>NW_027468640.1:14996253-15096253 GCF_046254945.1 Alosa pseudoharengus
AGAAAGAATAAAAGAAAGAAAGGAAGAAAGAAAGAACAAAAGAAAGAAAGAAAGAAAGAAAGAAAGAAAGTGCCCTCTTTTAGCTGCGCTGTTGGAAACTGCACTGTGCTTGTAAACAAATAGCCATGCTTAATGCTATTTTAAATACTCTTCATTAGCATTTTACAGCTTTTAATTTTGACATTTTAGTCTCACTGGCCAGACTGGTGTTCTCTTTTTTAGGACGCCCTGTTTTCAGAGACATAACAATGGCCCGGATACATTTGACATTTTCCTTTTTTTATTTTTGTTTTGGTTGCTTTAAATACCTGGCTATTCAGCCTAAAATGTTGTCTGCTTGCTGATATTCCACAACTTTTCTGGCTAAACCAAAAAAAAGGTGAACAAAAAGACACATTTTACTGATTAGGGTATATGGTTCCAACCAGTGACATAGTCTTGGTTTCAAGTGTTTTGACAGGGCTTTTTCTCACACTTTTTCATGTCAGGAGTTCAACCTCCGACAACATATACTGGAAGTTGTCCTTCCCGATGTCAGAAGAGAGCATAATAAGGTGTTGAGATGACGAGCCCTGCTCAATAAGGTGATAAAAACAAAACATCAGCCCTTATACAGACATTGTCTCGCTTGTCATATGCGATAATGCTCCTCTGTGAGGCTAAAACACAGACACTCTAAAAAGCCTTACTGTATATTAGATGTGGCAAACACAGCTATCAAAACTGACCTCAAGCCTTTAAAGCGAAGGGGGGGGGGGGCATATTGAAAATGGAATTATGGGCTATCAGTGAATGGTGCCAACCCCTGACTCAAGCGGACCCTAAAGTGATTCCGGATCTGATCTGGTCAGGGTCGCGCTGGTTGGGGCTGGATCCGGCTGAGCTGCGGTCCGGAGCCGGCCCGTCATCTGGAGAAGTTATTTCTCACTCCCCCGGGGCATCTGTGCCCTTTTGCTGCCAAGGCAACACAACTAATATAGAAAATATTAAATCAAGAATTATTTTTTGACATTTAAATGTTATTGCTTCCACAAAGCCATTACGTGGGTTTTTTTTTCGTTTCTTTTCTTTTTACCAGTCCCATCATCATACACACACACACACACACACACACACACACACACACACACACACACACACACACACACACACACACACACACACACATACAGAGTGAGAGAGATACTGAGAGAGAGAGCCAGAGAGAGAGGGAGTACACACACACACATACACACACTGACCCCACACCCCACCTTGACTCTCTCCTCCCTTGTTTCTCTCCGTCTTGCGGCCCTTCACTCCCCTCCTCCTCTCTCCATCCTGAGTCGTGTTTGTTCTTTACACGTGATGTCCTGTAGCTCTGTGTTCCATGTTATATGTAGCACCATGAAAGATGGAACATTGTTTTATGCAGCACCAAGAACACTGAAATGGTGTTCTGTATAGTGCCAGGAATGTTGAGACATTGTTCTATGAAGCACCAGGAACATTGGAATTTTTGCTCAGTGTAGCACCGGGAACATTGGAACGTTGTTCTGTGAGGCACCAGAAACATTGGAACGTTACCCTGTGTAGCACCATTGTTTTGTATCACTGTGCACAGTAGCTAAATCTGTACCTGATTTGTCTACCGTTGCCTGACAAGGCATTCTTTTGTGGGATCAAAATTACTCTGCATTGTATTAGCCGTGTAATATTTAACTGTCAATAAAGTCTACAGCCACCTCCCCTGTTTATGTGTCTATCCTTGAGAGGTTGAAGGAGGATATCTGGATGGACAGAGTGCCCCTGCAGCTGTGCTGGGGAGACCCCGCTCCCTGTGGACCAAGCCTGTCAGGCACAACATGTCATAAAAAGCCTCATAAAGACATCAATAATTGAGTGGGGAAGCATGCTGCACATGCTGTAGACATGCTAAAACTTTTAAAGCCTCTCTCTCTCTCTCTCTCTTTCTCTCTTTTTTTCTCTCTCTCTCTCTCTCTCTCTCTCTCTTTCTCTCTCTCTTTCTCTTTCTCTCTCTCTCTCTCTCTCTTTTGCAGGTGGGTGAGGACTGCGTGGGGGGAGGGGGTTATGGATCACTGCACAGTGTCCTCTCTCCATCCTTCCTTTTTAACAGCATCAAAAGCGCTTACTCAGCTCCCCTTCTCATTCCTCTCTTCACACACACGCCACACACACACACACACACACACACACACACACACACTACCCAACCCTTGACAGTTCCCTGCCCCCCTCCACAGCCACACACACACACACACACACACACACACACACACACATCCCTGGGGATTGGGGATGTCTTCATCCGAATGACCCATCGACTGGTCCAGCCTCTGCTCGCACCACAACCCCCCGCCGCGCCAACGTGATGTCATTACAGCACAGATGGACACATGGGTGTGCAGAGAAACACCAGACACACTCTGTCTGCCTCCCCGGTAACGCACGGCAGTTTATACAGCATGATTATACACAGTGGTTTGTAAGAAAAGTAAAAAACAGAGAAATAAAAAGTAAATTGAGGTATCTGTTCTTGTTTGCTGATCGTCTTCACCAGATTACCAGTAGAAATATTTTTTTAAAATTCTTTATTTGAAGCTACTGTTTGATAAGCATATGATTCATACTGTTAAAATATTGCAAACATTACATCCAGCCACCTCATTTTTTTGTTCAAGAAGAGTTTATTCAGTATAGCACATATTTCAACTGCAAAAAAGCAGCAATATGATTCATAATTATTTTTAAATTAATTAAGACAATACATGAATACTATGAGTCACTTGATCAAAACATTATGTTACTGTTGCTTGAGTCAAAACAGTCATATACATGTCAGAAACAGAAAATGCTGTTAAGGCCATTCCTTAGAGAAGTGAAACCTTTCTTGTGCAGTCTGTTATTCAGTTAAAGTCTTGATTTAAAGTCTTCTTTCGCTTTCCATCTGATACTTGTCTCCATTCTAGATAGATAGATAGATGGTGTATGCGGTGCATTGGAGCCACAACTTGTGTTGTTTTTAACACATCTCTGTGTCGAGGGACAACACAGTTTGTGTTGTTTCCTTTTTCATTTGTTGCACAATATGTGTTGAAAATAACACAACTCTGACGGGATTATGCTATCTTTCATCCTCAGTCTCCGTTCTTGACCTTCGTTATGTCTTCACTCAGAACATGTAGAAGGCATTGCTGTTGTTTGTGTGTTTGTTGTCTCTTTAGTGGTGTGTGTTGCCATATATATTGTCATCTCATTCAATTAAGTTTTCCCTTATTAGTAATGATTGCATAATTAATGTTCCACAGCTAATCATTTAAATGTTTTTGCAGTGGTTAGGGCAATACCACAGAACCCTCACAGGGTATCCAAGGTGCACAGAACATATTAAAAAAAACACCTCTAAACATCTATTATGTGTCAGAAAGGCTCCTCATAATTACTACTGAAAGATATTAAATGTGTGGTCTTGTGAAGAAGAAGCAGCATGGGGCATGTTTTCCGATCTCCCTCTGATAAAACACACACACACACACACACACACACACACACACACACAAACACACACACACACACACACACACACACACACACACACAGATAAAACACTGTCTCCAGGGAGCCACCTCGACTCCAAATAACCATGTGCCTTGTGTTCAACAAAGACCACTAAGCAATGTAGTCATTTGTGATACATGAAGTCAGTCTTTTAGGCAGGGATCACACTGAAGACAGCAAATCAAATTGATGATGATGCACTGATGAGTTTTGTGTTACATTCTGGAGGTTGAAATAAGTTACCATGTCGCTAGTGTAGCACTGGTGTTGCCTGCCCACCGGTCTGCTGCCGAACCATAGACAACATAGACATTCTCCTGCTTGCCACTGGTCTGGGTGATTCCTGCCTTACAGCAGAATAGGACTTGAGCATTACAATATTAACCCTATAAGTGTTAACAGACATACTATGAACTGTATACTATAATACAATAATACAATTAATATAATATAATATAATATAATGTAATGTAATGTAATGTAATGTAATGTAATGCAATGCAATGCAATGCAATGCAATGCAATGCAATATAATATAATATAATATAATATAATATATAATATATCACAAAAAATGTTTCCACATTGATGATAAATGATTGATGCCCATCTGGGTGTTTTTTACAACCCAAGAGAGCCTTTTTTAAAATAAAAAAACACAGCCTTGCAATGAAATAGATGTGACATTCTGTTCCACAGTTTGACTGTGTGTTGTGCGTGATGGTGTCTACCTGCTGCAATCATGCTATTTATTTCATAAAGGTGGAGTTGCAGGCTCCCAGTAATGAACTGCAAATGACTACTAATAGAGCTGCCAGTCAAGTCAAGTGCAGGTAATGGAATGTTATGTCTAGATGCTCCTTCCTGGTGTTGGATGCTGTTATTGGCTGTGGAAGTCTCAATAATTGATGTGGTTCTTTCTATCTATACCCATGCCACCCTCCCTTTCTGTGTTTCATGACATCTCTCTCTCTCTCTCTCTCTCTCTCTCTCTCTCTCTCTCTCTGCTTCGCTTTTTCTCTCTACCTAATTTTTATCTCACTATCGACCTTGTTGTGTTGCTCTTATATAAAGTTCTGCCATTTCTCTCTCTCTGTCATTCTTTCGTCTCTGCACCACTTTTCTTATGTTTTTTTCATTGCTACTTATCCTGTTATAAAGCACTAATGAAAGACCATGCCTACACCCACTGCCACCCAGTTTGCACTAATAGGGGCTAGGCAGGTGCCTTGAATGCTATTCATTATCAGGCTTCATGGCTTGACAGGGAGCACTAGGGAGCCAATTTTACATCCACACTGAACCTGTCTGCCTATAGATAGCGAGGTTACCTCCAGATAGTCCACATCGTATTCTGGGACGCTAGACACCACTGTTGAGCCTTCTGGAGGTGTTTTGGGCATAATCCAATGAAACACCAATGATGGATGAATGAATGAATGAATGAATGAATACCTGCTTGATAATTCCAGGGAAAAGCTCACAAAAGTTGCTTTGTTTGTGATTTTGTGTTTCGTTTGGTTTTTTGGTTGGGCATTCAGGCTACAGGTAGTGCATGTGGTGACATGTGAAGGATGTATTCAGGCTACAGGTAGTGCATATGGTGACATGTGAAGGATGTATTCAGGCTACAGGTAGTGCATATGGTGACATGTGAAGGATGTATTCAGGCTACATGTAGTGCATGTGGTGACATGTGAAGGATGTATTCAGGCTACAGGTAGTGCATATGGTGACATGTGAAGGATGTATTCAGGCTACAGGTAGTGCATATGGTGACATGTGAAGGATGTATTCAGGCTACAGGTAGTGCATGTGGTGACGTGAAGGATGTATTCAGGCTACAGGTAGTGCATGTGGTGACATATGAAGGATGTATTCAGGCTACAGGTAGTGCATATGGTGACATGTGAAGGATGTATTCAGGCTACAGGTAGTGCATATGGTGACATGTGAAGGATGTATTCATGCTACAGGTAGTGCATGTGGTGACATGTGAAGGATGTATTCAGGCTACAGGTAGTGCATGTGGTGACATGTGAAGGATGTATTCAGGCTACAGGTAGTGCATGTGGTGACATGTGAAGGATGTATTCAGGCTACAGGTAGTGCATGTGGTGACATGTGAAGGATGTATTCAGGCTACAGGTAGTGCATGTGGTGACATGTGAAGGATGTATTCAGGCTACAGGTAGTGCATGTGGTGACATGTGAAGGATGTATTCAGGCTACAGGTAGTGCATATGGTGACATGTGAAGGATGTATTCAGGCTACAGGTAGTGCATGTGGTGACGTGTGAAGGATGTATTCAGGCTACAGGTAGTGCATATGGTGACATGTGAAGGATGTATTCAGGCTACATGTAGTGCATATGGTGACATGTGAAGGATGTATTCAGGCTACATGTAGTGCATGTGGTGACATGTGAAGGAGGGTCTCAACTGATCCTGGGTACAATATGCGCCATATTTGTTGTTGTATTGTTGTTGTGTGTGTCATGTTGTGTTATGTTAAAGGTTGTATCAGCGATAGCGGGGATACGTCACTTCTGTTGATGTTCAAACAAAACAGAGAGCTAGCTCGCTACTACCTCCCCCTCCTTCCCGTGAAATTAAAACTCTCCTAAACCCACATCTCGTCGGTTATTGGTTGAAACACTTTATTTTGCCTTTGAGTGGGTTGCCAACCCTTGTTGGTAGCAACTGTTTTTGTGTACAGATCTTGGAGCCTAGGCTGCCTACAGAGACGTGTTTTTTTTGATGGCCTGCTTATGGGGCAGACAGCTAGCGGATCGTTAGGAAAGTTTAGATGAATGTGATCATTTATGTTTTAGATGAATGTGATCATTTATGTTGGGCCTTTTTTGGGCCTGAAATCGCTGATACAACCTTTAGGCTCGGTTGTTTATTTACCACTGTGGGAAACCCCCTACCTAGAGTACAAGGAATTGAACACCTCTCCTGTGTAAATCTGAAACTGGGTGTTTTCATTGAAAACACTTTTTTCTCCCTATAATTTAGTTTTTTCCATCTTTGAAAAAAAACACAGCTCTGAAGAATGTCATGTACCCCCAAAATCCAGAGAAAAACATTGTTTTATTAGTTATTTCTACAACGCATGTTAGTTCACATGCACAATTGGGCCCATTTTAACTTTTTAAATGGATAGTCTGAGACGCAAAGTGCATATACCATACTTTAATGGTGTGTCTGAATCTTCTTTTGCTATTTAGAGAGCGGGGGAAAATGGTCAATTGCAGTGTTTGAGCAATCTATGAATAGAAATGGAAACGGTTTATAGAGTCACTCGAGTTGGGTTTCCTTCGAACTTTTCGCTCTTTTCTGCCCTTGTGGCTCTCTTCTCCAAACCGGCGTGACTCTGTCGTTCCTGTGTGTGTGATGGAGCGTAAAAATCCCATCACTGGAGACAGCGGGGGGGGCACTGGTGTACCTGCCGAGTGACAGCATCCTGCATCTCCGTGACAACGTATGACAGACCCGCCCACCCCGAGTCCAGCCCAGACAGACCCCATCACACAGGAGACGTGTCAGAGGTTGGATATCTGGTGCCCACCCGTCAGTCTCTGGAGACCCACGCCGCACGACGAGGCTGGCACAGGTAGAGGTGAGGACTGTGGATGAGTTCAGGGGGTGACTGAATATTTGGGGTTGTGGGGCATGAGGGTCTTAGATCTGTGGGTTGACATGGTTCATAAACGTGAGACCATCACAAGCAACATGTTTGGATTCAGATTTATTTTTAGAAATGTACTTGATAGTTTCAAATACCCCTCATTCTATCTCTGCCCGGCTGGCTGAAAGCAGATAGGCCCCCCTTATGAGCTGGCCACCACTCAGGTTACAAGGGGATTTTTTCCCAGCCTCTGTCTCCTTTGTACTGTTCTAGGTGACTCAGGCTCAATTTAAAGAGAAATCCGGCTTGACTATCGCCAGATTTCTCCTTTCAATACCTTGAAGATAATTTCAGTTACAGTAAGTGGCTATATAAATAAAATTGAATTGAATCCCATGGAACACCTCTAGCTATATGTGGTGCAACTGTACAGTCTCCATGTTACTGACCTATACTTTTTTGTGAGTATGTGTGGCAGACAGAGAGACAGCTGGAATGACATTTTATTCCATCTAATGGTTGGGAACATTGTTTTATTCTCATACTGGGTAAGCAAGTGTCTGTTTGAAGTGATATTTAAAACATTTTTTAAAAAATGAAACAGTGCCATATGCTGCCATTAACAATGTTTCCTCATTATGAATCTCATATCCATCGGAAGTGTATGAGGGGCCATTAGAGATACAAACTCAGATAGTTAATCTGAGTATGATAGTGATAGATAAAACAAGAATGCCATGTTAATACATGAGTAAAGCCCATGATTGCTGTAAAGCAAAATCTGATCTACAAGAGTAATTGGTTTTAGAGTTATTCCCCAATTACTGCAAACTCCTAAGTAGCCCCAATAGCTATAACTTACGTTTATATAGCTGTTTACTCATATTGCAGAGGCTCGTACCCATAAAAAACATTAACGACAGATTCCAATAACTGTGCACAATATAAGAAAGGCACGTCTTAAAGTCTACTTAATTCATGGCCCACAAAACTCAGGTTTTCAGCAGGAGTCTTGCTCTTTGAAACCCTGAAAGAGAGAGAGAAATAATTAAAACACCCCCAAATCATGAAAAATAATGTAGTAATTAAACTAAATTACAGCATCTGCATTCTGAACCAGATCTACATGAATATGTAGACGGGCCAAAATATGGTAACCCACTGCCTTGTGTATATGCAACTTTCAAGTGCATCAGGCTAATGCTTGTTAAAGGAACATGCAATTTTTGGGGGATGTAAACCGTCTACCACAGAGTTAGATAAAATGATACATACCCTTCTCTTCTATGTGCATGTAATAACTCAGTCTGACACTTTTAGCCTAGCTTAGAATAAATTCACTAGAATCTACAGTATAGGCTATCTATAAGCTAACTGATCTAACCCACTTCCGATTAATTATGCTAAGTTAGGCTAAAGGTGTCAGACCGGGTTATTGCATGCAAAGAGAAGAGAAAACTGTATCCTTTTATCTAACTACTAGACGGCTAGTAGAAGCTAATTTCCATAGACTGTAAAAAATAGCTAATTTCCCAAAAAGTCGCCGTGTTCCTGGAGGGAGAGCAGGGGGGGCCCAATGAATCTTTCTGCTGTCTTTACTATTCGCTGCAGTCTGTTCCTGTCCTGTTTTGTGTTCCAAACCAGACTGTGATGAAACTACACAGGACAAATTCAATGACTGCAGTGTAGAACTGGGTCACTAGCTCCTGTGGTCCCAGTTGCCTCAAAAAGTACACGCATTGTTGGGCCTAGTTAAATGTTGGACTCCCCACTAGAAAATGCTAGTTCACAGGAACTTGAAGGTCTCGACAGTAACACAAGACTGTTGGATATTTTAAGGTTGGGTGGGGGGGCTATTGCTTAGGGGTTTCTTCTGAAGTCCATTCAGATCATCTCCACCCACCATCTTGAATCTTGAATGTGTTCAGCTCCTAGTTATTTTCTGACTGTGTCAGAGCACCAGTCATTCAACCTCCCTGTCTGTGGTGCAGACTCGTTGCATTTGCACCCTTTCTGTACGACCAACTAATTCAATGTCAACAAATGTCAAATGTGGGGGAAAACACTATTCATTTTTCATCCCAGTTATGCTAATTGCACCCATGCGCAGTGTCAAGAAGTTAAAGTCAAACTTGTACCTTCCCAAAAAGGACAAGGATACGGCATCTGGGTCATTAGGCCAAGACCAGACTAATTGAACCCCATTAAAAACATTTTTGTCAAAAAGAGTTGGTTGAGTGAGGGAATGATTGCACCTGAATGTTATTTTTTGATTTAGCTACAAATCATAGTTGATTACTGCAGCTACTAATCAGCTCTTTTTTCACTTTTTGTAGAACTTTTACAGACTATTATTTGTCTTACTATACCATAGATTATGTATGCCATATTGTATACTATAAGCTGTAAGCCTATGTGTGGTTTAGTGGGGGCTTTTTGTGTGGGCTGAGATGATTTATGCTCTTTTGCTGGCGTGTCTTGGCCAGGTCTTTATTGAAAATGAGAACCCGCACTCAATTGATTTTTCCTAGCAAAATAAATGGGAAAGAGCTTCCTAAATGGTGCATCTTTCCCATCTCTGCACAGTGCAGAACGAGCAGTTAGGGTTTCTACGGGCCCGAGGCACATAATGGGGAGTCAGAACTGTTATGGAGATGGCAGAGCAGTGCTGGACTGCTGCACTTGTGTTTTCAATCCAGGCTCCATTTCAGCACACAAGTGACATGGATTACCCTAGGGGCACAGCATAACGTTGCACAGCCTCGATCTCACAAACACACACACACACACACACACACAAACACAATTTAAGAATATGCACTTCTGACCAAATACATTTGCTTGAGTAAATACACACTGGCACACGTGCGCACACACACACACCCACACAGAGAGAGAGAAAGAGAGAGAGAGAGAGAGAGAGAGAGAGAGAGAGAGAGAGAGAGAGAGAGAGAGAGGCAGGTTGAGTGAGTGCCTGTTCATTTTCCTAATTGAGAGATGTGAAACAGAGCCAGATTTGAGTCATCGCTCTGTTCTCCGGATAACTTCCATCATCGGGCAGCCAACTTGGGCTTGCCAGTCTGGCAAAGTCTTCTCTGACCCCCAAAGGAGTCTCCTCTTATGTAAGCAAACACACACACACGCACACACACACATGCAGAAAGAAAGACAGAGGACATCATCAAAAATCTGTATCAGGACTTCTCAATGCTTGTTTTCTGTTCTGAGTCCTTTTTTAACCCCCTCACTAATGAATGACATGGTGTGCTGATAGCTTAAGTAGGTAGGTGGCACATTCTAGCTGTCCACCATTTAAGCAGTGAGTTTCGAGAGTGATTCTAAATAATAACCTTAAAGGTTGTATCAGCGAATTCAGGCCCAAAAAAGGCACAAACATAAATGATCACATTCATCTAATCTTTCCTAACGATCCGCTAGCTGTCTGCCCCATAAGCAGGCCGTCAAAAAAAACGCGTCTCTGTAGGCAGCCTAGGCTCCGAGATCTGTACACAAAAACAATTGCTACCAACAAGGGTTGGCAACCCACTCAAAGGCAAAATAAAGTGTTTCAACCAATAACTGACAAGATGCGCGTTTAGGAGAGTTTTAATTGCACGGGAGGGAGTAGCAAGCTAGCTCTCTGTTTTGTTTGAACATTAACAGAAGTGACTTATCCCCGCTATTGCTGATACAACCTTTAAATCTCCCTGAATATTTGCCCTCCGATGCTTGTTGCTGTTCAGGAAACGCTGTACCTCTTTATGTGAGGTTGCTTCATCAGATACTGTATGTCATGACCAAAGATTCTAGAACAGAGCTCTGTTCTAGAATCTTTGGTCTTGACCACACAGCCGCTGGCGCGTGTCCCGAAACAAGTGAGAGTTATGCTGATGAGAGCCCTCTCCACACAGCCTTCATAAAGCATGCCTGGGCTCCACGAGTACCTCCGTGCTTTTTGGGGAACGCATAATGACTTCCATATTGACTTCTGATAACACTGAATCAAAGAGCCCGCGGACCATCCAGGCAAACTGTGAAGCATAGCACAAGAAGCAGTGAGAAAATACACATACTGTATTTTTTATATATATTTATATATATATACAGAGACACATATTGTCTTTGAAGTGGTGTCTCTTCTGGAGGATTAAAGATTAATTGCCAATTTCCCTGCAGTTTTCAGCACTGATTATTTACAGTGCGTCAAATTGACAAACTCGGAAGATTAATGCGCTCAGATTTGCCCCCATAAATTATTATTGATTTTGATCTGTTGGGAAGCTAGGGAATACGTGGAGATAGAGAGAGAGAGAAAGAGGGAGGGAATAAGAGAGGAGCGAAGAAGGGGAAACAGAACTATCTGTTGTTCACCACAGAGTGAATCCCTAGCTGTAAGGAATCTGTGTTTAGAACACCACATGTTTTGTAGGTTGTTTTTTTGCACATTAATTGATATAATAGGTAAGATAACAAGGTCACTGAAGGGAGAAGATGGTTGAAATGGGAGGGTGAGTGAGAGGGAGAGAGAGAGAGAGGGAGAGCTGGAAGAATACACCATAAGTGCTAGAGAAGAGGATGAAGAAGAAAGGGAAGAGAATAAAAGAGAGAGAGTGAGAGAGAGAGAGAGAAAGAGATCACTGAAACCCTAACTTTAGTCATTTCACCAAAATGAGCTCAGTACTTTGCCTCTGGTAGACACACACACACACACACACACACACACACACACACACACACACACACACACACACACAGACACACACACACTCTCTCTCACACACACAAAGACACGCACATGCTCTGGCTGCCTAAAATATATGAAATAGTCTTTTTCCTCCTTGCCTGTTCTTTTCCTTTCATTTTTCTTGCTCAGTTTTGAAGTCCACCCTCCAGAGCTTGCTTTAGACGGCTCAACAAGTAGACCCAGGGGACTGTGGTTGGGCTTTATCTTTAAAGGAATACAAAATACACCAGTGAAGAAGGAACTTCAGATACATATTTTAAAATGTCATAAAAAAGCAGATGGAAAATGACATGCGGCTGCATTGTGCGACTCACACGCCATCCTCTCCTCTTTGCTGTTTTTGAAGGTGTCCATCTGGGGAGGGATATGGCAAAGGAACGCGGAACACGTGCTGTCTCTGTGACACGCCTCAACATGGAGCGTTCGTGACATTCCAAAGGAATCTCCTGAGACTTTCCCTGCACCTGCACATGCTTTGTGGAGATTCCGAAGCGCATCTCAAAGGCCAGGATCTCTGATTCAATTACTGATCCATTTTGAAAGAGACTGAGCTGAGCGAAATCCATGACTGGATGTTTTTGAAGCAGAAAGGAAAAGAAAGAATATGTATTGTGATTTGCTGCATTCAACTGTAAGAGAAAAGTGACTATCTCATGCCTAATGCATTTGCAAAACATTCTGTCTAAGATGGTTATTGCTCTGCTGTAACTGTCAGTGTGTGCTCATCTTTTCATCAATAAAATACACTTACAAAAGCTTCCCCATGCCAGCTGCCACACGTTCAATACATCAGTGACAAATGTTGCCTTCATGTGACAAATACTCACCTTTTTGTAACTTGTAACTGTCTTAGAGAAGAATGAGATGACACTTTCAATTCAATGCAGTTAATTTATTTTATTTAAATTGTATGAACACCAACACACTATCCAAACCCATACTCAGTAGTGAGAAACATGTAGATGCATGCGTGCACACACACACACACACACACACACACACACACACACACACACACATTCCATTATAGCTGTGATCTGTTACACCGTGGGAGTGTATCTGTGTGTCCCCCATCACACTTCCATTTATCCAGGTTAAGCTTCAGGAAATGACCATTGATTTCTGTTCCTCGTAGACTGACACCTGCACCCTCTCAGAGACGACCTACTAAATATAATAGGCCCTCCCCATATATGCTTCTGACTGTTGTGTTGCCCATGCAATGTTATGACAGCATTGCAGTTGTGAAACGAAAGCTGCAGAATATAGAGTATGGTTTGCCAGTGTTATATGACTCTGAATAGGCCATAGGTCCTCTTCTATACTTGTGTATGGTTGAATTGTTTGTCCTTTTTGTTTTTTGTTGTTATTATTTAAGTAAAACATTTATCTGTCTGCCTGCCCGAATGCCTTGTGCATATTTATTCTACACACATTCACACACAGAATAAAGTAAAGGTCATGGACTCAGACACCATATAGTGTGGCAATTTAGAACCTTCCTAAGCTATATATAAACTCCTTTAAATATTCAACAACTGTCAGCAGGAAGGTCATCATTACTAAAACCCATTTTCTGGCACAGTTTGTGATTGCAACGGATCTGAAGTGTTTATTTTGGAAAAGAGATGACTCTCAAGTTCATTGTCTCAGCAAACACCCAAAACTGAATAATTAATCATTTAATTATCAACCTCTTCAACCAAGAGATGGGAGATTTATTTGTGTGAGTGATCTATTTCTGAACTTCTCTGTGACCGATATGGTAAAAATGTCAACGGAAAATAAATGACAAATGACAAATGAGATGTGTCAAGTCCCAAAAGTTAGATATTGACCTCTCCATAGGACACAGTCAAAACGTATTGTTTTGATTGTTTCCTAATACTTGCTTCACCACTTCCCTTTAGGCCCATTTCAATCAAATGCTTAAGATTGAGTTATAGCCAGATAATCAGCCATGAAATAAATATTTCATATCACTGTTTGCATTATCACATTTATTCAAAACATATTTCATATGATGTTGATATTCAGCACATGGAATATATTAGGGAGGAGGTAAAAGTGTGCTCTTTCACTTGAGAACACTTAAGGTCTTGCAAGCCTTTATGGGCATGGACCTTTGTTGTGCAGACAACACAGAGACACAGTGTGTCTGAGCAATTCAATGACTCATCCTGTTATCATGGCTCAATTGCCATTACACAGCTGATTCTAGAACAAATCTGATCCAGATTTTGTCCAGATCTGATACAGAGTTCATTTGGAGCTGACACTGATCCATTCGGTTTTCATACAGGGAAATCAATGGGGTTTGAAGAAGTAACACTGGAGCTTTTCAGGTGCTGTCTGCAAATCACTTTGGCCAAGTACTTGTGCTTCGCCGTAATGTGAACTACCGAGTATGTATAAGCTTACAAAAGGGCAGTGTCTCATTTGAGATTCTTATTTGTACACGTTGTAACTATACAAATCACCGCATAAAATAGGAAAATGTTGGAATTCTTTTGTCACTATTGGAAAGTGTAGGCTAATGAAGCCGGCCACTTCGAAGCACTTGTGCTAAGCTAGGCTAGCGGTGGGTGCGTCAGACCGAGTAACTACACGCCTGGAGATGAGAAGGGTATGTATCGACTTATTGAACTCTGGCGAATACGGTGAATAAGCTAAAGTCCCAAAAAGTCGGCGTGTTCTTTAATTATTAAAAGGCTTCTGTTGTGTGCATTGTTTTAATGAGGTGGTGGCACAAATGAGTTCAGCATGTATCAGAGCGTAGACAAATATTATGACAGTTACTGTCAGTATATGGATTCCCATTGTATCATCAGCTTATAAAGTGATTGCTATGTTACAGAGTTTGTTAATGTGCTAAAGTTGTTCCCAAAAACATCTTGTGCCTTTGGTGTACCAGCCCGCCAAAACTCTACCATGAGGCCTGTTTCTCCTTCACAACAGGTCTGTACTCAACGATAATGGAGGTCCCAGAGATCGATGGAAGTCAGATATCTCTTCAGCTCCATCAGCATCCCCTTTTAAAAGCAGCACTTCACTTTCAATAAGCCTTCAAGAGGCCGCCAGCAACGACACCAGCCTCGGCAGCCTCCAGCCGTGGCCCCCTTTAGCTCGGTGCCTGGAAATGTTTTTGTAATCTTCTGCGTGTCTGAACCGGTGCCAAGGAACCCATTCCTCTTCCTCTCCTTCATCTGCCCGCCTCCAACCCCCCCACCCCCCCACCCACCCTCCGCCCTCCTCATGCACCAACAACCCCATCCACTCAGTAAAAAGGACCTGATTTTCCTCTTTTTTTCCTTCCCTCTTTCTTTCTTTCTTTCTTACTTTCTGTCGTCTGCAGACACAACAGGATCGATAGATGTCTCGGGCACACCTGTGGCCTGCCGCATATTGGAAATGGGGACGGTGTCCACATGCCATGTCTTTAATCAGGCTATTTAGGCCAGGTTATTATTATTGGAGCGAGATAGACGTCCCACCAGCCACAGTTGCTGTGAGTACTGGGTGGGTGTGCCTGAAAGTATGTGTGTGTATGTTGCATCCATATGTGGAATTATGCATGTGTATGTGTGCATGCATGTATACATGATAATTTTGTGTACCCGTGCGTGTGTGTGTGAGTGTGTGTGTGTATTGGGGGTGGGAGTTGCGACATGAGGGACATTGTGAGAATTCCCAGCTGCCTGACACATTTAATTGAGATTTCATGACCTATTTTCAAGCAGATTTGTAAAAAAGTGTGAGAAAAAATATCACTCCTTCTTAAAGCACCCCCCAACCCCACCCGTAAGTCATATTTCCCTGTGGAGGTTGATGAAATATTTTTATTTCACTTATTTATTTAGTTTTACAGAGTGCTTTCTCAGGACTTTGTGTCTTCCTCTCTTCCAACAGCCTCTCAAAAAGAGATGCATCATTGAGAAGATGAACAGTGAGCCTCTGGTTCTGTTTGTCTGGGAGGCCATTTCAAGCAAATACAGATGCACTATTGATGAGACCAAATGTAAAGTAGGACTACAGTTTTCATGTAGACTATTTGCTACAGAAGAAAAGAACAAAACTTCACTTTTCGCCATAGTCTAGAGCTTTGCTCCCAATTAATATGTTTGTGGTAATTATATAAAGGGATAAAGGGAAAGAAAGAAAATCAAAAGAGAAAAAAACACTATTAAAGAATACATTTCTAAATTTCACTTATTCAGGTAGGAAAGTAGAGACCGCACTCAGGGACTGAGTCATATACAAAAACTGTATTTAAAGTGCCGAGAAAGCATTAGGCTATGACCAACAAAACTAGACAAACGTTTCGGGCCTAGCCCATGATCAGTGCCTCAATTTAGATTCTTAAATTCTCTAAATTGAGACACTGACGATGGGCTAGGCCTGAAACGTTTGTCTAGTTTTGTTGGTCATGGCCTGTAATGCTTTCTCGGCACTTTAAATACAGTTTTTGTATATGACTCAGTCCCTGAGGTCGGTCTCTACTTTCCTACCTGACTGAACTTTATCTTGGAGTTACGCAGCGGGCATATAATAAGTATAAGACGAAAGGCGCAGACACCACTTCTATCTACGTAAATTTCACTTATTTCAATGTTAACTGCTCATCTCAACATTTTTCCCTTGGAAACCTCAATAGAACGAAAATATACGCACACACACACCATTGTGCCTAATTTAAGCATTATGTCATGTTCATCACCATGGCATTTTGGTGGCACATTCCGTAGTCTGTGTGTTCCATGTACTGTATGACCTCATCTAAGGTTCCATTACACTTCCATTACTGGCACTGGGGGAGTTGTGCCACTCAAGCATGATTCATTTTGCATGTGCAGTAATCGGTGACATCATACACCATCACCTTTTGCTTGCTGTGGGAATATGGCCCCAGAATGATGTCAGGTACTCAGGAGCCTGTGAGCCAATGCTGTCATTCCCAGTAAAATACAAAGGCCGAAGGACTCACCATTTCTGCAGCAGGGCCTTTCTTTAAAGAACAACTCAGATTTATGCTTATAGGCAACTAAATATGAAAGGCGACACCAAGCTCCACTCTCCTTACTTCATTATCATCCCCCAGAGATCTGTTTCATTATGTCATTATGTCTATTCACCCTACATTGTTTAAATTAGAAGATAAGTAGAAATATTAAACTGGCCCTCTACTAGCTGTGTAACCTTGAGAAATATATAAGTCTGAGCGACCATCGTTGATGGTGATAGTTTTATTTTCCTTAAGGCACAAATTTGATCCCTTTTTTCTAGTGTTCTATTAGGACTGCCCCATGAAATGAGTGTCGCATTTCAATCTTAAAGGTTAAAGTGATGTCTAATACTCGCAAAGGTTCATCAGTTTTCCCCTAAAAAGTTATACTCAGAACAGTGTGGTCAGGATTTTTTTTTTGTTATTGTGCTTCCCTGGCTGTCAGCTTTACAACAATGTCCAGCAGCCAAAAACTCTTTACAACATTCCTCGTCTATGTTTAACACACACACACACACACACACACACACACACACACACACACACACGCAGGCACGCAGGTATGCACGCACGCACGCACGCACGCACGCACGCACGCATGCACACACACACACACATACACACACACACACTTTTTTGGGCTTTTACAAAATGCCAATGGATAACAATGGGAAACCTGTCTTGTCTTAGAGGTGCATTCTCCTCATGTTGCCTTGATCACCTTTACACAAAGGCTGACAAACCGCAGGGAATAGCTATGATCACTTTTGGATATGCCGATATCTTCAAACTCATTTTTGCTGATTGCCGATGCTGATACCAAAAAACACACATCTTTTTTATTTCCTTTAAGGGTCTCTTATGTACAAAAATGAACCTATTATTGTGATAAGGCCTAGTTGTTGCAGATACAGGCATTAAACTTTCATTGTTATTCATTCTACCTTAAATGTATATTTAAAGAAATGTACACAGTCACTTGTGTCAAATAAAGGGCTCATTGTAACACGGTGCAGGTGCAAAATAAGCAATTTTACATATGACATTTTCAAATAAAAATGTAGATATCACCATTTTTGAACAGATTTGCATGATCCCTTTGATTTAGTCCAATTATAATCTTGCTGATTTATCCGCCTGGGATATCTGCCGATATGAAATTTCCACATCTGCCGATAGATAGATAGATAGATAGATAGATAGATAGATAGATAGATAGATAGATAGATAGATAGATACTTTATTGATCCCCAGGGGTAATTCAAGGTCTCAGTAGCATACAGACAACACACACACATTCACTAACAGCAGAAAAAGTAATTAAAAGTATATAATATAAAAACACAACTAAGCAATAAGGACAGTAGAAGATAAAGAATATACTAAATATACTAAAATACAAATTATACTAACTAACACTTAATCTAAATCAATTCTAAAAACAGTATCCACATAGTGGTGATTAATCAATCAAGAGGCGCTTGCAAGGACTGCGGCAGGGACTGAGCCTGTGATTCTCTGTGCATAGTAAGGTAAGGTAATATTATCGATTCCGATAATACAATTCTTCATATGTTATCTGCCAACACCGATGTCCTACCTATAATTTTGTGCATGCCTACTTTAGATGCCTATTGCCTAACCAGCCCTGCTATTGACCTCTTGACATCGCACTGTGAACTTCCTCAGACGCAGTATTGTAGGACAGAAAGGATAGGACATTGCTTTGTGGGGCCAGAGTCAATGGCCTTTGAGTCGAGATGCAAGCACTTCAGACGAGCCGAAGGTCGAGGACATTTAACTTTCACTGTGGCTAGAGTCACACTGATGGAGGGAAGAGAGAGAGGGGGGGAGTATAGGGATAAAAAAAGATACAAATGGTCTGTTTGCTTGGCTGTTCGCATTACAGAGATGGATTGAGTTAATGACCTATCATTGAACCAAGGGCCCTCATGAGGATTCATTTATTTGTGAGCCTGAGATATGAACTATATCTGAAATATGTCTCTGACCTTGGGAGCAAACGTGGTTTGTCTATGGAACACAATCCATTAGGGGTGATATAGCTTTACAATAACAAGCCTCATGAAACCCATACACCTATATGTTGCATCATGAATAAAGAGCCCATGCTCTGAATATGCACTGTTTCATTAATTAATTGCCACTCAGAGTCCTTACATGGGCATTAAAAAGGAATTAAACTTGAATCATTTTTGTCAGAAACCTCTGTTTCTGAAAGCATGCAAACAGGCATACAGATCTCTGACTGTCAAAGAGGTGACACACTTCATTATGGGTTATGGAGATCTCTGCTTGTATACATTATTGCATATTTTGTGTGCTCACAGGATACCTCACAGTGCAGCCTACAATATTTATGAATACACTTCAGTTCTTTGATGAATCTATGACAATGTAAAGAAATCTCCTACAATGGCTTAAGCTTTTGTTTGCCGATTTGGCCAGATTTTGCCTCAGTTGATGATGTGTTATTCTGGACATGTTCAATGTATCATTCTCCTCCATTACAGACCATTTAACACAGTATAGCCCAAAGTGAAAATAATATGTCTTTTTAAATCCATTTGTTAAGCTCTTGGTGCTGATACCAGTATAGATATAATACTAGAACAGATGTATTATTATTATTATTATTATTATTATTATTATTATTATTATTATTATTTCAACTCCAACTCACATTACATGTGTTACGACCCTGCCAGGTCTTCACTGGCCCCGCACACTTGCGCTCATGTTTGTCTGTCTCTGTGAAGCAGGTTGCCCGAGATGTGCAGGTGTTTGGTGTTGCCCTGATGAGCACCTGTATTTGAAGGCCTGGGTTCCAAGTGCAGATGGGCTTCCTCTCCACTCGACCGTCGTCTTTTTGTTTGTTTGAACACATCCCTAGACATACACTCGCACTACACCTTGCTTTTATTCACCACACTGACTTTTTCGTATATTACTTTAATAAATATTCTTTATTTACACCTTCTGGCGTGGAACTCCCTTATGTAGCTCATGCGTGAGCCAGCATGCGTTACATGTGGGGGCTGTCCGGGAGTTGAATTTGGAAATCGTGCCTAAGTCGGTAAGATTTTTTTTTTCCCTCTTAGACGCACGATTACAATTTTTTTTGATAACTCCGGTTTTGTGTGATTAGATGTGCCTTACGCACAGGGATTGATTGGAGAGTTCCATGTTTTGTTTTGTTAAAGAGCTTAATTAATTACCTGTTTTCCGGTGTACGCTTGTTACGACGGGAGAGGAAGTTCCGCTGGCATCCTGTGCTTAGTTGCAGGATTAATCCTTTCGTGCGCTTTGTCCTCGCTGTTTCTTGGTGTCGGGAGGCCTGGCGGAACCTAATAGGGTAAGTTACTTTTGAGCTACGTGCAAACCCGGTCTTAGGTGAGACGCCTAAAACTTTTTTGTGTTGGTTAACTTGTAGCTTAAGTGGTGTGTCGAACGTGGGGGAACTGCTTATCGGTTAAATCATAGGTGGGCACACTGAAGACGTAGGGGGTGGAAATATTTAGGGCATTTGTGGCGAGATAGATGCCGGGCAGCTCACTCTCTGTATAAGTAGGCCAAAGTGTTCCGCTGTGCTTTCAGGCGCCAAGTGACTGGTGGGGGGCGATGTTTACGATTGGGTAGATTTTAGGGCTTTCGAATTTCTCATGAATTTTTTGAGTAAGTTTGTTGTACTATGACAATCGGACTACTTTTAGATTGTTATTCGAATGGAAAATCTTTGTGTTTTTTGCTGCTCCGACGAAAAAAGAATTATTTGGTCTAACGAAAGACCAGTTGCGTAAAGTCGCTGAACACTATTGTTTTGAGTCTCAACTTCCGAAGTCGGCCAAAAAGGCAATATTGCAAAAATTGGTATTGGAGAGACTTAATGAGATGGAAGTCGTTTCGATGAATGAGTTATCTGAGCAGCCTGCCCCTCTAAGTACATCGACTCCTCAGGCTGTTCATTTAACTTTTGAGCAACAAAAGGTACTTATTGAATTACAAATCGAACGCGATAGAGTGGCAGCAAGAGAATTGTCCGAAAGGGCTAAAGAGAGGGAACGAGGACTGAAATTGGAAGCGGCTGAGCGAGAAATGGAGCGTAAATCAGAGGCTGAGGAAAAGGAAAAAGAACGTCTTTTGGAATATGAGAGATTAAAAATACGGCAGCGCGAATTGGAAAAAGAAAGTGAGCTTGAGCGCATCAAGTTAGAGAATGAGACTGAGAGACTTCGGTTGATGGCAGCAGGTAGATGGCCAGCCCAACCAGCTAATACATCTGAGTCAAACTTGTCTACTATGATAAAATTTCTGCCGAAATTCAACGAACGCGACCCCGATGTATTTTTTGCGTTATTTGAAAATGTTGCCAGTGAGCGAGGTTGGGTAGACGCTGAACGAACTCTGTTGTTACAGGCCGTGATAACAGGGCGCGCTCAGGAGGCCTTTATTGCGCTTGGTGCGTCGGAACGGAAGAATTATGAAGCTGTAAAGGGGGCTATTTTGAAGGCTTTTGAGCTTATTCCTGAAGCTTACAGACAAAAATTTAGAAATTGGAAGAAGGGGGAGAGACAAACACATACTGAACTTGCCCGTGAGCTGACTAGTTTGTTTATGCGTTGGCGTACGTCTGAAGGAGTGAAGACGTTTGAGGAGCTGTGCAATTTGGTTGTACTAGAGCAGTTTAAAAACGTAATTCCAGACAGACTTGCTACTTACATAAACGAACATAAAATTAAAACAGCTGCAGAAGCCGCGGTTCTAGCGGATGAGTTTGTTTTGACCCACAAGAGTAAATTCAGAGATCATGCGCCTCAGAGTTTTAGTCCTGACGATTTGCCTCGAGGTTTCAGTCGCGAAGATTCTTGTCCCAGACGCTTTAATGCTTTTAAACGGGATCAGGGTGGCAAAAATAAAGCTGGTGAGGGCAGTTGCCATTATTGCTTAGAAAAAGGGCATTGGAAAAAAGAGTGTCCTGTTTTGCGTGATAAACGTCATAAGTCTGGCAGGGGGAATCTTTCAGTGGGCGTGGTCCCAGTGGGAATGGGTTCTCAAGCAGTAACGCCTTTGTCTCATTGTCGCTGTACCTCTGTAGATGGGTCTGGCAGTGAGAGGGCTGATCCGTCTGGAGATGAACAGCGACAGAGGACTGACATTTTTGATGAATGTGAATGTGAGGGATTCAGTCCGTTCATTACTAATGGTTATGTTTCAATGATGGGTAGCTCTGATCAAGTGGTCGTGAGAGTGTTGCGCGATACAGGGGCGAGTGAATCATTTATCCTTCAGTCAGTTCTGCCATTTTCTGATGTTTCAGACACTGGTAGCTGTGTCCTAATCCGGGGGATTGGGATGCAGCCCATATCTGTCCCGCTCCATAGGATTGTGATGAATTCTGATTTGGTTAAAGGTGAGGTGGTTATAGGAGTCCGTCCTTCTTTGCCAGTGGAGGGAGTGGACGTGATTCTCGGAAATAACCTGGCGGGGAAAGCCGTCTGGCCTGGGGTGTCTCCTCCGCCTGTGGTCAGTAATGTCCCCGTTTTATCAAAAGATTCTGATTGTGCAAATGAGTTTCCGGACGTTTTTACAGCATGTGCTGTGACTCGTGCAAGGAGTCAGGCGCAAGTGGTTGATGAATTTACTGATGAGGCTTGTCCAGTTGTACCCGTGCTGCCTTCCTCTCTGTCCCGTGTTGATTTGATTGCAGCGCAGGAAGAAGAGGCTGATCTGGTGGAGTTATTAATGACAGCTCGAACTGAGGGTGATGTGAAAAGTGCAGCTAGTGGTTATTTTATTGTTGAGGGTTTGCTGGTGCGTAAGTGGTTGCCTTATGAATGTGGTGTTAAAGATCCTGTGTTGCAGGTAGTCATGCCAAGGAAGTATCGTGGCTTGGTGTTACAGACAGCCCATGGTGACAAGTCCGGGCACTTTGGTGTTCAGAAAACTTACCGTCGGCTGTTGCAGCACTTTTATTGGCCTAGAGTAAAACGTGATGTGGCTGCTTTTGTTAAGACCTGTCACGTGTGCCAAATTTCGGGTAAGCCAAACCAGTCAATTAAACCGGCCCCATTGTGTCCCATTCCAGTAGTAGGACAGCCATTTGAACATCTAATAATTGACTGTGTAGGGCCACTGCCGCCATCAAGATCAGGGTGTGCATACTTGTTAACGGTCATGTGCCAGGCCACTCGGTATCCAGCAGCTTATCCACTGCGAACCATTCACACAAAATCTGTTGTCAAAGCGCTTTCCCAGTTCATTTCTATCTTTGGTATACCCAAAATTATCCAAAGTGATCGTGGAAGTAATTTCACTTCAAAGATGTTTAAAGAGGTGTTAAAACAGCTTCACGTTAAGCAACAACTAAGCAGCGCATATCACGCACAAAGTCAAGGTGCCCTTGAGCGCTTCCATTCAACATTAAAGTCTTTGTTGCGCTCTTATTGTGTTGAGTTGAACAGGGACTGGGAGGAGGGGCTTCCGTGGCTGCTTTTGGCAGCACGGGAGGTGGTACAGGACAGCATTGGTTTTAGTCCAAATGAGTTAGTATTTGCACATGATGTTCGTGGTCCGTTGTCTATTTTAAAGGATGGGTTGGAGCCATCGTCACCTCCAAATAATGTTATTGATTATGTTCACGGGTTTAGACGCAAGCTGTTTTTGGCCTGGAAGTTGGCGTGTAGGAATCTCACCAAGGCCCAGGTTAAGATGAAGAAGAACTTTGACCGACGGGCAGTGGAGAGAACTTTTAGTCCTGGTGACCAGGTTTTGGCTCTCTTGCCAATGCCTGGGTCACCATTTTGTGCCAAATTTGTTGGGCCATATTCTATTGTGCGTCAGGTGTCTGAGCGTGATTATTTGCTGTCAACACCAGATCGTAAGAGGTCTACTCAATTGTGTCATCTTAATCTGCTTAAACCATACTATTCCTCTTTTAGTGCTGGTGCTAGTGATCCAGTGAAGCCTGCTGCAGTGGCTGCAGTGCAGGAGGGGCCCAATGTGTCTCAGCAGGTGGCAGCTGATGAGGACTCATTTGGTCCTGACGATGCAGTCCTGCAACCGCGACTTAGGAACTCTGAGACACTGGCTAACCTGGATAGTCTGTTGAGTCATCTTCCGGTAGAGTGTAAAGAGGAATTGAAGTTTTTAATCATGTCTTTTGATGTCTTGTTTTCAGACACACCTACATGTACTGATTGGATTCAACATGACATTGACGTTGGCGACGCACAACCAATCCGTCAGCGCTTTTATCGTGTTTCACCACAGAAGCAGAAGTTTTTAGAGGATGAGGTCAAATATTTGTTAGATCATGGTTTGGCCAAGCAATCGTACTCCAGCTGGGCGTCACCTTGTTTACTAGTAGGTAAGCCTGACAATACTTTCAGGTTTTGTACAGATTACCGCAAGTTAAACAAGGTGACCAAACCAGATTCGTTCCCGCTCCCAAGAGTTGATGACTGTGTCGACCGTGTGGGTGCTGCACGGTACGTTAGTAAATTTGATTTACTAAAAGGTTACTATCAGGTTGCGTTGACTCCTCGTGCGCAGGAAGTTTCGGCCTTTGTAACACCATCTGGCCTATACTCGTATAGTGTGATGAGTTTTGGTCTACGTAATGCGCCATGCACATTCCAGCGCTTAATGAATAAAGTGGTTACTGGTTTAGACGGGTGTGCAGTATATTTAGACGATCTGGTCCTTGTGAGTGAGACATGGGATGACCATATTACCCGCATTCGTTCACTATTTAAGCGTCTGGTAGAGGCCAAGTTGACCATAAATCTGGCCAAATGTGAGTTCGCTCATGCCACTGTGGTGTATCTCGGGAAGGTAGTCGGGCAGGGCCGTGTTTGTCCCGTTAGGGCCAAGGTTCTTGCCATTGATGGGTTTCCGCCACCTAGAACTAAAAGGGAGCTAATGCGATTTTTGGGAATGGCGGGGTACTATAGGAGCTTTTGCCCTAACTTTTCTTCTGTGGTGTCTCCCCTTACAGATCTCTTGAAGGGTGGGTCGAAGTTTGTTTGGTCATTGGCATGTCAAAGTGCTTTTGACAATGTGAAGTTGTTGCTGAGCTCTGCTCCCGTCTTGGCGGCTCCACGGTTGGATCAACCCTTTCATATACAGGTGGATGCGAGCCATGTTGGGGCAGGGGCGGTACTTTTACAAACGGATGAGAAGGGCATAGTTCGTCCAGTTTGTTATTTTTCCCGGAAATTTAATAAACACCAACTGAATTATTCCACTATAGAAAAGGAAGCGCTGGCACTGGTATGGGCGTTGCAGAATTTTGATGTATATGTGGGGGGAGGGGTACAGCCGATGGTTGTGTTTTCCGACCACAACCCCCTCACCTTTTTGCATTCTTTGCAGAACCCGAACCAGCGTCTGATGCGCTGGGCGTTGTTCTTACAGCCTTACCATCTGGAGATTCGCCATATCCGAGGGGTCGATAACGTCATTGCAGATGCATTGTCCCGTTCAGTGGATGATGGAAATTGAGCCTGATGTCCTGTCATTTTGTCTCACGCATCTTCTCTCTCCTATGTCTTCTCTCCAGTATGTCCTTAATGTGCTTTTTCCAGGCGCCGGGAAATTGCTGGTTCTACTGGACATGGAGGTTTGGGGGGGGGGAACGGGGTGCTAGTGGGATAGTTTTGACTGGGGGATGGATGGTGATGTATTTAGAACCTACTTGTTACAACTGTTGGTGGTGGTTGGTGATGGTTGGTGGGTCTGTGACCTTTATGCCCTAGTAATTTTATATTGAGGAAAAGATTGATTGTTTTTGATGTTTGTTTACTTCTGTCAGACGGCTCACTTTGTGGTCGTCTGTCTTAAGAGGGGGGGTGTTACGACCCTGCCAGGTCTTCACTGGCCCCGCACACTTGCGCTCATGTTTGTCTGTCTCTGTGAAGCAGGTTGCCCGAGATGTGCAGGTGTTTGGTGTTGCCCTGATGAGCACCTGTATTTGAAGGCCTGGGTTCCAAGTGCAGATGGGCTTCCTCTCCACTCGACCGTCGTCTTTTTGTTTGTTTGAACACATCCCTAGACATACACTCGCACTACACCTTGCTTTTATTCACCACACTGACTTTTTCGTATATTACTTTAATAAATATTCTTTATTTACACCTTCTGGCGTGGAACTCCCTTATGTAGCTCATGCGTGAGCCAGCATGCGTTACACATGTCATTCCCAAACACATTCCAATAGGCCACTATTTACATTTTAAATGGTAAAGACTCAAAATCTTTGTTGCTGCATTTGTTGGTTTAGTAATGGTAGGCTACAGAGACAAGTGCATTTTGCTTTCTCTCTCTCTAAGGAATGGGGTGCTGTTTGAACAACCAAGCATGAGCTGTAAAACAGAGGCTCTTAAGGTATTAATTAAGAGCCATATATTTGATAGTCAGGGACTGTTATAGCACTCTGAAACTCTCTGATTAAGCTCTCAAACTAATTGTAGTCTATAGTTCTTATATCTCAGACCAAAATTAATTACACAAAAAAGAATACTATACATTAGCGCGCAGTATGACCTAAACTTTTGGAATTAAAAAGTTGTGATTGTAAGTCACTATTTGTAGCTGTCCTGTCACTTTTCTCCCGCATCATCGCAAAGGAACAAACAATAAATAAATAAATAAATAAAGGATGAAGGGGGAAAAACATAACCTACATACAGATAAATCAGTCGCGAACAGTATTAAAAAAACAACAACAACGTACAGTCGATATTCACATAGCATTTGTGCTAAAGGCGGCAGCTAAAGCAGAGCGCTGAACACAAATCCTTCATTCTCTGTCCTTGGTGCTGAAAACGGTGGTGCTGAAATCCCTGACGCGGAAGTAAGACTTGCGTGTCAGTTAGGGTAAGTGGTATAGCCTGCTTCCCGTGGTCTTAGCATACACATTCTGTGGTTTATGGCCCTCAGTAGTTAGGTATATATTTCAATATGCTGTTGCAAAGTCTGAATGGCTGAGGCTATAGCCTATTATCGTTTGGAAGGCAGAGATTAGCCTTCGCCAACTGCACGCATGTGATAATCTGGGAGAATCGACATGGAGATATGCCCAACATTTGATTTTCATGTAATATCGCATAGTATCCTTCTGCTCTATCTTTTCACACGCATGAACATGCTTTTTAGCCTAGCCTGTAGGCTAATATGTCTCTATAGAGCATGCAAAGTATACATCTTTAACTCTTACACCTTTTCACTTGCAACATAAAGCATGCGTCTGATGCTACAGTGTTTCTCAGATAAAATATAAAACAAATCTGCATTGACGGTATAGTATCCTATAGCCTATAACCTACACTTTTAATATCTAGACTTGACATATAGAGGACCTGGGCCTGACAATACATGTTAATTTAAGATTTTCTTTAAATGCATGGTAATGCAGTTAGGAAATTACAGATGTTCTGGTAGAAACTAAAGCGTGTGAAACGAATGCTTTAATGAATAGCAGGCTATTCTGACAACACGATGTTACCTCTGCATTGAGCTAATATTGCCAACCGTCCTGGCAGGACTTGTTTGTTGCCTGCCCTTTTGCATGGCTCAAGCAATATGTGCGATAACTTCATGGAACTGGAAGTGCCTGTTCGGTATGAATGACATATAATTGGCCAATAGCATCTAATTCGGTGGGGGGCAAACACGACAGACGTTCAAGGATCCTCCACCTTGACGGGGGAAGTAGTGCCTAGTTACCGTTGCTAAGTAGTCATTGGTGAAGATGTCTGTCAATCACTATTTCTCCTATAGTCGATTGGGCCAAGCAAGTCGATGCGTTTCAATGGATGGAGCTTCTCTGAGTATACTTCCGCGTCTGCGTGCGCGTTTGTTGGCCTATAGGTTGGATGGATGAAACAGTGTGCAGAGCGGAGAGGTATAGGGATGCTGTGATGCGGCACTATATATCCCATGGCAGGACTATATCACCGTTTTAAAGACAGCCTTCTCCAAACATAGGTTTTCATTCAGTGATGTCGCGTATTGGTGTGGTGAACCTGTAACGATCAAGACAGGCACAAGTCGGCCTTTTTTAATTATTTGATTCATTCTTTTATTTCTTCAGTTATTTTATCTTTTTTTACTTTGGTCTAGTAGGCTACCTGAAAGGGACCCTGTGTATTTTTGTTTTAATGAATCTTTAAGATAATCGTTTTAGCCTAAATGATTTTGTCTGTTCATTTTTTTTAGGTTCAC
The DNA here is from genome assembly GCF_046254945.1 of Alosa pseudoharengus. NCBI lineage: Eukaryota > Metazoa > Chordata > Actinopteri > Clupeiformes > Clupeidae > Alosa > Alosa pseudoharengus. The sequence goes on from NW_027468640.1 coordinate 15,024,436, forward strand.
AAGTTTAAGATAAGAAAACAGGCTACGGAATTCGCTTTTGTTTTTTTAACTGTCAAGCGATATCTTGATTCACTAGGCTATTATAAGACGTTATTTGGCTGTGGACGTCCTTAACTTTCATTTATATATACGGTAAGGCTTTTTACATGTTCATTCCCCCTAAAATTGGAAACAGGTTTGATGTTGACGTTTAGGCTACATTTAGGCTATTCCATTGCTTTGAGTTTTGACATCTGTTCAGTTTTCCAGTGTTGCCGTTTGTCAGGATTTATGCCATGACTTTGTACATGCCAAATGGAAAGCAATAGTGTCTCACTGCAAGTAGCCTACTAATCTTTATTGTAAAACGACTGTCTTAGTTATGGGATAAGACTTCAATTGTGGTCCTCCTAAGCGTGCCAGCAGTAGCACTGGGAAATAAAAGAAAATGGGCTATAGGCTACCTAAAATCGCTGTGTGTTTGATGGTCTTGATGCTGGAGGTGCGTCCGTGGCATTGTAAACGTGGAGCTGCGGCTGCTTTACAATCGCCTCACATTTTCCCTATGCGTAGGTCTCATGTAAGATCCACGCTTTCAGAACCCTGTAACAGCTGAACCGTAGCCCACCACTACTCCTGAAGATTGCTGGATTGAACCACTCTGCAGGCTATTTTAACGTGATATTATCATTGCAGGTAATAAGTTAGCACTCGATCTCTTGTTTTGGTAGTGACTACACAAAGCCTAAAAGCATGGTAGGCTATCTGCGGGTTATCGAAATATAATTTGGTGTTAGTTGTAAAGGTGCACCCGGCAACTGTTTATCCATAGCCAAAATGACATTTTGCAACCTTGTCTGGGATATGCCAGCAACCTGAGATGGGGGGGGGGGGGGCACAGCTGATATTCTAAAATGTAAGGCACAAATAGTTAAATGGGGTGGTTTGTAAATAAAATCACAATTGACATGATTCAGTCATGAATCTTGATCTGTTGTCCCAAATGTAGCTCTCATGGGCAGTGCCGCGTAGGCTATAGCGACATAGCTGGATGTCTGCAAAATAATAAATCTTACTTGCCACGTCTGAGTCTGCATTAGCCTACCTTGTGAACAGTCTAGGCTAGCCTTTGCCCTAAACCAGACGAGAACATGTAGCCTATTGACTATAAAGGGAAGAACACGGCCATGACTTGTTTGGTTTTCAATCGAGAGAAATGGGATAGGCAACTCCTATTGTTTGAACATCATGGTCATAGTTCTATGCTCAAGGCTATTTAACTTTTATTATCGGCTTTCTATTAGTCCTTTGTGGTCATGCAGCCTACTATAAGTTGCTGTTCCTTTCAAATAGCCTAAACAAATAATTACAAAATACGCATTTTGTGGTGATTTGTCAATTTGTTGTGCTGAAGCAAAATTGTTGCACCTGAATTCATTAGTCAAGATGCAGGTGGCCGCATTCCACAGCTGATTTCGCTTACCCAATTACATGAGAGTTCGAATCAAGGCTGAGGGTTCGAACAAAATGTCGTTTTTGATTGGTTTGAGATCCCGTCAGTTTATAAAGCTAGGCAAGGTTTCCCGCCATCGGCCCCCCTCTTGTTAATTCGTCGTGGAAAGATCAAGCTACTGAACTGACATTTGGTGTTTATGGACCAGCATTTATCTAAAGACCACTGTGAGGTGTATTTATCGACGAAGGTAAGGGCAAACCAGTTTTAATTTCGTGTTTAGCATTTGATATGCTTAGACGGAAATGCACTGTGCTTAAGCTGTAAAGTTAACGACTGCGGTTGTAAATTCATTTTGACAGAATTAATGTGACCTCTTCATTAACGTGCCCATAACGTTAACGTTAGTCAAGACGTTTTGGATGTGGTGTTTGCGAACTGTTAGGTCATTTGAACCATGTGGGCTTAATTGTTAAGGGTTTTCTTATAACTCCATGGTCTGAAGTAGTTCACGTTACGGTTAGTTTTAGCCTTTACGTTAGCTTTAGTGTTCACGTATTGTTACATAAGTGAAGTGGGCGTTGGCTAAAATGAACATATAACGCTACAGTGATAATTGGGCTAGCAGCTACCCATTTATTTTTATACTAGAATTATGATTGCGAAGTCTACTGTTGTGTTGCACATTAGTTACAACATGTTTAACTTAGTTGGAACTTAACTATAGGAAAGTGAGGCTGTTTTGAATAACTTGGCTCTAGAATGTAGGTTAAATAGACCAGCCTGTAGAACAAAAAATGAATAAGCCCTAACAGTTAACTGCATAGTATAGAGTAACATTATAACGTTAGCGTTTTTATACTTTATACTATGGGTTCAAACCATAGACTGTTCTATATATACAGTCTATGGTTCAAACAGTCGATTCAAAAAGCACATGCCCCCGTAGCAGTAATGCTAGGCTAAACGCCAGCTAGCTAGCCTAACAAGCCAGTAAATTATTTAATTCAATCATTATTTGACCTCACATTTGTCCAAATGGTAGGTTGGTCTATAACGTTAGTTAGCCTACGGTTATCATTAGCTGGTAACATTACTATGTTTTACCATGTTTGGCTGTTAAATATTTTCTTAGCTAATAACATTACTATGTTTTACTATGTTGGGGTGTGAAATATTTGTTGATTAAATCCTAACGTTATGTTAACTGAATGTCACGTTAACCTTAACATCTGTAACTACCCTAACTAGCAGCTAGCAAACATGGTAATGTTGGGGTGTGAATTTAATAACATCAGTATTAACTTTAATCCAACCAATCATTCTGCTAATTCAGTTCAATTATGTGCATCTGGATCGCACGTGAGACTAATGACTTCTTGACAAAATTCTGCTTTTTGTCGAGTATTGGTTATTATAGTCGACTAATCGGGTTCGACTTTATTCTGCCCTGTCTGGGTGTTGGGTCTACCTACAGAACGGTGTGCTGCAGTATGTGCGGGTATGTGTGCTGATTCATGCACCGGAATCCATGCACGCCCAGGATACATTTTTCCACCGTGTTGTCTTTGGAGTCAGTCGGTGCAGTAAACTGAAGGCCTTATATGCTTCTAACGTACATATTTGATTTCAACCTCATCTTTTAGCCTTGCCACATTCCAGTCACGCTACTGTAAACTACCCAAGGATCTTGTATATATCGAAATGCCTGCTATAGTTGAAAGTAGCTACCTTTTATTTGTATTTGGTAGTATTTCTAATTGCCAGCTGTTATTAGGCCATTTATGCAGCATTGAATACATGTACTGTGTCCTTGTTTCATGTCAGGATTTAGGTGACTATCCCAGTATCCCAAATTTTTTTTTTCAGACAATATGAGGCATTTTTTGATACACCTTTGCTGGCAAAAAAAGTATTGTAGTATAAGTGTATTTAGTTAATAATATATAGTATTTTATAATCGCCATAATTTCTAGTAGCTAAACATATTTAGTAATTTGAATACTTCATATTGATTTTTAAACTGTTACACTTAGGCATATCTTTAATGTGGTGTGTAGGTCTAATTGAGTGCACATTGGTGATGTGTAGGTGTAATTGAGTGCCTGTCACATTAAGACATACGTGAGTAATTAGCTTTCAGTCTCACGGTTTTAGGCTAGTGAATAAAAGTTGCACATAGTGCATAAGGATATTTGGATGCAATTAATTGTTTTCTATGTCATTAGATAAAATAAATAACTAACAAGTCGAAGAAAATCTTTCTGGGATCATAGAAGAGATTAGTGTCAGTGTTTCCCACAGAATTGAATTATATTTGTGGTGGTTGGTTTGCAGAATTAACTCGAATGCAACAGTTTTTAACAAATTAGTGCAGCGCGGTTATGATTCTAACCAGATTTAAGCACAATTTAGTACAACCAGGAAAATCATTGTGTGGTGGTCAATGTTGCTATTACTTAGCTCCACCTAGCTTCACTCGCATCCAGCTGGAACCTCAATGTTGAGAGTGATTTCTGCACCAGATTTTATGGTAGAGCCAATCAGGACGCAGGGCGGGAGTTTCATAGATGTGACATAGCGTAGAAGCGACTGTGAGACTGTTATCAGCGTCACGGGTTGGCTTCGATGTGAGTGGTTGAAGTAGCACGTCTATAGATGACGGACAAGTGGCTTATCCAATCATATGCAAGCATTTTTTGATTAGGCCCAGCCCTCTGAAGCAACACTTCAATGGATTGATCCCAGATGGATGAGTGGAGCTAGGCGGAACGAAATTCATCTGGCGAGAGTCAGGTTAATTGTGGTGGGCCGCCACAAATAAGTCAATGTATGGGAAACACTGAGTGTCCTACAATGTTCATTAATGATTTAAGCGCAAAGTGGTTCTCTCTCTGTGTGTGTGCGTGTGTGTGTGTGTGTCTGCGTCTGCGTGAGGCTATGTTCAATTCAAGTTGATAGTTGAGCCATCTTGTCAATAGCCCAGCATTCACACCTCTTCATGATTAGATTAGCGGCATCAGACAGGCTGTAAAGTGTATGCGGGAATTTATCACATTATGATGGCTAGAGTTGCGGGACTTGAACAAATTATGCGCAATACCCGCAATCCCGCAGTGATAGTTTAGGCCCTGGAGAGAGAGAAAAATAACTTTAATCTTGCATATCCCTCTGCTACTCCCTATGGAAAGTTTTCAGATCTGCACTCTTAGAATGGGTTGGTGACGCTTATCAGCGATTTAGTCGTGGCCAGCATATTTGAAAATATCGGCCACTAATATCGGCCATTTCGCAGATGGCAGCAAAAAAGGCCCATATTGGCTGATACTGATAGCCTGCCGATATATCGGTGCATCACTATTATTTAGACAAGAAAATTAATTGTATGCGTTAACAAAATTGGCGATGTAATGAAGGTATTGATATCTTGATGATCGTTATTTGATAGTGATAATGGTCGTTTTACCGTTTCTTAAATAATCCATCACAAAAGTCAGTCAGGAACCATTTTCAACCAGACATAGCCGTTTGAACAGAAGTAGCACATTGCATCTTAAACCAGTTCCACTGTAGTCCCAGTTCTCCTGTATATATATTTTTTTCTTCGGGATGTGCTGTGAAGGTTTCCTGCTACCCCAGAGCTAGGCTTTTGCCCTTCAGGGGCTGTGTGAGTAATCAGCCACGTTCTCTTGGGGATGAACAGATAATGACGTTTGTTTTAAATGGTCATGTCCTTATCTTTGAAAGACATGCGCACACACACTATCTCTCTGTCGATCTCTTCCACTTTTCTTTTTCTTGGTTTTTGAAGTAGTCGTTAGTTTTAATGACGTGTGATCTGTCACTACCAAACAGTAAAAGATGAATGCATTATTCATCAGCTTACACTTTTTAGATGAAATATTAAAAATATTAGGCTATGTGCTACCAGGCTAATTTTAGTTTTATATAGTTATTTCTAGTCACTCACTGACTCAATACCCATGACAGTCTTTAATTCTAGACTTTTGAGCAAATCTTGTTCGAGTGGTATTTAAATGTTGGAAGTGCACATAGTGTGTGTGTGTGTGTGTGTGTGTGTGTGTGTGTCTGCGCGCGTATGTGCGTGCGTGCGTGCGTGCGCGCACGTGTGTGTGTGTCTGTCTCCCCATTAGTTTAAATGTCTGCCTGGCTGCTTGTCTTGTTAGAAGTAGCTGATATGCTGAGGGGACTCCAGTGTTGACATAGAGCCCGAAGCAGCCATTAGTACAAGAGCTGGCCTCAGACTCCGCCCCAGCACCCAATTGCTTTGGAATCCAGAGGTGTGGCAGATGCTGGTGTTGGTGGTATTGGGTGTTCTTATAGAATAGTAGGCCTATAGCCTATACCTTTATTGCCAACAGGGGTGGACACTTGTCTTCCAGCTTACCAAGACATTTAGGCTACATTTACCAGACGCTTTTTTCCAAAACAAGTTTAAAGTGAGGATTATCGTTCATGCTACAAGTGGGATACGAGACCTTAGCGTAGTGATTGAGTAGCTATGAAAACAAGGCATGCTTTTCATTACAGATACACTATAAACCAGAAGATGGTTGTGCAACACTATAAAGACTTAACAATTAGTAAAACAAACACATAGACAAGAGAGCACCTAGTACACATTAAAATATATTTCTTGTGAACAGTTGTGGCTTGAATTCAAACTTGTGCTCGTGCTATGCACTGATACCTCTACAGGGCAAGATTATGTCAATTAAGTTTTATGTATAATGTTGGTTGGTAACGGCCTCCTGTTGGGCCTACACTATGTTTTGTTATTTGTATCCCTTTATTTTGTAACACCAGAGTGTATCTGATGAAAATAAAAACCCATCTTTAAATTAATTGCGTTTTGATGGTTATTGTTATTTTTATGGCAGATAAACTGCCTTATTCCAAACTGTATCAGTAATCTGTAGTGGCAAATGTAAATAGCCTAACTCGTACACTACACACTCAGTCAGAAAAGTGGTATCAGTGCATCCCTACTCAAGGGAAATCCCATGCAACCAAGATGGCCTCTGAGCCTGTGCCAGGCAGCATCCATTAAAAGACACGGGGTCTGGATAAATGAAGTGAGGGGCCCATGAAGCAGAGAGTTGATTTATGGCAAGGTGGGGGTTGCTGACTAGCGTCATCTGTGCTGGTGGCTCCACATGCTTATTGTAGTGGGCTGGGGCGGGGTGGGGCATCTGTGAAGGGCAAGGGCTGTCCTTCACAGAGCACACTGTACGTAGCTCACTCCCCGTAATAACACATGCCCCTATAAATCATTGGCCAATGTACAATTCATATATGCGGATACCGGTACGCCTCTTGTCCTTTATACTGCACAGACTCATGGTCACATTTGCATGCATACACACTGCCACCATTGACCTCCCTTCACCTAAAAGACAGGCTTGCACGCACACATGCATGCGGAGACACACACACACACACACACACACACACACACCCTGGTGCTGGTGTTGTGGTTGGTTCTGGGTCGTCTCTGTTTAAACTGTGTAGAGTGGCAGCTGCGGTCGATCTGGTGGCTGAGTTTACGGTCATAAGCGTTACTAATATCGCCGCAGATGGTGCTGTGCGTTCTTCCAAGGTTTATTCTTGACTGTCACATTTGCTGCTGTTTATGCAAATAGCATTGCAGTTGAACAGTCTCCCCATGATTCTTAGCTCACAGGGGAGGATGGGAAAGCTTCTCAGTTCAACAAAGCCTCTTTTTTTTTTTTTTTTTTTTTTTAAATGTCCTAAAAAAAGATCTTGGGATATATTTATTGCAAACAGTGGGTTAACCAAGCCCACTCCTTCCATATCTAAAAATAGCATCTCCTTTTTCGCCGGGAGTGTTCCGCTGCCTTTGTGCTCGGATAATATATATATATATATATATATATGAGAAGGTTCATCCCCGTCCCCATGGTGTCCTCGTCATGGTGTCCCTGCCACCGCTACTGCAGGCAGGCAGGCTCAGATCAGGAGTGGTGGCGGATGCGATCTCTTGTCTTGATGTATTATTGAGCCCACACGTTCCCCGTGCTAAATAAAGCAGGCTGACAAAGCGCTAAGGACACCACACAAAGGCTGCCAGTCTGAAGGCCGTGTGTGTGTGTGTGCGTGCGTTGTGCAGTGATGTAAAAGCGTGCGGCATAGGGAACTCAGGCCTGTCTCGGAATTGGGTTAGTTTGGAGTGACAGGATGGCTTGAGTTCCTCCAAGCTTTTCTACTAAAATCATCATACATGGCAGAAAAGGGGTTGGACAGGATGTGTGGCTCCATTAATTGAACATTGGTAAGATGCTGTTTATAACCCTGGTGTAGCCATCCCGTTGACATGCACCTTTCCATGGTACTCTGAAAACCTGAAGCTTGATACTTTCCTTCACAAAGCAATGGGCAGTAGTGTTAGTCATCATATATTATTGTTATGATGGAAGCATCATGCGATTTACATATAGCTGTTTTCATCACAGTTTCACAGTGTTATCCAAGTAGCCTCTGCTACAGTCATGGAACTCTCATGTTTGAGGTTCTTAATTCTTAATTCTTTCTGTGCTGAGTCTGAACTCTCTCCTCCCTCCTTCTCTCCTCCACTGCTGTCGCACACTGTTTCTCTCCTGTAATTTGACTACTTCGCGCTGCTGCCTCCTGTCCGTTTCTGTATGTTGCTCTTTCTTTTTCTTTACCTCTCTCTTTTCTCTTTTTTTTTTTCCTCTGTCCTCCTCTTTACTCACCCACTTTCCTCGTCACTTCTTCCTTTTTGAGGAGCCACGACAGGAAGTGGAACTCTGGCATGGCCCGCCACTCCTAACCCCTGCCGGAGGTGGAGGAAGTTTGTCTGACTGTATCACCAGGTCACGTTTGCAGCAACACTCATACACTCGAGAAAGAGATTTGATACAGCAGCTTTTGAGGTACAGAGGGTACATAGAGTCTGACGCTAATAGCTTAGCATGCTAACATATGGATGTCTGGGTATATACAAAGAAGCATAACCACCATTTTTTTGATGTAATATCAAAAAAAGCCTTTCTTTACATTAATATTTCTTGATTATTCTTGATCCTACACATTAGGGTCTTTAAGCCTGAGGTACTATGTGTTTTGTGTTTGCAAGTTGAATATCATTTTTAATATATAATAAGCAAGTATTTTCTATTGTCCTCAACTGCTGGTGCAGATTGTGACCACATGCTTTTGTTAGCCTTGCAAGTAGACTATACTAATTGAGGTGGTATTAGCACGTAGCACCCTAAGGCAACTTGGAATACAGTGTGAGCTATAAGCGTTGTACTGTAGGATGGAGCCAGTCATGTTAGTTTGCTTGAGCTTTGCTGCTGTCAGCAACGCAGGCTACTGTAATGTCTCATCTTGTATAATATCTCTCTCTATGAATTATGTAGCGGAACGATTGTATAACAAAAAGGTAATATAAATAATTGAGGCGGAGTGTTACTTTATGCTTATTTATTTATTTTGAAAAAAAAAACACTGATAAATCAGGTAAGTATTGGATTAGATGAGGAGAACAGGGCTTATTAAAAGGATTTTAGATTTTGTTCAGTGGCGCTTGTACTAAATTTAAGTCAAAATTGGAAGTTGATTGGATGGATCAGTTTGTAGCTTGCCCAAGTTGCAACATGTGAAAACTGCATTTTTAAAGAAATGCTTCTGAACCAGGTATTCAGTGCCCAAACTCCTCAATGTATCCTTGTTGCAAGCCCACTTGTTTCATTATGAATCAAATCATTACAGTTGTATTATTATGAAATCAATAATTAATTAATCAACAATTTCCCAGACTTTTGCAATCACTTTACATGATTTTTATGTCTGTGCGATATGTGTGTTTGTTGTGTTATGGTTGTATAAGCTGCTGGTTGTCTAAAATTTCCATCGGGATGAATAAAGTATTGCTACCTCTCTCTCTCTCTCTCTCTCTCTCTCTCTCTCTCTCTCTCTCTCTCTCTCTCTCTCTCTCTCTCTCTCTCTCTCTCTCTCTCTCTCTCTCTCTCTCTCTCTCTCTCTCTCTCTCTCTCTCTCTCTCTCTCTCTCTCTCTCTCTCTCTCTCTCTCTCTCTCTCTCTCTCTCTCTCTCTCTCTCTCTCTCTCTCTCATCAGGTGTGTACAGCTAATTAACAATGTGTCTGATTTCTTGGGTCATGTAAATGGAGCAAGATAGAGAGTTTTTCAAGTGAAAGCTACATATAGCAATGCCATACCATATTGGCCATTATTTTAAGGTAAAATGGCTACATTGTGTTTCTTGACAGGTCGTTCTTTCAAACGCTTTACTCGTGCAAGGTCTGGTGTGGTCAGAGCAGATAAAATGAACAGCTGCTGTCTAATGCCAAGTGTAAGCAAAGTGGTTTGTGTTAGGTGTTACTCCATTGTGGTGGGTGTCCTGGATCTTGTTTCATATTCTGAAAGACCTACATGTAGTCTTTTTCAAAGAAAGAGAAGTTGCTTTGCAGGTCTTGTTTGTTTTGTGTGTGTGTGTCCTCAGACAAGCTTTTTCAGAACCAGGCATAAATCCATATTTCTAAGCAAGATTGTGGCCTGTAAGTATTGCACACGCGCGCAAGCAGAACCTGTCCTTAACTATTCAATTTCCCAACAGTATGTTTCAAGGCAAATACTTTCTCTTGTTCACATTCTGAGCCTTGCTGTCTTGGGAGTAGTCTAGAGAAACTGCAGCAAAGTTAGACCGGCAACTGTACTTTTGAAGACCTTGCTCTGAACATTTTCCATTGTTGATGCACAAATCCATATTTTCAAGCAAGATTGCCAAATACCACAACATTGTCTGACACAGTAAATACACACACACACACACACACACACACACACACACACACACACACACACACACACACACAGCCTGGTTGTGCTATAAATAAGTCCTCCTACACTATTGAAATTTGAGTGTGTGTGTTTACAAACTCCTAAGAGGCTCAATTACCAAAGCCGCTCTTTTGAAGTGAAGGCAGTGTCGCCCCTTTGATTTGAGGCAGGTAAAATTATGGTGGAAGGGCTACTCGCTGAACTGAAGCCAGATGTTCGTCTATAGACAGAGAACTCTTCATTTTTCAAAACCCACGGCCGGAAGTTTGCAATATCTTGCCACGATGTTCTATGGTGATGCACTTGAGTTCCATTGCTTTTTGTGTTCCTTCTCTCTTGTATTCTACCTCCATTCATGTCACTCTCTTTGATTGTCATGATCGTCTTGGGACGGGTAAACGCGGTGCTTCTGTGCAATCTATTTATGTGGTTGCAGGCTTGCCAAATCTGTGACTTTCACCTGAAGTGAGGAAACAAAATGAGTGTTTAGTTGTGCTATTCATACAAGTGTGGCTTATTGAGGAACATTACAAACCTAAGCCTCAGCAGACCAATAAGTGGTTCAATCTTGTCTTAATGGTTTGTTTCTGTCCTTAATTATTCTGTATTGTAATATTGTACATTTCCATTTTCATGTACTAATGAGTCAAGGTGGGCTATGTGCTGAAGAGGCTGCTCTGCTTTCATATATTACTCTTACTTGCACTTAGTACACTTAGTGTTTGATGAATCATGCTCAGCATCTGTTCACGGACTGGGTAAGGCTGGCTGCCGGGCTAGACTCTCTTCAGTATTGCAGGGATGGAACAGCCAAGAGGTCATAGGCTAGAGGGCAAAACATCATGTGCAACTGTACTGCAGCAAGAGGTTGCTAAACATGTAGCAAGGGGTCAAAGTCAGAGAGCGTTTTGCATGCAGTTTGAGAGTGTGTTCATGTATGTGTTGCCAGATGGCTGACGTGATCGTGTGTGTGTGTGTGTGTGTGTATGCGTTGCAGCAGCTTGTGAGGACATCCTCTGGGGGTTAATCAAAGGGCTTCATATGTGAAGGCAGCGAACAAACGCATCATGTTTAATTCCTCATGAAAAAAAGGGAGAAATTATTGTAGCCTACACCTCGTGATCTCTGTGCCTGCTGCATGTGATGGGATATGTGTAGAATGCCGTAGGCTTGGAGTTGTCTTGGAGTGTAACTTCACCCTTCCATTAGCTTGCATTGTATTAGTTTCAGCCCCACTAGGTTGAAACGGGTTTTATTAGAGAGAAACAGTCTCTGACTGGCTGGTTTGCATGCAAACTAAAGTGGCTATCAAAGCAACACATAGCCTGGGCCTTTTTGATATTGTGTACAGCATGACTCATTTATTTCCTCACATTTTTTTTTTTTTAAAACAAACAAAAACATGGAAGTAATTCAAGTCATTTCAGCTGGTTAGTTGCTTTATTAGGCTATTAGACAATTGTCTAATTATAATGGCTTAGTGATTGTGTAACTTGTTTATTTCTTTGCACTATACATTATGGATATGGAAGCTCTTGTAGTGTGGGTTGTGTTGTGCAGTGTTTCCCACAGAATGAAATTCTATTTGTGGTGGTAGGTTTGCAGAATTAACTTGAATGCAACAGTTTTTAACAAATTAGCGCAGCGCAATTTAGTACAACCTGGAAAATCATTGTGTGGTGGCAATGTTGATTTTGTGGTGGGCTGCCACAAATAAGTCAATGTATGGGAAACACTGGTTGAGTCAAAAACGGCCTTCAGTGGCATATAGTTTAAAAAACGTCAACTTCCAAAAAAAGAATGAGCTTGATTTTGTACATTTACCACGACTAGGTCTGACATTAGTTTAAATACCTGGTTGTCACTTAGTGCCAACACACACACACACACGTTATTTGTCTAAATACAGTGTGGTGCATTGTGGTGGCTAGGCTACTTCAAGAATAGCACAGCTCTCCAATGGCGTGATGGTGATGCACTGCCTTTCAGGGGTTCACAAGTTTGCCCTGAATAATTCAAAGCTTTGGGGTCGAGAAGGGTTCAGCTCTCCAAAAGTGTCCACACTTCAAATCACACCCCCGGTAGATCTCCGTTGAAATAACCGCCATTCACAGAATAAAAACATTGGTTAGCATTGTAGAATTGACTTCCTTACCCCTTCTTTTTTTTATTTTTATTTATTTATTTTTTTTGATTGCAGCCTGCCCTGGGAATAGCGAGTGAAAAAGGAAGGCTAACTGAAGCATACAGCTCTTGGGGGAACCACAGCCTCTTAGAGAGTCTTTAAAGGGTTCTTAGTGATGAGGCCGAGATGAGGGCAAAGAGTTCTGTCCTTTGTGTGTCTTGAGGGTGTGTGAGACTGTGGAAGTAAAAGGGAAAAGTCTGCAACCAGCTAACGTGCCCTACAAAGCCAAAGTGTGGTATCTGCATATTTTGTACGATTCGCTTTTAACCAATACCACTTACACCAATATAAAATGCCATATCCTCCGATCAACCTATCAAAATATCATTGATCTACTGAAACATTTCCTGAAGATATAGGGGTTTTCAGTATCTGCTAAAATAGAGTGTGAAAGATAAACAACAATGCTGTTTTTCTCAGTTTGGAATTTTCACATACTGCACTTTGGCTTTGGTTATCAAGTGGGAGTTTATTCAAAAGTGACATAGTAACAGGACGTCATGGAAGTCCTGGCATGGAATTGATCACTTATATAATCTTGCGTTACATCACATACCGTAATTTCCCAACTATTAGCTGCGGCTTATACATTGATTTTGATAAATTTCTTCAGCTATGAGGTTAATACACAGCGGGGGCAGTTAATGTTTTTTTTTTTTTTTTAACTTACATAAAACACTGTTCTGCGGCTTATATACAATGTGGATAGTACAAATTACTGTAGTATAAAAGAAAAGGCTGTTTAAGTTATATTCAACAATAAATCCCAACCTGTGGAATGAAGTACACACATATACTTACAGGTTAAAAGGTTGTGGCAATAGCTTGTGAAAAACGTCTTGGTTGTCGCTAGCATTGCCTTGTACTAACCACTCTCTTAAGTGTTCATATAACCTACACACATCCTTCCAAATTCTTTTCTAAGTGTCATTACACTAAAATTGGCATTTCTGCTGATGTCATGTTTTGGGTCCATCCCCCATGTTTGCTCTCTAGTGGTCCCCTTCCCCTATTGGCTGTTGGGGCTCCTGGCTCCTCCTCTTCCTCCTCAGACAGGCTCTGTTCTGCTGTCAGCTCCCTTCTGCGATCGAAATGTTTATGTAATGAGGTGTGTGTGTGTGTGTGTGTGCGTACAGTGTGTGCACTTGCATTCTTGCTTAGGCATTAGGCCTATTTTGTGTCTTATGTGTGCACACAAAAATCTGATTTTTTTTCTCTGTGCGTCTCTAGGACGTTTGCCTGTAATTCCACATGTAACCCATTCGTGCTGGATGCTGCACAACGCAACATTCTATCTCCAGCCGGTTGCTGCATAGCGCAACATTGAATCTCCCGCTGGTTGCTGCGTAGCGCAGCATGCTTTTTATTTCATGTTTCTAGGTGTACAGAGGCTTAGATATAAAGGTTTTGGTAGACGTTGATAACTTAGTATTTTTTCAGAAAACCCTCAGGAAATAAGGTTATTTAGTCTAGAATGCCATAGGATTCTATAGGTGTTTTTAGCAGGCATTTTAGGAGTAAATGGGTTAAAGGTCAGGGTGTGAATTGGCTTAAGTGGAAAAGCAAGGACTCGTGGTGCCAGCCTTGCCTGTAGAGGATGGCTGGGTTGCAGGTGGATCAACAAACTTGCTGTCAGGCCAGGAGCTTCCTTTGATAACAAAATGGATATTTCTGGGTCAGGCAAGATCCAAGGTGTGTGTGTGTGAGAGAGAGAATTCTCTCTCAGCATTTTAGCATGTGTGATAGTGGGGGGGGGGGTGGAATAGGACTTGGAATGGATGCAAATATGCAGCACGTATAGCAGAAACACAACCTGTTTTTTTTTTCTTCATGTTATGAAAAAGACAAGCTAATGGTTGCAGTGTTGACCTGTTGTTTATGTTAAGAATGCGCTAAATTAAATATTCCTTTGTTGATTAATTCACTGTTGGTCATTAACTGTCTTGGTGCTCAACCCCATGACAAACCCATGAGTTGTTCCTGCCAAGAGTAGGGACTTTTCTGGATGGTGGACTGCTGGCAGATATGGTACAGCCAGTAAAAGTGTGTGTGTGTGATGGAGAAAATTAAATGAATGAGCGGTCATGTTGGTGGCCATGGTGGTAGTGCAAAAACTCTTTCAGGCATGGCCCCCCAGGGCCACCGTATAGAGCAAGATCCTAAGGTGCAGGATTTGGAACTTTTGATCTTGGACCTTTTTACTATTGCAGGCTGATTAGCAGGGATGGAAATTAAATACACTGCTCAAAAAGGGAACACTTGGTCATAGGAGTATAGCATCAAGTCAGTCACACTTGTGGGATATTGATCTGGCCAGTTATGCAACAGAGGTGGTTGTGAATCAGGTTCACCTGCTTTGATGTCAACGAAATTTACTACAGGTGTACTAGAGGGCCAACTATGAGACGACCCCCAAAAAAGGAATGGTTTTACAGGTGGTGGCAACTGGTAATTTTTCCATCTTTATCCTTCTTGACTGATTTTTCACTATTGTTGCATTAAGATAGTGTCAGTGTTACTACTGGTAGCATAAGCCAGTATCTGGAGCCTACAGAGGTTGCACAGGTAGTCCAACTCCTCCAGAATGGCACACCAATATGTTCCATTGGCAGAAAGATTGCTGTCTCCCAGCGTAGTCTCAAGAGCATGGAAGAGATTCCAGGAGACGGGCAGTTGCTCTAGGAGAGCAGGGCAGGGTGGTAGAAGGTCCTTAACCTAGTAGCAGGACCAGTATCTGCTCCTTTATGCAAGGAGGAACAGTAGGAGCCCTGCTAGAGCCCTACAGAATGACCTCCAGCAGGTCACTGGTGTGAATGTCTCTGGCCACACTGTCAGAAACAGACTTCATGAAGGGGGCCTGAGGGCAGGTCTGCCACTAGCGCCATGTGCTTTTCACAGATGAGAGCAGGTTGGTGTGAGTTCTGGAGCTATCCAACATGATCTAACTATACTATGTAGCCTATATCATATGATTTTATTTGATTTACAGATATCTAGGCTATATTTAACATTTATTTTCTATTTAGCCTGTTATGAAATCATGACCAATTTAAGCACAGTTCAGTTTTAAGAAACTTAAAATACATGCACACTTAGTATTTTGTGAAAATAAATCATTTAGGCTACATTGACAAACTCTTAACCATGAGCTGTATATTCTCTGATTCTAATATGTACAGAATGCTACGCAGAGACTGCGGCTCACTGGTAGTTATTATAGGTAACTTCAAATTAGTGCGTTTTACATTTATATGCTACTGATAACGTTACATGATCCCTAAGAGACACTTTCTTATTTTTAACCGTCAGACCCTATGAAAATTTGCCCGTATCTTACTGTATATTTGTGGTATGCTAGCTCTATCATACCTGCCACAATGGCTGGTAAGTTGACCAAATTCACCCGCCAGTGCACAGATTCACCCGTGTTTGATTGCCGGCGGGTGCTAATTTCCATCCCTGCTGATTAGTCTCCTAAAAAATGTGACTGTGCTGATTCCTCCAGTTGAATGTAACACAATGTTAAAACTATACTACCGAAACAAACTGAACTTGAGGATAGTTTCTTGTCGGACTGATGGCAGGGTCGAGTGCTGTAAACATTAGATGACATGCCAGGCAAACAGAACCTGTCCCAGGTATCTCAGGCAAGATGCTTAAACAGTGTTGCCCCTTGCTGACTGTGCAAAAGCACTCAGCACACGTGTCTGCAATGCTTCCTGATGACTTTGTGTTTCCAGGATTGCTCTCCCTTCCATGTTTGTGTGATCAAAAGTGTTTTGGGAGCCCTTTTTTGTGCGTTTGTGTGTGTGTAGCTTGGTCTTGTTTTCTCGGCGAGTTTACACAGATACAGATACTGAACTTTGTGCACTCATCCGTGTAAGCTCTTGACAGTTGGCATGCAGTTGTAAGCCACTCTGCCATTGATGCTCACTTCATAAGCAAAAGCTGGAAAAGCTCAGTTGACTGGCACCAAATCGGGTGAGAGTATAGGCCAGCTAGTAGTGCATTTGGTGCAACATCACTTGTTGCGATTCGCTTTGTTTTCATTCAAGGTAGGTGTGATTGGATTATGCTGTGTGTAGTGGATCTGCTAAATCTATGTCTCTTGAAATGCCCAAAAATCAATTCCTAGTTCCTCTTATCCTCTTCCTCCCCAAGTCTACACACACACACACACACACACTGCATTGATATTAAGTTTGTGTTAGTGGCATGGCTATATTGTGTCAATATTGTTCGAGAGCTTGAGATTAGTATGACTGGGAATGTTTTTCGCTGTTTCGAAAGGTCTGAAGAGGGCCTAGTAAGATATCAAGATATTAAGCAGCAATCATAATATTAAGATATCAAGCAGCAATCATACAATTTCATTCCACAGTGATTGGTGCTGAAAATAAGGCTTGTCTATGGATTGCAGACAGGCTCACTCAGTGAGTTTTTTTCTTTCTTGAGAAATAAAACTAGTTATAATTTTTGACTCATAAACAGTACACTGTATGACTAGCCTATAGGCTAAATGTTGTAGTTGCATAGCATGCTTGGTATAACTCCTATTAGGCTTAAGAATGGGTTAGATTGTTTAGAATGGATAATTTTAAGGCAGCTGATTTGTGAGGACATTATTGAAGGTTTATGAAGGTTTAACCTGTGCAGTCTCTTTGCTTTCCACATGCCTTTATCAACAACTGTCCTGTTTAGAGACCGCTTTAGCCTGTTATGGTAATGGATGGTTGTTAAGCTCAAGTCTGTCAAAGAACCAATACAATTGTGTTATCTGCTAGCGTTGCAAAGGCGTTTGTTCACAGTGTTGTACAGCACTGTATGGTTACAATGCTGTGTTAAATTCTTGTCTTATTCCTAGTATTTTAGAACATAAACCACATCTTTCATCTTTACTAATTGTCAATGTTCTTAGAGATGTCTTATGTCCTATTGGGTCAGTTCTATGGAACATTTCTATTGTCTCAACTGCAAATTGTGTAGATGTTGTTTTTTCAGTCTTATAACATTTCTCCTCAATTATGTGAAGATCTGCCTATTAGCCTAGCGTTGAGGGGGGAAAAAAACAAAACAAATAGCCTTGTGCCCCTCCCTTTGGTAGTTCAAGTTAATCTGCATGGATGTCCTTGTGGACCAAATGAAACGAAGAAAAATAAAATAAAAGGAAGCGGGGGGAAATTTTTTATATGTGATGACCTCTGACTGTTGCTTTTTTGTCTCTTGTCAATCTAACATCCAGTACTTTTTTTGTGTGTGTGTCCACATTGCAGACGTCAACTCCACACTAACATGGCAGTCAGACTGTGCGATGTGACCTCTCTACTTAGAAGTGGTTCCTGGGCAGCAGAGCCTTGGACTGGGGTGTGTGGGACTTTTAATTTTTTTTATTTGAAAAAAAAATAAAAAAATCTAAACTGTATACACAAACATTAGGAGTGGGTCAGGACTCAGGCCATACCAATCCCTCCATCAAAGGAGGTTTGCTGCGGTCTTTGAGGTCCACAGTTTCTGCTGGTTGTGGTTGCAAGGAAGAAATAAGAAAGGACTTTTGGACGTCATAATCTAATGATTTAACTGACGACTTTGTTTCTTTTTTATATTTTTTATTTTTAAATGGATTGTGTGTTCTTATTTGTACCTTGATCTTCTGCAAGGTACATCTTCTATAAATCTTTTACATTAGGCCAGGGTTATTTTTTTTTAATTATTTTTTTTATTGATGTGAACGTAAACAAAAAAAGATGGAAAAACCAGCCGACACTGTGAGCTTCAAATACCTGCGCTCCACTTTTTGCTCTAGATGCTCGCTGAACTGGAGGCCAGTGTCCCATTTCTTGGAACCACTTTCGTTCAGATTCGAATTTGGGATGTCTTAGTGCTACTGGGTGCCTAAGGTAGTGAGTGGCATTGGTATGGTCTCAGGCTTTGCAATGGCTTTTGAATGCATCGTATGTTTGTTTGTTTGTGAGGAATGCATGTAGATCGAAGTGTACTGTATATGACCCCAGTTAGTTTGTCTTGTTGTGTAGCGTAACAAATTGGGCTGATACATAATTGGTGGTGGTGCACCTCTTCACAACTGAATAACCAAGTCTCTTTCACCCTCTCTCAGTAATTGCTTAATTTAAAGTAATGGTGGTGCATTCATTTAATTATCTGCAAATTCATTTAGAAATGGCCCAGTCAAATTATTTTTATTGTATTGTATTCTGTGCAAAATGGGTTACATTTTTTCTTTCTTTCTTTTTTTTTTTTTTAGCTTAGCCAAATATGTTCTCAAATTAAGGCAGGCAGCAGTATTGTAGTGCTTTGGTGATTTACTAAGGTAGTTACTTCATATTTTCTTGTTGATAACTTAAAAACAAGTATTTTAGCCACCAACTTAGTTTCATCTCTCTGAAGCACCAAATAAGATACTTTCTGGGCCACTTGCTTTTGTCTTATTTTGGTTGAAGTCAAAATTCATAAAGTTCAAAAACTCCACTTCAAGATGGCTATGGTTTTGGTGGTTTTGATTATTTTTTTTTTATTTTATTTTTTTTGTTCGTTCATTTTCAACACCCACCATCAGATTTTGCATCATTATGAACATTAGACCAATTGGCCTGTTGTGTACATCAATATCACAGTTAATGTTCAGGCAGTGAGCACAGTAATAATTTGCAACATGCAATCAGTGTAGAAAGCTAAACTATTGTTCTTAAAGCCTAGGCTTTTGTTGTTTCCTTTTGCAGTGTGTAATGCTAGTGTTCAGGTCAGAATACAGTGCTCTTGTATCGGAGCTAATTTAATTTATAGGCTACCTTTCTTATAGAGTCCTGTAAAACTTAAAGCCTTTGCTACTTCTCTTTCTTTTATTTATTTGTTTTCAATGGAAACAAAAGGATGGAATAAGGTTAATGAACATGTTGTCTTGAACCTCCTCCAGGTTATCTGCCTTCTTGCAGCCTTTTAAATTACTTTACATTACATTAACATGTATTCATTTAGCAGACATTTTAATCTAAAGTGACTAAGAAAATTAGTATTAACTTTCAAGCTACATTGCAAAGGAGACCTTATGTAACAATACATACTACTGTTTAAACACTACATGACTACCTGGGGATAGTCGCTACCCACAATTACGCACACACTTCAACTTTGGCTATTTAGGGCTTTTAAGAGCATCTCTGTTTGAAGCCAAGTGTGAAGAAATGCTGCTACAATCGAAAGCTGCAGGGTGACATTTAACCAGGTGGAGTGGGTGGAGGTCCTAACTGTCAGCTTTGTGTCATGCATCCTTCATTCGTACTGACTTGAAATTTCCTCCGTCTTTCTGGGCAGGTGATTGCCGCGATGGAAGCACAGCTGTCCAATGGGCCGACCTGTAACAACACGACCAATGGTCCTGCCACACTTTCGAACAACTGCTCATCCCCGGTGGAATCGGGCAGCATAGAGGACAGCAAAACAAACCTGATAGTCAACTACCTGCCGCAGAATATGACCCAGGAAGAGCTCAAGAGCTTGTTTGGCAGCATCGGTGATATCGAGTCCTGCAAACTTGTACGAGACAAAATAACAGGTAAGGAAATTGCTCACTTCTGAAATATATTGGTTTTTCTTATTTATTAATTTTTGGACCGTTTTTTTTGTCCCCTTGTCTTCAAGTACTTAGGCCTAGTTGTTCTTGTGAGTTCTTCGAGGAGTAGTGGCCATTCCCTAGTGGTTCTCTCCACCCGCTGCGATGTTAAACCTCAATTAAATCCCCCTCCATGGGCTCCTGTTTGCTCCGATTACTCAAGGTCCCAGCGAACACTCGGTGTGGTCATAACTCACTGTGGCTTAGCATTACATTATTAATAATATTAGATATATCTTATTATATTTATTTATTTTTTGGTTATATCCCAGTTGTCCCTCATGGCCTGGCCTGCTGGCTGTCTGGCTTTGATCTTTAGCACCATGCAATATGGAAGTCTTTTTCATTTTTTTTTTTTGCTTTTTAGCCCCAATTAAAACACTGGGCTCTCATCTTGATCATGGCCATTGAGGCATGAAGGGTTAGACTTCAGCACAGCAAAATGCTCTAATTATATGCTCATATACTCCCCATGCACCCCCCCCCCACACCCACCCCCACACACCCACCCCCACCCCCCTTTCTAAGCGAAGACCATTATGAAACTTCCCCACAGCAACAAACCAGATTGGCTTACACCATTAAAAGACTCATTTAATTGTTAAATATCACTGGTTTCATAACTTCCCTTAAAGCTGCCTGTTCAAACATTTAAACACTCAGACACACACACACACACACACACACACACACCACACTACCCCCATCAAGCCAGACTAGTAGCATAGCTGGGAGACGGGAACACGAGCCTTAGCAATGGCCCCCGTTTGTTTTTGTAGGTAATAGGCTAGTAGCAGGGGGCTTAACGTTCCATGTTGGTCTTCCTTTTAGATTTTATGAGATTGTTAAATGCCTGATGACTATTATATGGCGTCGAGGGCAATGCTTGTAATTAACATTAATGCATCATCTTCTAGCTACAGATCTAGTCATCAGTTTTTGAGACAGTTGCAGTGTAAGGAAGGGTATGAAATATGCCCAGTGTAAATAAGTTGTATTAAGCGAACGGTAAATAAATAGATCTTCAATGATGTTCTTAATTAGTGTCCGTTTCATATTCTGATTTCTATATTACAATACTATTTTACTGTTAACATAATGCAATGATTAAATATATCAAACTATACAATATTTTGTAAGTGAAATGTATAAAGGATAACATGCATTTTTCATATGATGTATGGCAATTACATCACGAGGTGACACTGACTCGATCAACTAAAATACATTCTACTGAGTACATGTGTTGGTCCCCTTAGACTTAGACAAAAGGAGAGGCACAAAAAAATGCTCTTCCATTTACAGAATAGCCTACTTTGTTAGGGACCTTGACATTTATACCTTCGGCTCTGCAATAACTAGCGCCCAGCATTTATTTAAAGGTTCTGGTATGATCAAACTAAATGTGTTATCAGCACCCACACAGAGCCATTTACTTCCCTTTGCCTGTTTGAAAATGGCGTCGCTGGCAACAGGAATGTCCATTTTACGGTTTCTAATGTTGTCAGTCCCCCTCCGCCTCCTAAAGTCTCCCCTTCTGTTTTCCTAACCTAATGCAGTGCCTCACCCCAGTTCATTGGTGAAGACGCCCTGCCAAAAAAGCTTTGCAAGGCCTAGTCATGAGTGACCTGCCCGTGGTTCTCCATGTCAGTCCATTTGTGTCATTTTTAAGCCTTGGACTCAAATGTTGGCTGTTCATGATCCCATCGATGCAGTCCCATAAAGCCTCTGTGTGATGCAAGAAGAAATTACATTGTACTTGTCAAACCACAGATGTGTGTCTTAAACTTTCAGAAACTGAGCTATGGTCTTAGTAATAATTGACTGGGCTAAATTATTTGATTGACTGAATTCACATTTAGTTTGATCATACCACAAGTTGTCTTTTTACCAAGTTGTGACCCTTGAGAATCCTTGGAAACCACATTTGTGTTTGCTTACTGTTCTAATCTTGCAGCTAGTGTTTTCTTTTTTTACCTTGCTAGTTTCCAAAGTGTATTTGGCCTCATTTTCCCTCAGAAGAGAGCATTAGGGTTGTCAGACATTTGTCAAACTGGCAGTCTTAGTTTTGTGATCAGCTTACCATGCTGAATTCACTGCCTGTTTTCTCTTAATCTAAGCAGATGGTTGGATTCTCAAGGCATGCAAACAGTTCTTCTGACGCTGTCTCGCAATTAGTTCCAAAGCGTACTGTAGCTCCACAGCAAACAGTTTTCAGACTTTGTAAGTAATACTACTTGGGTTATAAGACAGCTTTTATATTTAGTTTTTTATTTTATGTATATATTTAATTTCCTCCAAGTGGCCCTAGGTGGATATTACAAATCTGGTGAGAATCTAAAATAGGCTCAGAAGAAAAGGAAGGTGTGTGTGTGTTTGTGTGTGTGTGTGGCTTTTAAACTCCTAATGAGGTGTGGGTTATGTGTTGCACATCGCATGTATTTGTGGAATTGATATCACCCAGCTGGGTTTGGGCTTCAGGTGTGTGCCTCCCGGTCAGTTACTTCAGAAGCTAACTGTCAGTCAGGAGGGGTGAGGTTGGTTTGCAGTGATGTTGATGCTGCATCAAACTGCTCTGCCTCATTGTAAAATTGGGAAATCAGAGAGGCAGGCTACTGGTGGTAGTGGTGCACATAGTGCTGTGCAGCTTAACATGTAATATATATTTTTTAATTTTTCCTGCATAAATACTTTTTGGAAGCAGATTGTGTTTTTTTATACTTAATCTTGTATATTGCTTTTAATATTGTCTAGTGTAAGATGGGTTTCCTTTACCTCTGATCTGGGATTTTGCTTTTAAGGATGTGCGTGTTTAAAAATACAATACTAAGACTGAAAGACAGACTAGGTCTAGTCAGGTGGTGAAGGCTCAAATTTCATGTAGGCAGGTGATTGAAGTGGCTTCCACTGTGCTCTAGCCAAGAGTGGGTGTACAAAAAGAAAAAAAAAAAAGCATGAAATACGACTCACTAAACTAAACAAGAACTCACTGTGCAGTCTCAAACACAGGTGTTAGGAGAAGAGTGTGTTTGCAATCGCATTCTATTTACAAGCCCCTGAGTTTGGATGACATTGAAAGTTTCTATTGTACAAGCTGTCCAACACCTTTCGCGTTGAATACATTGTGCATAGAGCCTAGTCTTTCTCACCCCTTTACTGTGTTCTGGATGTCCCCCGTGTTAGCCAGTAGAGGGTGACAATTTTTCGGGACTCCCGCGTGTCACGGTATTCCCGCAAGAGTCCCGCGGTACAGGAGTCAATTTTACTGTTGGTAATGTGATGAGGACTAGGGATGCAACGGTAAAGTGCCCATGGTTTGTGAGCCACGATAACGATACGGTTTCGGTATTTTAATATAGATAAAACACTGATATAAACAATTAACTATATTTTGCCTATAGACAAAAAATGGTAGTGTGACTGACTGACTTGGCTTAGTTTTTAACCTAACTATAGGGTAGTTTTCAACTGCTTTGTTCGAACTATCAGTGGAGAGAGCTGGAGTGCCCCTGTGTCAATCTATTTTACATTTTTTGCTCAGTTGAAGTCCACCCCTTATGATCTGTAGTCAATGGCGAAAGTGAAATCATTTTCTGGTCCCAAGTTTCATAGAATTTAAAAGTTGCATTGCTGCCTGAATATAACTGTCTAGGCATAGCCTAAAAATGTGAATGTAAATATTTTTTACATTGTGACTGAATCCTGAGGCAGTAACCAAATAGGCTTTTATTATTATTGTACTATCTGGGAGATATTAAGCAAGTTTTTGGTGCTATAAGGACGATGCCAAGCTACCGGCCGAATTCCCATGAAACATGGGAAGAATGGGCCAGAGGAGTCCATTAGACTTCCTAGTTTCACTTTAAATACATTTGAAAGACGTGTCTTGGCAGAGAATGTTTATTTTGTATGTTTTAATCGCAAATTGTTGTTGACAAGCGACAGTGAGAGGACCCATGCACAGTTTCTCTGGAGTTTTTTTTTTTTGGAATGTCTTAACTTTCGTGTAGTTTACAGCACAATGATAAAACGTTTGCAAATCATTAATAACAGATCTACCGACTTATCGTGGTACACGTCTGCCACCGAACCGTGGGGGGCATATCGTTCGGTACGATAATATACCGTATACTGTTGCATCCCTAATAGGGACGGAATAGAGTATAGAAATCATGTGGGTGTGAGCGGGACTGAGCCGGAGATTAAATAAAAAAAAAAATGATGCTGCAATGCGATGAGTGCGCCCAAAGATTGCGAGGCATCTTGTTTTATAAAAGAGAACCACTTACAAACTCACAATACATTTGTTGATTGGCTACTGCTAGCCGCAGAGTAGCCAATCAGAGTGACAAAGACAAAGCAGCTGCCCTGTTCACAAGCCAGTCAATCAGCATCAGCGACTACACCGAGAGTCAGCAAAATGGATTCTGAAAAGAAGGAGTGGTACTAGCGGGTTACAGCGTCATAGCCTGACCTGCCACAAGCAGCCGACAAGGTGGGAAGGGATGCGCGAGTGTTTCTCTTGGGATTTTGCAGGGATTTTTTTTTCTGGGGGGAGGGCAAGTCACGTGATCGGGATATGACGGGAGTATTTTCGTGGGGATGGGAGCGACGATTGATTCCCGTGTCACCCTCTATTAGCCAGTCAGCTTTGCCATCTCGGAATGTTGACTCCTCTGACTTGGAACTTGATCAGATGGTGGTCCCTTGTCTGTACTGTCGGTGTTCACGGCTTTGCAGTACAGACCAAAACCACTTTGTAATCAGCCACTGCGCTGTCATATGCTGCCTGTCCTGGATGTGTTTGTCTGTCAAAACAGTAGTAAAAAAAACTTGTGCTTTTGCACACCTCTTTGGGTCGGGTGTGTCGGGGAAGGACCACAGGGTCACCAATTTCAAAGAAAGTAGGAAGCTCCCGTGATTGTCATCTGACCGAAACGTTGCAATAAAAAAACAGTACAATTGCAAATGAAGACAGTGTGCGGGAGCTTCCTACTTTCTTTGTCAAAACAGTAGTGCAATGCCATATACACTTTTAGTCTTGTAATACCATTTTCGCCAGTCATCTTTTCCCGTCAGCAAAAACACTGACTCCCTTGGATAGAGTCCTGTACAGTGCCGGATGTGGCCTAGTGTCTGCCTCTTGAAGGAGGCAGCTTGGGAAACGATAATGGACATGATGATGTGCTTTTGTGTAGCTCATTAAAGTTGTGTGGTGTGTGTGTGTGTGTGTTTCATGCCAATTCCCAGCTGTGTGTGTGTGAGGGTGGTTTAGGGGCCAGAGGAAATGGATGCTTGCATTACACACTAATGGATGAGCGTCTACATGTTTTCTCTTTGACTAATTGAATCGCGTGCTGCTACTTCGAGGTTGTGTGTGTAACTGAGCTGAAAGGAACTCTTTGCCTGACTGGGTTCTTGGAAACCAATAGAGATGATGACTTTTTTTGTTTTTAATTTAATATAGTTTTTGAGAAGACTCTCTGCGTTGTTTTTCAGGTTTTGTGAATATCTGCCTTGAAATTCATGCATGTGTGCTGTGGGTGAACTTTTGACGCTTTAGATTTGCTCAGCTGAGGCTATTTAACACACCCATAATGCATTGCAAGAGCTGTGTATTTTGCATGTGAAGTCTCGGAGGTGTGTGTGTGTGCACGCGCACACACATTTCTGCATATTCTCTATTAACCCCAGGGGTGTGTGTGTGTGTGTGTGTAGGTCTCTGGCTAATACTTAGCAGGTGAACAATCTGAGTCATTCAGCACAAAACCATCAGACCTTGAGTTCTTAATATCCACATTGCCCTTCCCCCAATCTTATCTTCATGCCAATCCCAAATCCAATCCCTCATAAAAAAAAATGGAAGAAAAAAAACGGGGTACTTCCAAGGTTTATCCACCACCTCCATGTTTGACGGGCGCTGGTTCTCCATCTAAGGGTTTGCTTGAAGAGCCTGTGAGGAACAAAAAGATGAGTTGTATCCATCGGACTACTGTAATTGGTGCTTCGCTGGTTGGTTTTCCTAACATCACATATCCCCCCCACCCCCGCCTCAAATCTCCTTTTCCATTTGGCCTGAAGGCTTAAGCGGAAAGAGCGTCATCTCACCACGAGTTCACTCGTCGTGTTCAAAGGCAGCTCGTTTCTCCTGGCGATAGCGGAACGCTAAGACGCAAGGTGAACGAGAGTTTACGAACTACTTGTTTCGTGCTAGCTAGGGAGCCCAAAGTGTGTGTGCAGTGAGTCATCAACATCAACCCAGCGTGAACCAGAGGGAAGACAGGAGGGTGTTAACAGGGAGATCCAAATGGAGATGGGGCGGGTTGATGATGAGGTGGGAGCTAAAAATTGCTAAAATAGATCAAATTAAAAACGTGGGCGTTGTCATGCTTTTGGTTAACTTTGTGGGAAAGGGGTTTGGGAGTAGGGAAGGGAGGATCACTTATTCTCCCTCCCTCTTTAGTAACCCAATCAAAGATGTGTGCTGCACACACCAGGCTTCTGAACTTCAAAATATTAGCACATGCTCTACCAGGGCCCTAGAACCCCTTCTCTCTGCTAGCTGCTAGCACACGACCAAGCTTTGTGCCAATTCCTCTCCACTCCCCCTTGGCTCTGCTCAGTCGCGGCCTGCTTACTGCTGTGGCTGCCGCAGGAGTGCTGGGAGGGCAGGAATATAATTACATAAAGCCCGGTCTCCCAGGCGAACAGAGACAGCGCGCGCTGTCTGAAGTGATTATCTGTTTTTTTTTATTTTGTATTTTAAATATATTATTAATACTGCAGGAGCTGGTGAACTTGACCGGAGGTGGATGCGAGGAGAGGCGGCGCTGGTGGGCGGGAGGAAATTGAATTGGCAGTGGCGCTCGAGAGGCGTGGGCGTCGTCGGAATCTTTTGTAGGTTTTGGACAGAAGTGATGGATGAAGCAGAAGACAGTGAGAGAGAGAGGGAGAGGGCGAGGGAGAGGCAGGCACACATTTTATTATCAATTCTGATGGATTGATGGTGAGTCATGGTTGTTTCACTCACGTGTCAGAAGCGGCGGCTTTTTTGTTTAACTTTGTGCTTTGTGGTGCACCAGGGTGCAGACGATTCTGAAACGACTCTGGCTCTGTTGCGACACATGGTTTGTTCGCCGTGCCTGATATGTTCCTCCTTAACTTGTGATTTTAGTACTTTCAGACATCCTCAGGTGAATACTGTCAAGAGGGAGTGTACAGATGCAGGGATTTCTGTAGGTGCTACCAAGGTTTCATCAGCCAATCCTTTTGAATGGGGTTCAGCTGTTCTAACAGAGTAATCTCGTTTACACTCTTTATTGTATTAAGCCATTATGACTTTGCTGTAATGTAACTCTCATACCCTTTATTTCCACAACTCCTGCACATATTATTAATGGCTGTAATCTACACAAAACTACTGGTAGGGTTAATGTAGTATAGAGTAAATGCATCATCATTGTCTTCTCTCACCCTGCATTTAACATGGTGGTTAGAAAGTTACTTTTTAGAGAACCATGTGGCAAAACGTAAAAAGAAATTGACCATTTCTGGTCTTAAAGGTTGTATCAGCGATGGCGGGGTAACGCCACTTCTGTTGACGTTCAAACAAAAAAGACAGCTAGCTCGCTACTCCCCTCCTCTTATGCGGCTGGCAGCTAGCGGATCGTTAGGAAAGATTAGATGAATGTGATCATTTATGTTTGGGCATTTTTTGGGCCTGCAATTGCTGATAAAACCTTTAACCTCACCTTGTAGATAACATGAAAGCTGCACTGTTGCACTATAGGGTGCTGCACAGTATTACGACCTAATGAAATTAGGAAGGGTGGGTGGATACGTGTTCAGAGAATGCTGTCTGCAGTCCAGAACAGTGTGTGTTTGCATGTATTAACGCAAGGGTTAATAAATAACAGTGTGATGGGAATGTTGGAAAATAAACATTCTAAAGAATATCTGGGTTCATTGAATTCAACATAGAATTTTAGAACCTTGAATTGTTGCAGAACGGAATCTTATGTTAGATTGTTCCAAAACCCACACCTTTAAAGGTTAATGTATGATATTCATGACATTCCTCTTTTGTTTTGTGTTTATTGTTTTAGGACAGAGTCTGGGTTACGGATTTGTGAACTACGCCGAGCCAAAGGACGCAGAGAAAGCCATCAACACTTTAAATGGACTCAGACTCCAGACCAAGACCATAAAGGTGAGCAGCAGCAGGGACGCGATCCCTAAAACAGAATCCCTTCCATCGTTGTGACCATGGGATGGGGTCAAAGAGAACAGCATGCACATGCACACGCACACGCACGCACGCACGCATGCACGCACACACACAGACATACACTCGCTTACACACACAGACATACAAACACACACACACACAGACATACACACACACACACACACAGACATACACACACACACAGACATACACACACACACACAGACACACACACAGACACACACAGACATACACACACACACACACACAGACATACACACACACACACACAGAGATACACACACACACACACACAGAGATACACACACACACACACACAGAGATACACACACATACACACACACACACACACAGACATACACACACACACACACACAGACATACACACACACACACACACACAGACATACACACACACACACACACAGACATACACACACATACACAGACATACACACAACCTCTAGCTTACACACACGCAGACATATACAGACACACACACACACACACACGACCTCTAGCTCAAGTAGGTTTGGCTAGTGAGGGGGAGATGTAGAACAGATTAATGGTTGGTTGAGGTGTCATTTTCCACACACTGCTCTTTCCTCTGCTTACACATTTCTGGGAATGGCAGATGCATGTAAATCCTGTCCATGGTATCCCATGTCTTTCAAACATAACAGCCGCACAGCAACCCACTAGTCAAATCCCTGTGTGGTATGTGTGTACTTGTGTTTGCTACTGAAGGAAATTATATCTATGAATGGCGATTAAGGGGTATGTTTGTGTATGCATGTATACGTGCCTGTATCCACATATTTTTTGTATTTTTGCTTGATTTGACTGGCATCTCTGATGGAATGGAATTTAACAGGAGGGAACCGAGGCATAAAGGAGAACTAAAGCATGAGGTCTTACAACACCACCACTACCATCAGTACACACACACACACACACACACACACACACACACACACACACACACAAAAGCCCCCAAAATACTCCAGCAGTTCTTTCAGAAGTGCAAATAACCCTTTTCCATGAGCTGATGGAATATACTTTGCAAGCATTACTGTGAAAATGAAGCCTGATGGTGTGGAGAAAGAGAAGAGATGGATGGATGGATGGAGGGATGAGTGATGAGATGAAGGTTTCTCCTTGATGGTCTGCCCTTCAGGCTGCTTGAGCGAGGTGGGGTAAGTAAAGGGGGGGGGGGGTGTCTGCGAGAGGAGATGGGGGCGTCCATCGATCGCAGCGCTGCGCCGAGAAAGGATCCCATTTGGAGGTTTAATTAGCGTGGGGGCGTTTATTGATGGGGATCCGCCGGGCCGAGCAAGAGAGTCTGGAGTGGGGAGAGGGAGAGAGACGTCTTAAAGGAGGCATGTTGCAGCCCGCTAGACTGTGATTATACAGACAGAAGATCTGCAGAGTCCAGATAACACACACACACACACACACACACACACACACACAAATATGGGACCAGCCTGAATTCTAAATGTGTGTATGCATGACCACACTGATGCATAACATATTTACGTTCCAAATATACACTGTTACAAATTGACAATCAAAATGTGAAGGTGACCGGGACCATTTCTCTAAAAGGCGAAGGGAAACTGGTCGGGAGAGGGAAAACTGTGCCCAGAGATCGTGTGACGCAGGAGAAAAAGGAGATCTTCAGTCTCAGTTTTCAGATGGTTGCAAATTTGATTAGGTTAATTAGGATCCAACATGGAAGATCTGAAATCAACTATTCTTATGGTCAGTCTGTCACCTGCATAGTGACACCATCAGGACTCCTCAAGCCAGTGTCATGTGTGGGAATTGACCAGACATTATATCCAAAGCAATATTTTGTGATATGTCTGCTTTTATTTGGATCAGTTAGAAATGTCGGGATCTGAAATCAACTAATTCTTATGGTCAGTCTGTCACCTGCATAGTGACACCATCAGGACTCCTCAAGCCAGTGTCATGTGTGGGAATTGACCAGACATTATATCCAAAGCAATATTTTGTGATATGTCTGCTTTTATTTGGATCAGTTAGAAATGTCGTTACTAATAGTATAGTGTCATCAGTTCAATTGAATTGTGCAATCATAATTTACAGCTATGTTTATTCAACTCAGTACAAAATGTCTCTTTAGCTAGGTAAAAAAAACACCATTTGGCCACAACTTGAACATTTTAAACTCTATTTCACCTCTTCATATAAGCAGGAGATGAAACAGCTGGAGTAAATCTGGTCATTGGCTATTGTGTTCTAAGTGAGCGAGCGGCTAGTGGAGGAGGGGGGTAGGATGGGTGGGTGGGGAAGAGGAGGAAACCCTGTAAAGCCAACTGAGCCAGCATGGCCATTGAAGAGAGAGGATTAATGTACACTAGAGCTTCCGCAGGGGTTGCTTGCTCGTTCGCCCGCTCGTTCGTCCGTTTCCTCGCCTGCTCCAGTGAGGACCTACTGAAGGCAGCTGCCAGATGTCGAACCGCAGAAACATCCACTACTGGTTCTGATCTGATCTGTGTGTGTGTGTGTGTTTGTTTGTGTGTGTGTTTGTTTGTGTGTGTGTGTGTGTGTTGTCACTCATAGGATTATAGTTACTCAAATCACACGCGTACGTCTTCCATTGCTAGTTTTCAAAGTACATTCATTCAGATGATTTATCACACTGCTTACCTCCATTCGGAGGGGGAAAAGAGGATTTTGTTGCCGTCCTGAAAGCCTTTTACAGGCTTGTTTTGACAATTCATGCGGTGTGCTGTGCACACTGTTTGAGTTGAGTAGGCCTATATGTTGAGGTCGCTGCTGATTGTTGATAAGATAACCACTCCATGGAGAATTTGGCAGCACAAGCCTTGATTATATGAATAGTATTTATAGAACAAGTGCTTCCATGTTCCCAGTTATTTTTTTATTTTATTTATTTTTATTTTTTTAAGGGATGCTTGCTGCTTGCTAACTCCTTTCCACGGTTGAAAAAAAGCTTTTCTTGCTTTTTTAGTAAAACTATCCAAAGTACCCCCATTGAATGTCGAGCAGGTAGACTTGGCAGTAGGATTTGAGAATCACAGTTGCAGATCATGTGACTTTGAGATGATTGATTGCATGTATGAGCCAAGCTTCTATTCTATTCTCCACTGGTGCTGTTGGTACGCTTGACTCTGAAGACCTTGTCAGCGGGCTTAATAATGCCCTGCGCTGACTCAATAACGAGCCAAGGTAATGCGCTTGGGCTTCTGTTTGTTTCCTTGATATTTACTATGCATTTGACGGTATGATGACTGTTTTGCCCGTTTTTTTTTTTTTGTTGTTTGATGCATCGCGATGCTTCAGTGACATTTCAGGTGCATGCAAATACCCAGTCATTTACTCCAGAGTTGAGTAGCAGGTTCCCATTAAGACAGACAGACCTACCTACCTCTAACCCCCACCTACACGCACACACCTCCAACCCCCACCAACACACACACACGCCTCCATACACCTCCACCCACAACATCGACACACACACACACACACACACGCCTCCATACACCTCCACCCACAACATCGACACACACACTTTCAGTATATATATATATATACCAGACATGGGGGACTTGAGTCACATGACTTGACTCGAGTCAGACTCGAGTCACATTTTTTAAGACTTGAGACTTGCTTGATCAACATGTATAAAAGACTCGACTTGACTGACTTGCTTTTAGTATTTTAGAAAATCTGTATCTGTATTTTAGAAAATCTGCTTAGGTGCTGTTGCATGCGTCACGCGAGTGAACCTGTCATTGTACCAAGTGACGCGACGTGACAGACCAACAGCAAGTGCCAGGTCAAATGAGAGACTGAGGTAGGCTAACTTGCAAATATAGAAGGCTCTACGTTTATACCAAAACATAATAATGTTTGGCTTCACAGATGATGTATCTGACAAGTGAAAGTAGAAATGAACAGCAGTCTGCAAGTGTGTAAAATTGCGACATAACCACCACCACGTTGATTTTCATCCGAAGTTAGTCGTGTTAGAAACCTAACGTCAAATTTGAGGCATGTTAAGAGTTGGCTTTGAATCTATTATGCTTTTTAGTTAACGCCATATTAGGTTAAAATGTGTGAAATGGCAAAGTGAAACATTTTCTTGTCTAAGTTTAATCTTGATATATAAATGTTGCCAATGTAACCTAAAGTAAGCGCCTCTCTTTCTCCCTCCCTCTTAAACAAGTCCCTGTTCCATACTTTACAGTCTAGTAGTAGGCTAACAACAGTAAGTAGGCCTAGCTAACTGCCAACAATCAGCATAGAAAAGTAGCGTATTTCACATGTTAGGCTTATGTAGGCTATACTATGATATAGCATTGACGGTCCTAAACCCTCCTAAAACCCATAGCGCTGTCGCGTTTGTCAAAGTTTGGCAGTGACGTCGGCGGCAGCGTTTGATTGATTGATTAGTTCACTTTTTCAACATTATTGGTTCCCTGGAGATGTGACGGGTCAGGACAGGTGTAACTTGAACTGTTTGAATATATTTTCATGATTTGATGTAGTTAGGCTACCTAATATTTGAGGCATATTGAAACAATAATAGGCTATTTTATAATAGGTCTAGGCCTACTTGAAATACATTTATTTTTATTCATATACATTTCATCTTATTCTATAAACCGTTCAGATGTAGGCTATGTGGCTTGAATGAATGCAATGTCTATTTGTTTGTTACAAATAAAACTCCAGCAGTTCATAACTAGCCAATTGTAGCTTATTTTAAAATGAAAACATGGGTAAATCATCATGAATTTCAATGATTTGGCTATGACTTGACTTGCTTGACCCAAGCTATGACTTGACTTGCTTGACTGTCACAAAAAATGACTTGGACTTGCTTGAGACTTGAAGGTTAAGACTTGAGACTTGCTTGTGGCTTGCACATGTGTGACTTACACCCACCTCTGATATATATATATACACACACACACACACACACACACACACACACACACACTTCCAACCCCCACCTACACACAGACACACACACACCTACACCTATCTCCCACCTACCCATAATTCTCTTCACCTTGGCCGCTCCAGCTTGTCAGGCCTTTCCAGCTGAAAGCAATATGGCCGCCCTCTTCTCTTGTTCAACACTTGGCGTTGATAATGTGATAAATGAATCTCTTCCAGCCCTTGCTGTGATGCTTTTAAAAGCAACCATCCTCTCTTCCAGCTCTTCCTCAATCTCTCTCTCCTCCCCTCCCCCGCTCCAAACACACGTACACACACACACACACACACACACACACACACACACACACACACGCGCACACTTATTCACACACCCTTGGCATTGGCGGGCATGTTTTTTGTGCGAGGCATGTGAAAGTCAACAGGGAGATGCAAGCTGCTCATGAATATTTCCATTTACATAATTGTGGCAGAAGTGTTTCATTGTAAGCGTTAACGCGGCACTCGCCAAATTAGCAGTCCCTTTCTTCGCGGAGGGCAGACGAGCACAAGATGATCGCCCAATTCGCAGATTTTAATTGGTCCGGTTTCATTAACCGTGATGAGACGACGGGGCTTGTGCTATGTTTATGTTTGTGTTGTCTTTGTGTGCACGTGCTGCCATTATTTTGTGTGTGTGTGTGTGTGTGTACAATAACGGCACAAGGGATGAGTGCTGAAATTCCTAAATGCAAAACTACCGTTTTGGTATGCATGTCTTGTATGCCTTTCCAACGATGCTTTTCATGTCTATCTACATATGATCCCTGTTATGCTCGCGTCTCTTCATGTCTGAACAGGCTGTGTGACTGCTTGTGCGTTTTGATATCACCCCCTATGTCCTTTGTGTGTGTGTGTGTGGCCCGATTTTAACCATTCTTTTGTTATTGTGGTCTTGACAGACGTGTTGCTCTAAGGGTTTATGTGTGTACATCTTGATCACTAATTTTGTATGTAATAGGGGTGTGTGATGTATATCGTCTACTTAGTGTTAACAATGTAAGAACTGACATTGTCGAGTAGCAGTAGTTTTTTAAACTACGGCCAGTCTGCGAGTCAGAGGAAATTGCAGGCTCTGTACGCAGGGCATGCCACTAAAAGGGAATGAAATGTTTAGCGATCAGGAAATGTCAAGCACTTAGCCAACAAATAAGCATTACATAGCAAGGGTATAGTGGAACATGGATGCTTCCTCTTCTTGTGACTGCTGTTGTAATCGGTTGCAGATTAAGTATAAGTATAAGTATATATACTTTTTTGATCCCGTGAGGGAAATTTGGTCTCTGCATTTATCCCAATCCGTGAATTAGTGAAACACACACAGCACACAGTGAGGTGAAGCACACACTAATCCCGGCGCAGTGAGCTGCCTGCATCAACAGCGGCGCTCGGGGAGCAGTGAGGGGTTAGGTGCCTTGCTCAAGGGCACTTCAGCCGTGCCTACTGGTCGGGGTTCGAACCGGCAACCCTCCGGTTACAGGTCCGAAGTGCTAACCAGTAGGCCACGTCTGCCCCAATATTCCTAACATTCAATGATGACTATATCTTATTAATATATAATGTTATTGATATGATATCTTAATATGTCTTGATACATTTTCAAAAAGATTTACTCCTGTTAGAAAATCAAAACTGAAATCCTATAAGTATGGACAATATGTGAAGCATTCTCTCATTGACGCCTGCGATAATGATAAGGTCTTTATAACTTGCGCACAGACATGTGTGCACCCTCTGAAATTCAGAAGGAATTTACTTCACTCTGACCCTTGATTTAATACTTGATTCCTCACTGACTTGTAATACATAAAAGATGTCCCTGACATTGCTACTGTGCACCTCTCTCTCTATAATGCTTGTGCACTATAGAACATTGATACTCTTGAACGCTTGTGCACTATAGAACATTGTTGATCATGGGAGTTGGTGCATACAAGGAGTTTGTAGAACCTTGATAGTTGTGATTTGTTTTGGGCAAAAGCATCAGCTAAAGGACTGCATTTAAATGGGTAGGATCATGTAATGTAATGTAAATGGGTAGGATCATGTAATGTAATGTAAATGGGTAGGATCTTGTAATGTAAATATGTAGGATCTTGTAATGTAAATATGTAGGATCTTGTAATGTAATGTAAATGGGTAGGATCTTGTAATGTAAATGGGTAGGATCTTGTAATGTAAATGAGTAGGATCTTGTAATGTAAATATGTAAGATCTTGTAATGTAATGTAATACAAATGGGTAGGATCATGTAATGTAAATGGGTAGGATCATGTAATGTAAATATGTAGGATCTTGTAATGTAATGTAAATGGGTAGGATCTTGTAATGTAAATGAGTAGGATCGTATGCAATGTAAATGGGTAGGATCTTGTGATGTAAATGGGTAGGATCATGAAATGTAATGTAAATGGATAGGATCTTGTAATGTAAATGAGTAGGATCATGAAATGTAATGTAAATGGGTAGCATCATGAAATGTAATGTAAATGGGTAGGATAATGAAATGTAATGTAAATGGGTAGGATCTTGTAATGTAAATGAGTAGGATCATGAAATGTAATGTAAATGGGTAGGATCATGAAATGTAATGTAAATGGGTAGGATCTTGTAATGTAATGTAAATGGGTAGGATCATGTAATGTAATGTAATGTAAATGGGTAGGATCTTGTAATGTAAATGGGTAGGATCTTGTAATGTAAATGGGTAGGATCTTGTAATGAAAATGGATAGGATCTTGTAATGTAATTGGGTAGGGTCTTGTAATGTAAGGTAATTCGGTAGGATCATGTAATATAATGTAAATGGATATGGCCATGGCCCTTTTTAGATTTTCTTTTGACTGACCTGGTACTGTTTTAGCGGTAAATGCTTAGGCTTTGAATATTGACATTAAGGGGCATAGATATCAGAGAGAGAGAGAGTATTGATGTTTCTGCACATCTTGACATCAAACCTTCTGCCCCCCCCCCCCCCCCATCATAAGAATGCAGTCTGTGCTGCAGCAATATAGAGATGTGTTGTGTATTTCAATCCACACACTGCTCTGTGGGTGTGTTTTTAATCATATGTAATATTTATCCAATCTTGTATGTGCCCTACTTATGTATCCATATGTAATATGTATCCAATCTTGTTGCGCCCCCCCCCCCCCCCCCCCCCCAACCCAGGTGTCGTACGCACGCCCCAGCTCGGCCTCCATTCGTGATGCCAACCTGTACGTGAGCGGCCTGCCCAAGACCATGACCCAGAAGGAGCTAGAGCAACTCTTCTCTCAGTACGGACGTATCATCACCTCACGCATCCTCGTCGACCAGGTCACAGGTGAGCCAAACCTCTCTCTCTATCTCTCTATCTCTCTATCTCTCTCTCTCTCTATCTCTCTATCTCTCTATCTCTCTATCTCTCTATCTCTCTACCTCTCTACCTCTCTACCTCTCTACCTCTCTACCTCTCTATCTCTCTACCTCTCCCTCTCTCTACTGACACTGTGGTCATTCGTTGCGCAGTACTCCGCTGAGATCGTCAGAATCGGGTTTATTTGGCCAAGTGAGTTGCAGTCTGGACAGAGGTGTCACTACCTATAATACTATACAGACATAGCCTGGAAAATCCGGACCCTGGTAATCTAGAAAGATTAAGGGTCTGGCCACGAACAATGTAATGGCCCAACTCGAGGGGCGGCAACAAGCATGCATTTAAAAATCACACTGCACGCAATTGGATACCACTAGACCATGTTTACTCTGAATGATTTCGGACTTCGACGCAATCGGATAACACTACAACCAATGTGTACTGTACGTTGCAGCGCTGTCTTCATCAGTTTAGCTGGTTCCCCAGAATGTTAGGGTAGAAGTAACGTCATCATCATTGCTCATTGCCAGAGTGTCTCGCAGAGACAATTCCATTGTGCTCTTGCGAGAACTCTGGATTTCCAGGGTAATACAGACAGGCAGTCAAGTCAAACTAAACATTCACTCTTTCACTCACTCTGTCTCACTGAGCACTTTCAGGAAATGGACCACTGGCCCTTTTCTTAGTTACTTGGTTGCTTTGGATAAGTGTCAGCCTCACATTTTCTGGCTACTGCTGGCTAGCCCAGCTCCTTAGTCACTATGCCACCATTGTGCCAGTAGCATAGCATTTCTGAGTTAGTCCAGCCTGCAACATACCTTTTTTACACTGCAAATTAAGCTGCTGTATTAACTTGTCAAACAAGTCTCACATTTGCTTGCATTGGGCATCAAGATTATATCAAATGAAATGGGATTCGTTTATGTTTAAATGTCCATTTCTCTGGAGAATTTGCTCTCAGTGTGTTCTTAGACAGGGATTACATTAGCCAGCGGCAAGCGGCAGGTTTCCTATTGTTTTCTATGGTTCGGCAGCGGAACGGTGGCAACGATGTCGTAACGCTAGCGTTGAACAAGCTGAGCGTTGAACTTGGTTCAACTCTCAAAGCGCAATGTGTTCAATTGACAAACCGTTTGTGTTGCTTAGGAAAGAGATACAACTTATTATGGTCTGAGCGTTGTGTTATGTTTGCCGCTGCCGCTTGCTGCTGGCTGATGTGATCCTCGCCTTACTGTTTGTATTTCCCCTTGCTGCTAACACTTCATACCACGTCACATTACCTACCCATTTGTCCTTAACATGCATGCATGGGCTCGCAAACGCGTACACGTTTTAAATCACACCCTGATCCTCATCCTCGACACTGAACACTGAAATGCCCTCTCTGACCTACACACACACACCACCGACACCACCGACAGCCAGCCCAACCTGTGCCCTTCCCTACCACCTCTCTGTCAGCAGGAGCATCAATTTACCACTAAGCACGTTTCGTCACCCCCCCCCCCCCACCCCACTATACCATCCTCTGTCTCTTCCCCTGCCTTCCCTCAACATGCTGCTTGCCATTTTACACACACACACACACACACACACACACACACACACACACACACACGTATACACCCCCCCCCATTCCCCCAAAACCTCTACCCTGAGGTGCCCTAATGTGTTTTTCACGGCGAGGAATAAAATAAATGTACAGCTGTTATAATCTCTGTTCCCCCGACTGCCAACTGGAGAGGAGGGACGTGTGTGTGTGTGTGTGTGTGTGTGTGTGTGTGTGTTAGCGTGTTAGCCATGAAGCGCTAATAAACTGCAGCTTGCTCTACTAGCCCTTCCCCCAACCCCTCAGTGCACACAATCACTCGTACACACATGCTCTCGGACACACACATACACATACGCACACACACGCGTATATATATACACACACACACACATAACACACACACACACACACGTTCTCCCTGTTCCCCGAGAGACGCACAGTGTTTTTTTGCCAACACGGATTAGGGACACGCTCGCTTCTTGTTTTATATTTTGTTGCCAAGGTTCCCTCCCCTCTCCCTTCTCCTCCTCTCTCCTCCTCTCTCCTCCCCATCCTCGTCCACTCAGTGCAGCCGATGGGGCTCCAAAAAGGGTGCTGACAGGCTCTAATATGAGAAGGGAAGTGGTTTCTGGTTGCAGCCAGAAAATTAAATCTCACAATTTCTATCCAAACCGTCCTTGGGCAGGTTAGACTCCTCACCACAGAGACTACATTCAACTTCCAGTCTCTACCTCTACTATAAAGCCATGTACACACACACACACACACACACACACAGCTGCAGACTCTGTGCTCATCACTCATCGCTTGTCATCTCAATAGTTGAGATTCTGATAGCTTTGATGGCGTAACTTTGTGGCAGTGTTTTTTGATTGGCAGTGGTTGTTTCGCCTGTAATCGCTAATCAGTTATTGAATTATTTAATTGACATTCTCTAATCGATGCATCACTGCACGTCTTTAATATTCTCCTAGAATACGGCTGAAGGACCTGTCTAAAGCACATAAGGAAATTGCACCCTCCTCTGCCAGTTAGGTTATAGGAATCCGTGTTTATATATCAAGTATGTGTTCATGTGACTGGAACCAGTAAGAGTGTGTGTGTGTGTTTTATTTGGGTCTTCCTGTGCAGATGGGTTTTGCCAATATGTGGGTGCTCATGTTAACGACCTGGAATGTGCAGAATTTGCAACATATGTGCAATTTGTATACAGTATATGTATGTAACCAGTAAATCTCCATCTTTGCTAGTGCATGCATGCATACTCCCACTCTCACCCCCACCCCAACAACCTCAGCCTGTTAGCTGAGTTATGGTATGCAGATGCATCAGAGGTTAATTAGGAATACTTCCTCTGTCTGTCTCTTTCTCTGACATGACTGTGTGTGTGTGTGTGTGTGCGCGCGCTGTCTCCCTCTCTTCTCTCTCCTCCGATTCAGGGGTGTCCAGGGGGGTTGGCTTCATCCGTTTTGACCGTCGAGTGGAGGCGGAGGAGGCCATCAAGGGCCTGAACGGGCAGAAGCCACCCGGAGCCTCGGAGCCGATTACGGTGAAGTTTGCCAACAACCCCAGCCAGAAGACCAGTCAGGCGTTGCTTTCGCAGCTCTACCAGTCGCCCAATCGAAGGTACCCTGGACCCCTCGCACAGCAAGCGCAGCGCTTCAGGTAAACGAACACGCCGCACAACGTTAACCACAAAAGGGTGGGGTCTTGAGCCAGTTCCGTTCAAGAGTTCTTTAAACATTGGTGTTATGTAGTGAAGCAGTCTTGTCCACCAGTCTTGAATGGAAAGAAGGGTACATCATCAACAGTGTGTGTTGCATGCGTAACTTAATCGTAGAATTACACACCCACTTCACAGGGAAAACAACTATTTTCTTGGTGCCAGATTTAGATCTATGTTTTAGTTGAAATTCTCTGAACGGTTCAACATCAGGAGTGTGAACCAGAATGTAGTTGGTTCTGTTTACGAGACTTGTTTAGCACCTTACAATTAATGTTGTTGTTGTTGTTGTTATTGTTATTATTATTATTATTAATATCATCAAATAATGTGCAGTATTACAACAAAACCAAATCATTCAAGTATTATCCATTATCCAACTGCAATAATGTTATTAATGGTGATTTTAATTAAATTAAACTAGTTGTCCTATTCAACAAGTGTGGAACAAATGCATTGGAGTCTTGTTATTTCAACTACAGCTAGTTCAGGACTTTATTATATGAAGACATTGCCCCCATCGTTCTTGGTATAGAAAAGGGATAAGTAGGGCGGAGGCAGTCTGGAAGTGGCAGATGAAGACATGGGGAGGTCCAGTTGACCTCAAAAAAGCCATCAAATAAAATGGAGTCTATTGATCAGTGTGTTTTCAGAGAGCAGGATGCAAGAGCGTATGCTAACGGTAAAGGAGGATCAGAGACCATTTAGTCACATTAAATAGCCATTCTCAAATGGGCTATTATGAGTCTAGCTTTGTGAAGAGTTAAGAGTAGGAGGATGTGAAGAGTGCCTGTTTTAAGAATGAAAAGAAGTCAGTGATGTGTCTGGAACTGTGATTTTTGTCTCGGGGACAGTAGAGAATGAACTCAGAAAGAATTAGCAACATGGGGCACTGCGGCTTAGGTGGAGCATGGTTCTAAAATGGTGCCAAAGATGACTCGCCTGCTTTCACATTTCACCATCATCCTTGCTTGCGCGCTGCTGTTGTCTGTTGTCTCGTCGCATTTTACTCTACCTGTAAATTAAGCATAAAAAAAACAAAAACATTTTTGCTACCTAGTGGTGGTAGCCTTGGACGTGACGGGCCATGATTTAAAATATGACTCAGTTGACTCATCCTCCTCCTTTGCCTTGTTTAACCTAAGTGATGCTTTTTGACAACAAGACAAAGAGATTAGGAACTGTACTGAAATGGCCCACATGGCTAGACTTTTTAGACATTCTTGTAATTTTTTTTAAAAAAATATTTATTTTATATTATTTTAGCCGTTTAAATCATTTCAATAAGTCCATCGGCTAATGCATTGAATTTCATTTTAGGTTGGACAATCTGCTAAACATGGCCTATGGAGTAAAAAGGTAACTTTTTTTTTTTTTCTGTGATTGTTGTGTGTGCTCAAGCTTGCCCTATGAAATGTGAGTTTTCTTTTATTATTATTATTATTATTATTATTATTATTATTATTATTTTGTTTTGGTTTTTGTTTTATGGGTTTGTTTTCCTTTTGTCTGTTACCTCAGTCATTCCACCTCATTCAGCTTGAGTCAGAACTCAGTGGAATGGAATCAGAGCGTTGCTGAGAATTCTGCTTCTAGAACAGATGTGTAGTCACTGCCCAGCTTCTCCCCCCAGACCTTACAGCTACATGGATGCAGAGAAATAGTTTTTGATTTCTCTCTTGCATTCTCTTGCCCTTCTCCCCTCCCCCTCAATTGTCTTCCAAGCTTGTGTTCAGGTGTAGCTAGATATAGGTGGGTGTAAGGCTTGTGACATGTTCCTTTGCGATTTCTGTGTGGGTTTGTTTGGGTGGATGTGTGTTTGTGTGATGGTCTGTAAGCCTGTGCTCGAGCGGGCAGTGAGTGTGATTCAGTCTGGCAGGGCAAAGGCTAGTGACGGGTCACATGGTTTGCTGCTTGCTGCCTACCTGCTCCCTGGGCACATTAGACCCTCTGGCACATCCCCCTCACCCCCTCAAGCGTGTGCACGCACGCACACACACACTCGCTCTCTCGCTCTCTCTCTCTCTCACACACACACACACTGCTCGCTCGCTCGCTCGCTCTTTCTCGCTCTCTCTCACTCACTCACACACACACATACACACACACACTGCACAAACCGCTTATACAGCTCAAACAACCCCCTACCCCCAAACAAGTCTAGCGCACACATTCAAATACCCTACACACTGCTTATACAATTAAACACAACCCCCTTCCCTCCCTTAAGCATGGCACACATCACATGCACACAACTGATACACAGCACTTGCCCAGCTCATACAGACAACTCTCATACAACCCCCAATGCCTCCTCTCTTTCTTAGTCACACACACACTGTCAACTCAGACTCGCGTCTAAAATGCACCGCCATCCCCTTGGTTCAAGTATAAGTACAGTCTTTTGATCCCATGAGGGAATATACCATATACCAAGCATATACCAATACATCCCTCTTCAGCTGCTACTGACATGGCATGGCTGTGTAGACTGTTGATTGTACATCTGAAAGTAGGCTTATATTATGAGAATCTAATGTTCGTACAGGCTGGATTTGTAGACCCTG
Organism: Alosa pseudoharengus; assembly: GCF_046254945.1. NCBI lineage: Eukaryota > Metazoa > Chordata > Actinopteri > Clupeiformes > Clupeidae > Alosa > Alosa pseudoharengus. Next base: position 15,066,990 of record NW_027468640.1, read on the forward strand.
GTTAACAAAACACTCATATGAGACACACACACACACACAAACCCACACTCCCTCCTACCCTTGCATGTGCACATTTTGTCCCAACGTGCGTACTCTCGCATGCTAATTCCCTTACACTTACACTCAGACATGCACACAGGCGCTGTCTAGGCTCTTGGCCTGCTGAAGTCTTCTCACACACACACACACACACACACACACACACACACCTGTCAGGTCGTGTGTGCTCAGAGATGGCAACTAGGGCATCTAATCTCACGTGAAACAGTTGCAATAATTCATGCGCTCCTGGATAATGCACCGCTCCACCTCTGTCCATTCGTTTTCCTTTTTGTCGTTTAAACCCCCCCCCCCCCCCCCCCGTCACATTTTGCTTGCGTTGCCACAGCTGTCAGTTCACCTTTTTTTTTTTTTTTTACCTTTTTGTATTCTGGCTTTGCTGTACAGTGTTCACTCTGAAATGAGCTGCTCCCACATTATTCTTTTTCTTTTTTTTCCCAATGAAAAAGGTTGAGAGTAGAGAAAGTCGCTTTCTAGTCATTTCTTTTCTTCAGAGGGCTGTTCATTCTATCTCATGAAAAGGGGCTTTATTATTTTACTGCGACTAAGGTTTAATAGAAAGCATTTAGTGCCTTTAAAGGCATGCTTTTGATAACTGAATCGGTCATTTTGACCTTTGTGTTGTAAGGTTAAAATTGTACTCTACCTGCAAATTAAGCACTTTAAAAATAGTTTGTGAGTATTTTGTGCTACTTATGTCTTTAGCTGTTTAAAAGATGGACATGATTGAAATATAGCTTAGTGACTCACCCTCCTTTTCTCTCGACCTAAGTGACCGTGGTTGTCAAATGTAGTACTGTTATTGGTGCTTCATGGACCCCAGCATGCCAGTCGAAAATGACAAAAGCAAATATAGCTTTTGAGTTCACTGGGAACGATTGTGTGATGCACAATAACCATTTCTCATCACTTCACCATTTCCTGGTCTGTTAATTGGTTGGTGGTTTTTATGTGATTCCTCGGTTTTCACCACCACCTTGTCCGCTCTGTCTTACAGTAGATTCTCCCCCATGGCTATCGAAGGCGTGTCTAGCCTAGCGGGCATCAACCTCCCGGGGCACGCGGGCACGGGCTGGTGCATCTTCGTGTACAACCTGGCGCCGGACGCGGACGAGAGTATCCTGTGGCAGATGTTTGGGCCGTTTGGCGCAGTGACCAACGTCAAGGTGATACGCGACTTCAGCACCAACAAGTGCAAAGGCTTTGGCTTCGTCACCATGACCAACTACGATGAGGCCGCCATGGCTATCGCCAGTCTGAATGGGTACCGCCTTGGCGACAGAGTCTTGCAGGTCTCCTTCAAGACCAACAAAACGCACAAGGCTTAAACGTTCTCGTCTCGTGATCATTTCTTAAGAAAAAAAACTTCCCAAGCCCTCCCATCCCTGTGGCATGGGTGTGGGTATGGGAAGGGGAATGGGGGAGTGTTGCGGTATCCTTTCTACATTAGTATATAAAAGAAAATATAAAAAAGAAACAAAATTACATTTCTAAATCAGTGTTACAAAAAACGATCCAGTATTCAGCGTCCAGCAATGTGGTCTTTTTTTGTTTGTTTGTTTTTTTCAGTTGGTTTGGTTTTTAGTGTTCTTTTTGTTTTCCCCCTTCATTGCTTAATCTTCAAAACGTCAAAAAGAAACCTGTATGGAGAACTTGTGCTTTTTTTGTTAAGTAGACGTGCAAATTTTGAGTTATGTTGAATAAAGAAGCATTGTCTAAAAAAGTAACAATGAGGTGTTTTTGCATCTTGTGTTTTTGTTGCACATCAGCTTATGGTTCTGTGTAGATTTTTGCCTTTTTTATGTTCTGCGTTGCCTTAGGTGTGTTTACAGTTAAAGTGCTAAAAGTATTTATTTTAGTTGCATTGTTTTATTTTGTTCATTTTGTATTATTGATTGGCTGCGTAATGTTGCTTAATGTAAAATGAATGGAAAGAAAAAGACAAAAAAAAAAACTCTTAAAGCAGTACCTTGCCAAAGAGCTAAGAACCTCTTTGATGTGGGTTTAAGAGCATCTATTTTTATAAACAGAAACATTTGGAAAAACTTTTTACAGGACCTGGAACAAATATTTTGACTTGGATACTTTGAGAAATATCTTCATATGACACCTTGTGAGCTTTTGATCTTTACCAGAGAGTTTGCAGAGGTTCAAATTTCTGGGAAGATTTATGATGTAAAAGATACCTTTTGAGATCTTTGTATTAATATCTTTAGATTCTAGAATCAATGGCAGTGTTTCATTTATTTAAAAAAAAATCGTCTGTGGGTTGCCCAATCATCCTGATTGTTGTGACTAGCAACCCGTGTTCAGATTAGATTTTTTTTTTTTCCCTCTGAAACACAAGGTAAAATACAAAGGTTTATTCCACTTTAGAAAAAAAAAAAAACTTGCATGCAAAATTCTGTCCTTAGATATCATTCAAAAGGTTTGAGGTTTGGTGGGGTTTAACAAATCAGATCTTCCCTCAGCACTCCCTTCAGGCAAAAGCTCATGGTGTTTTTGTTGGTGTACTTATTGTCAAAGACGCTTTGTCTTTAAAAAAATAAAAAGCGAGAGAGAGGATACATTTAAAATTAAGGGATTGACATGCTTTGTGTGAAGGCTGAAATTAAACTTAGCCAACAAAAACAGCAGCTTCAAGAATAGGTAAAAAAACAAACAAAAATTTAGTTTGAATGAGACTCTGTATGAGGGGTATCTGCTCCTTCCTGCAGAGTTATATGTATATAAGTACTTTTTCATGTTGAGTGAGTTTATTTGGTTCTTTTTTTTTTTTCTTTGGACTTGCGAAGTGCTTTTTATTTCCTTTTTATAAGAATAAGTATGGTATACTTTAAAAAAAGAAATACTTGATTTATTTTGTTTTCATATGGACTAGCATTAAGTGTATCAGATTTGTTGGTTGTTTGGTCTGTAGATAGTCTTGCTTATGCTACTAAAAAAAAATTCTAGGCATTTAAGTTGGTCTGAGTTGACTTGATATTTTTTTTTTATATCTATATAAATATACATCATAAATATATATTTATGTGGTAAAGATTGAATATAAGCCACAGTTTTGAAACTACTTGATTACTTTTTTTGTTTCCATATTCATGTATACATAATGCATATAACCTGTTTTAAAAAAAGAAAAATCGTAAAAAAGGTGTATATTGCTTAATTTATGACAAGGGAGAGTTTTGACGAGGCAGTTCTGCGGCCATAGTGACTATAAAAAAGGATTCCGATTTTTAAAGAGGGGGAAAAATAAATAATCCTGAACGTCTTGCCTCTCTTTCACTCTCATGCAAAGGAAGGCATGTCGAGCCTTAGATGCACTGATGACTGTATTGCATCCAGCTTTGTATTTATAACTGATTAATATTCATGCTTCCTTCCCCTTATTACAAGCAGTGTGCTATGCATTATATATTTATCTTTGCGACTGCAACTTTTTTGTTTACTTGTTTTTTTTTATTATTGTTGTTTGTTTTGTTTTCCCAAGTTGGTTTATTCTTGGTTGATTGTTGGAAGTGTAGAGGTCTAACATGAGTCTAAATGAGCTGTGAGATACTTGCTGCTGTGGGATTTGGGAACCTCTGTTTTCATGCCTGTCCCCTCCACACACACTTTTGTTTTTTCCCCTTTCATCTTCCTCTCTTGCTCCTCTGCTGAAGGTATTGACATTGGGGGAGGGGGGGGTCGAAAAAAGATACTGGGGGTGGGGGGGAGTTGTTGGTCGGAGGATGGGGCGTTGGTAGTGGTGTGGTGTGGTGGAGCAGGTAGGACTTGGGCCAGAGGTTCACCATCCCACCTAGTCTCAATTCTATTGTTTTTGTGGGGATGATTTATTTATTTGAAGTTGTACAGTATGACTTGATTTCACAGCTGTTTTCTTTCTTTTTTTTCTTTTTTTGGGATATAGAGTATATCTTTTGAGTATTTAAAAAAAAGATTTAAAACAGATGTACATGTTCTTTTCTTTGTGTTTGGAATACTTTGTATTTTTTCATGTTCAGTACATCAATAAATAAGTTGAAGGCAAATTATGCCAATTGTGCTTGGTCTTTGCCTGTTTTTGAAGCTTATCCATAAAGTTAAAGACTACCTTTGCCAGTATTATCCAAGTTGTAGTAGTTAAATCAGCGTGGCACTATGGTAACTGTTGGCAATTATGAATGAATAGCCTGAGAGAACCCAGACAAACCTTTTGAATTTACTGGTCCTGCAGAGCAAATTCAAATTTGCCAACAGGTTCATCTGTGTTCATCCAGGCTAGCGTATGAAGAGCAGTTTATTATGAAATGTCAAATTAATTACACTAGTTGGATTTCACAAAGGTTATTGTCAAAAAGGCACTTCTTTGAGGACCAGATCCCACATGGTGAGACCGTGGCAAAAGATCTACAGTTTACAGACCAGACCTCTGTTCAGACGGGGAGCCCCTCTGCCACCGGCCTGTCCTTGCTATAACAGGTACCGTGCGCCTCACTTTCTCTCCACGGCACCTTTTACATTGCATTTAAGTAAATGGAGAGATCATTGTGCTGTGTGTGTGTGTGTGTGTGTGTGTGTGTGTGTATCTATCCAACAGCTGTTTATTATTTGATTCACACAATCTGGTCTGGAGAGGTGAAATGCAACGTTCCTGCAATTTCAACCTTCAGCAGCAGTTCTGGAGCAGTTGGCAAAAGACAATCACAATGAGTAGTATTTAAGCATTAGCACCAGTGAAAATCATTTAACAGGTAGCTTTTAGCTCTGAACTGAAGGTTTACTTTTGGCCAAAGAAGAGAAAGCCTTTTTAAAAGTTAGTTGAGTGTTTTTACTTTGTGCCTTGCCACTTGTGTTACTTACTTGTACAAGCAGGATTACAACAGTCGAATCCTCTGATGTACTTCTGTGACGAGACAGAAAAACAACTTCAGCGGCAGACTGTTCCTCCTCAATCGATTCATCGCTGTGCTATCCTGAAAGCCTTGTGGTTTCAGGGCCTGGGTAACATTAATGGACTAGGCCTCAGCTTGCCGCTTTGTAGCTCTTCTCCCCTGCCGACATCTGTAATTGCCGCAGATTTTAGGCACCAGCTCAGCCGTGTGTGGGTTGAACACAAAGACTAGGGGGAGGAAACATCTCGTGGAAGTACCCAATCGAGAGTATTGATTCCCAGGGCCGGGCGTAGCTCCACTTAAAGCTGGCTGCTTCGCTAAGATGAAACACTTCAAAGCCCTAAGTAGCTCAGAGGCGCCCAGCACTCTGTTAGCATTAGCGCTATGACCTTTGGTTGACTTTGCACAGTGCTGTTAGCACACCAACAGATGCCTCTGTGATCCGTTTTGGTTTGTTTTGGGTTTATTTTTCTCTTGGACCAACACTTTTTAGTTGTTTCTTTTTCATCCCTACAAACAGGCATTTAAAATCTTCGGAAGAATGGAAACTGGGCTGGGTAATGAAGCCCGTACACAGACCTTTGCAAATTGCAAAAAAAAAAAATGCTTAGGCTTCAAGACAGTAAGACCTTCAGGGCCTTAATTCCATCTGTTCTGATGTAATTTAAGTAAAGAGTTAATTTGGAAGAACCTGTTTCATTAATAGAATCATGTCCATAACCTTATCAGCATAAAATAAAGCTCTACTCCTTGATGCTTTTTCAGAACCTGTGTTTCTGGGCAACATTACCATCACTAATGCTACCAACACTCCTGTTCTCAACCAACAGCTACTCGTATACTGTAGCTCATAGTGCACCATATTGTGAATAACCACTGTGTAGTTATTTACTGTATTGTGCATTTTAAATTAAGCACCAGGATTTTCCAAATGCATGCTAAGAGTATGTGTGTCTGTGTGTGTGTGAAAAACTAGTGATCATCTCCATTGGAGCCAAGTGATAAGGAAACTTTGAGGAAATGAGGGTGTATATATAAATGTGTTATGGAGGCAGTTGCATATACTGTATGTATGATTGGCTGTGTGCATTTGACGCCTGTGCTGTTTGTGTGTGTGTGTGTGTCTGAGGGCTCTGTGAGGCCCTGCCCAGCCCATCATCCCCCACTGCAGTCCCCCTGCCTCGGTTAATGGCCCTGAGAGTGAGTGATGGCAGGCCGCGTTTGGCCAAAATGGCTTTCGAAATTGAGTCTGGGTCGTTTTATTTTCCTTTGGCCAAATCCAATCCTATCAGGCCGCCGTGCTGGAAGGGCCACATAAATTTCACCTGAAATACAGCGCCGTATCTTTCTCCCCTCTCCCACCTCTTCCGCACACACACACGGACACACACACACACACAGACACCAGCAGCACCTTCACAGGTTTTACACACTCTAGTCAGAGAAGAAAAAGCCATAAGTTCTCACAGCTCATTCTAGCATGAGTTGCATTAATGGCTACCAAAAACACTCTGTTTCTCTGTGTGTGTTTTCTAGCTCCATTATTAAGTGCACCATCACGTTACACAGAAGCTACACAGGGCGTGTAACTGAACCGTTCCATTTGCGACGTGTAAAAACCATTTTAGAAGACTGATCTATTTTTTTCCTTTTTTTGAACATGCACACCACTATCACGTCTGGTGTAGCCAGTTCCATTGATTATAGTGGAAGCTAATTGTTGCAGCAGATGCAAAACGAACTAAACACGTCAGTTACACGCCCGGATTGTTGAACCACTCCCCGCGTTACTGTGACTCAAAATTTTCCTCTGTGTGTGTGTGTGTGTGTGTGTGTGTGTGTGTGTCTGTCCTTTCCTCTCCCACCTCACCAGTCTCCTGTCGTCCTTTCCTCTCCCACCTCACTAGTCTCCTGTCGTCCTTTCCTCTCCCACCTCACCAGTCTCCTGCTGACCCTCTTCTCTCTTCACATCTTTATCTCTCCTCTTCCTCCTTTCTCTCCATTCCTCTGCTAGCCCTTCCCTCTCGCTCCCTCCTCCTCGCTGTGGTGATGGTGACCAAAGAGTCGGCGGCATCTATACAATGGTGTTGTCTCATTTCTCCACTCCAGTCCTGTCTTGTATGTGTGTGTTGAGATCTATAAATACTTGGAGTCTGAGAAGGTTTTGTCTATTTAAAAGTGTAAGGTCTTACAGAAACACAAGTATCAGAGCAAAAACAACACAAGGTTAAAGTCCATCTTTGTCATTTTCCCCTCACAGTATGGTGATTGGTAGCCTGATGAGCCAGACCCACATTAAAATGTAGGGTCTGGGCACTCACCATTCGCAGTGCTCAGTCCGAGGGGCGGGATAATCGGTTGTCTTTCAAATTCCCTCTGCACGCAATAGGACAGCGCTATGAGTCCCATGCGTTTCCCCACAGCGGAGCTAGTTGGCTAGTTCAAACTTTTGCCAACTTCATAAAAGCTAAAGCCAAACCGTTGCAACTCTGCCATCAATCATTATGTTAAGCCCGCCTAACGACTCTATACACGATTTGATTGGCCTGATAGAAGTTTAATTTTTCGAGCTCACAAGCCAACGGAGAGTTGCTAGACTAGCCGCTAGAGTGCGTCTAGATTTCTAGGCTAGGTGATTGGTGGAGGGAAGTGTACTTTGGATGCGTGCATACATCAGGAAATTACTCCTGTATTTTATTTCCCCTCTCCTTCCCTCCCCTTTTCTAGCTTTCCTCGATCCTCATCTTCCTTCCTCTTCCTCTTCCTCTTCCTTCCTCTTTCTCCTTCCTCGATTCCTTTCTTTTCTTTCCTCCCTCACTCACTCATTTAGCCCTGGTGTGGCAGGAGGAGCAGGACAAGCTCATGTGTCAGCTTCTTATCCACCATTTTCAACCCCCCCATCCCACCATTCCAAAATCCCCTATCTGGGTGATGTGTGTGTGTGTGTGTGTGTGTGTGTGTGTGTGTGTGTGTGTGTGTGTGTGTGCGAGCGTCAGTAAATTGGGCGCTGTGCTGCTGATTTCAGCAGGTGCCCGTAAACACATTTGCATGGCACCGTCTGCCAGCATGATTTATGGCACCCGGAATTTTCCATTACGTTCATTTATAGCCACACACACAAAACTTCCCATCAGCCCACAGCACCAACATGCACCAAACTGTGTGTGTCTGTGTGAGGGTGTGTGTGTCTATTACGTTCATTTATAGCCACACACACACACACACATCTTCCCATCAGCCCACAGCACCAACATGCACCAAACTGTGTGAGAGTGTGTGTGTCTATTACGTTCATTTATAGCCACACACACACATCTTCCCATCAGCCCACAGCACCAACATGCACCAAACTGTGTGAGGGTGTGTGTGTGTGTGTCTATTATGTTCATTTATAGCCACACACACATCTTCCCATCAGCCCACAGCACCAACATGCACCAAACTGTGTGTGAGGGTGTGTGTGTGTGTGTGTGTGTGTGTGTGTGTGTGTGTGTGTGTGTCTGTGTCTATTACGTTCATTTATAGCCACACACACATCTTTCCATCAGCTCAGTGCACCAGCATACACCAAAATATGTGTAAGGGTGTGTGTGTGAGGGTGTGTTTGTGCGTCTCCATTATGTTCATTTATAGCCCTGCACTCATTGTCCACAACAATCCCCTCCACATTGTATCACCATTTTAGTTTGTGTGTGTGATTGTGTGTGGCAGAGCCAGTTTGATTTAACTTAACAAATGGTGTACATGTGTTTGATTTCAGCTTCCTTGTTTCACTTTTTCACACCCTAAACCCTTTGCTGTTGTGCATCATCTGCGGACACACTCACACACACGCGCGCGCATGCCCTGAGGCCGCTGGTGTTGCATCATGGGACTTGGTTGTAGACCTGGTCCTGATTGATGTGATCCAATCCTAGCCTCATTCCTCTGCTCCTTCAGCGATTTAACAGCCTGTGTGTGTCTGAGGCAGGAGCGATTTACACACTCTGTTCAGGGGCACCACTCACACGGCCGTAGCCCTGTCAAAATCCATATGCCAAAGCCGGCTGGCTAGTAAATTTGCCCGAATAGTCTTGGGTTCTTAAATGTCATATGTTATGTTATTTCAAGATGGATAAATGTACTTGATATAGTCAACAAACACGCCTAAGCTAGAACACAATTGTATGTACCGGTAATCTTCAAGTATGTTTAGCTTATATACACAGTGAACAGCTTGCGTCATGAAGGCATGTCATGAATCATGAAGTTCTAAATGTTGTTTGTATGGTAGTTTGTTAGTTGTCTGTTACTAATAGACCCTTTCAAGAGAGTTCCATTATCAGCATCATAGTTGGCCCCACAAGGCTTCCGTTTTGACATTCCATATGTTATCTTAAAGGTCCAGTATGTAGGAAATAATGGAAAATAAACTGTAACCATTCCAAAAATGATCACCATATGTTGTCAGAGAGTGAGGAAACACGATGAATTGAAGTAATGGCTTATTTGACAACATTACTCTAACCCGTGAAACTCCGTAAAACCCATAAAAAAAAATCAGTTACGGGGCGGAATCTCTTGGAATTTTCGTTTATGTTTTGAACGATTAATTCTGGAATAGCGTATTAATAATGGGCTAGAGCTGGCCATATTTCTCCACAACAGGTAGCCTATGCTAAACTTCATCTGCATCGCTAACTTCAGCTAAATATGTTACGTTGGTTAGAGAGGTATTTTTTTGTTTTCACTGTTTCCGTAATGTGTAGCTGGGTCATGGTTGGAGAAACGTTAAAGCAGCTGCAGGTCAACTAACATTAGCTAAGTCTTCATTACATCTGGCAACCCAGAAGAGGCTTGCATCTGGTAGTCTTGAGAACGTTCACCAGTGTTTTGATTTTGGCCTACAGAACGTTCGTTAACAATCCTACAAATCGCACCTTTAATGCAGAGGAAGTAGATTGGGAACCAAATAGAATGTTCAAGCATTGTTTTTGTTTTTATTGTTGAAAGGGTCTATAGGCCAGCCCACATGATCATGTTGATGCAGTGGATCTCCCCATGTCGTCTTCTGTCAGCCTCTGTGTGGGTTGGCTTTGCCTGCTGTGTTGTGGGCTACACACACACACACACACACACACACACACACACACACACACACACATACACACACACTAGCACGCACACACATACACACACATAAGCGCGCGGCCGCACACATACACACACACAAGAGTGCGCACACACACACATACATACGCACAAGCGCACACACACACAAGCCACCAGGCAGGACTGAGGTACTGCTTTGTCAGGGGCACACATGCACACGCACAGACAAAGATATGCCACACTTTTCAAAAACAGATTTCAAGGCATATGCCTATACTCTGGGTACAGATGTGTAAATGAACACCCCGCACAATCCTTGACTGACACACACACACACACACACTACACTACAAGCAGATACATGAACAGATTATACTGTGTACACACATACACAAGCACACACAAATGAATACATACTGGCTTTTACCGCTCACCATACAAACAGTCCACACACAGATAGACACCAAACATTGCCCCCCCCCCCCCCCCAAACACACACGCGCACACACACACACACACAGCGCTTCCCAGTGTTACTTGTCTAGAGGAGGTGGTTTGAGGTGCTCCCTGCCTGTAGGTTCATGTGAGGAAATCCCCTAACTCCTCATCCTTCACCTCCCCCATACCTAACTCCTTATTTAGCCTTCAATTATTTACATGCCTCTCACCCCCCAGCCTTCCCCTCCACACACAGACACTCTCTCTCACAAACACACACACACACACAGGCACACACACACACACACAGGCACTTAGACAGCAGAGTTGTTGATGTTGTATTCCATTCGGGGGTTATGACATCATCACACACACAAGTAATGGAGATGTATGCCATTCTGGGATTATGATATCACCATGCACACACACACACACACACACACACACACACACTCCAGGAAAGCAAGAGGTGCTGTGTGCTGTCCTCAGGGATGTCTCTTGTGGGCGGGGGGAGGAGGGGGGTACATTTACACCCCAACCCAACCCCCTACACACACACACACACACACACACACACACTCTGTGTCTTGTACTACTCGGATCCGGATGACGCACATAGTCTGAAAGATGGCGTGATCTTGCAGAGACAGAGCGGGGTAGGGCATGCATTGTGTGTGTGTGTGTGTGTGTATCAGACACCCCCCCCCCCCCCCCCCACACACCTTGTCTGGCAGATACCCCACCCATTTACTCATTTAAAATTAAGGTGGAAAAGAGATGACCACCGCTTTCTCGGACAGACAGGACAAGCATTGCAGCGGTTGCTACCTGCTCATACCTACAGTATATGTGGCTTCCCTGCAAACACACACACACACATACACATAGATATAGGTAAAAAAACACACACACACACACACACACACACCTCTATGTGTACGTTTTCATTGTGTGCATCTATAAAAATGACCTTTAGTCTATAGAAAAACCAAACTGATGGATCCAGAGTGTGACTAGTGTTTTGCTGCAGTGCTGCCCTTCTGTATGTCCACGCTCCATAAACTACGCAAGGGCGGGAAAAAGCACTTGTGTTATTCATTTGGTCTATTGCCAAGCACTGCAGTAGAGCTCCATCTGACAACAGCCTTGTTTTATCGTCTTCGGTAGTTACTTTAGCGAGCCGGAGCATATTCACTCGCAAGCGTTTTAGTTTGTATGCGCGCGCAAGAGAGACAGAAGAGAAGAATTATTGAGATGTGTTCTGCCGCTGCTGTTGCTGCTGCTATGACTGTATTGGATTGATCTGATTGATTCGGCACTTACTGTGCCCGAGCGCCCGCGTTTGACTGGCTGCGATTCAGATTGACTGAAGATCTATGGCCTGTCGCTACCTCTGTTCTTTGGATCTCGCTCGCTCCGTCTCCAGCCCTTGGAGTAGCCTACAATTCAATTAAATTTTTTGGCCTGAAACAGTTTAATCAAATTGAGAGAGGAGAGCCTTTGCTCTCGGATTGAGTTGGGTGGGGGTTTCAAGATGTGTGTGTGTGTGTGGGGGGGGGGGGGGGGTCGAGTCTCTTTTATCCGTCCTTTGAAAAGGCTGTTGAACATATTAAATGAAAAAGGCTTCAGTGAACAACGTTGAGTAGAGTCAAAGTGGTGAACCACTCCCCTCCCCCAAATCCTGCCACACACACACACACACACACACACATACACTGCCACACACAGCTCCCCTTTGTGGTATTGTGTCACAGATACTCCACAGATAAATTCACAAGAGCTGGCTCTCCACAATGATTTAAAAAATTACCTTCTCACACAGACACACGTCACACACACACACACACGCACGCACGCGCACACACACACAGATATGTGGCGCCTGTTTCTTAAGTAATTACTGATCTCCAGGATCAGAAGCCTTGTGTTACGCAATGCCTTTTTTCTCACACTCGCAAGTAGACGAACAAGAACACTGCGGCTCCAAAGGTGCCATTGTTCCGCAAGGCCAGGAAATTGGGCCAGAATTTGGAAGAGGAAGAAACATGGCTGTGCAATCAATTGTGTGGGCTGGATGACTATTCAGGGAGTCTGCGAGTTCCCTCCTGGTGCAAAGGAGCCCTAGATTCACACACCTGAACGCAGGGGCTGGCTGGAAAGGCCTGTGGATCTTGCTATCTGTCTAAGGCAACGAGTTTAAATATGGGCTGGGATTCTTATTTAAAACAAATATTTGACAGAAAGAGTTTCACACAGTTTGCCCACTGTGTTTTATGACTTTTTTATGGATTTGTTGAATTTCAGCGAGTTGTGTTTTGTGAGTTGAGTTTTTCATTGTCCCTCATGCTTTTATTTCTTATTATCTGCCAGTCTTAGTTGTCGGATGATATAAAGCACAGACTTGCCTTATGTATAAAATGCACTATAGAAATGAAACTGTTTGGCCTTGCCTATTGCATGAGAATCACGCTTAAATTTGATTATATGACAGCCGGCTGGATCATGACTCTTCCAAGACACAAGTGGAGTTTACTAGTGACACTTTATGGTCTCAACCAACAACTGTTTGACCGACCAACTGAACTTGTTATATTCAAATACAAGATGCCCCAAGGCCAGTATCTATTTTAGAGATTTCTGAACGACTGAAAATGCTGGACCTTTTTTTTTTTAAAAAAAAGCTGTCTTCCGATACTGAAGATATGGGGTCTTTAAGGAGTCTGATGTTCAGATTAGCAGAATCGTATACTGCACACTCCATGTCTCTTACCTCTGGTACTGCATAAGTGGGGGGCTCTCATCTGTCCTCTTGTATTTCTGCTCCAATCATTTTGGACATTTTGTTTCTCCTCTCCTCACCTTCTCTTCATACCTCCTCTCCTTTCCTCCTCTCCTCACCTCCTCTCCTCTCCACCTCCTCTTCCACTCCTCTCCACATCTACTCTCCTCCTCTCCACACCTCTTCTCCTCACCTCATCTCCTCACCTCTCTCCACTTCTGTCTTCTCCCTTTCTTCTCTCTTCTCTCGCTCTCATCTCTTATCTAAACCTTTTATCTTCTTCCCCAAACCCCTTTCCCCCTCTCTTCACAGCTCCTCTGTTTTTACTCCTACCACCCTCTCCCTTCCTCCGTATCCTTTTTCCTTATCTCTTTCTATCTCCCTTACCTGCTTTCCCTATCCACAGCTGTTTGCCTTCCTCATTTCCTCTTGCGGAGTATAGTATTGACTGACTACATTCATGTGTTCATCACCTCATGTGTCTCCTCCCCTGTTAAATCACGTTTGTTTATCTTCTCTCCCTTCTGCCGTTCCTCCCTCCTCTCCATGCTTCTGCCTCCTCTGCCCTCTCTGGTACCTCCATGGAGAGGCCTACAGATTAGCGTAGCCGCCTCGGCTAATCCATGTTGGTGTGATGAGGTGGGGCTCGCTCTCGCAGCGTGTCACTTTCTGTTTCGCAGCTCAGTGTAAATCCCTCGCACAAACAAGCCCTGCTCACGCCAACAGCGCACCAGAGCGGGAATGCCAATCAACACTCTCTCTCTCTCTTCCTCTCTCTCTCGCGCTCTATTCTCTCTCTAGTGAGAGTGAGTGAGAAACTGCCGCTACCTTGCCTAAATATTAGTCATGATAGAACCTGTGTTAATGCCACATTTTTTTTTGAACTGCATTAAAGTGAGATTGCGTTAACATGTTATTATTGTGTTAACTTTGACAGCCTTAATATAAATATGTATGTATATATATAATCTCTCTCCATATTTGTTTCATCCTTACAGTCTGTGTCTCTCCCCTCTGGATAAGGCCTCTGTGTGCAGGTAGAGGGTTCTTGTGAAATAGAAGCAGATGACTTCCAGGGAGGGAGAGAAAAAGCACTCTGAGAGCTTCGCTCCAGGTTACCATTTTATTCTCTTTCTATGTCCTCTCTTGCACTCTCTCTCTCTCTCTCTTAGTATCTCTTTATCTCTCTCTGGCCCCACCCTCAGTTTCCTTTTCTTTGCTTCCCTCTTATGCTCTCTCGCTTTTATTCTCTCTTTCTCAACTCTATCTCCCTCTTTCAGCCTTCTCTTCCACAGCTATCTCTCTCTCTCTCTCTCTCTCTCTCTCTCTTGCTCTCTCTCTCTCTGTATCTTTGTCTCTGTTGCTGCAGAACCTGTAAGGTTGAGGCTGCTCTGCCGGTCCTGTCGCCAGGGACAACGCAGTGTCCGCAGGGTCGAGTCGTGGCCGTTGCAGCCGGTGACTGATGGTCCCTCGGATGCTGTGGCAGGAAACTGCAGCACTTGGAGCCTCGCCACCCTGCCCTCTAGCCTCCAGAGTCAGTGCTTGCGTGCACACACACACACACACACACACACACACACACACACACATTTACACATGTACTTGCACTCTCTTATACACACATGCACACAGATGACATCTGTTCTTCTTAAAACATTTAATTTCTTATCATGAAATACTTATTTTTATTCACTCTGAATTGTGGTCGTCTCAATATATGTTTGCATGAGTGTATGCCTAGCATAGTGTACAATAGGCAGGTAAAACACCTGAACACACAGATGATTTAAATACAACTTGAGAATTTATTTATTTTCTTACCCTGTGGATAGCATATATATTAAGTCATACATAAGAGTATGCTTAATATAATACAGTGTGCATATGGTGGTAGCTCTCCCCATCTGAGTCTTTCCAGGTGCTGTATAGATCATAGTATACACGTAGGTAAGTATGAATATAGTATCTCACGTGTATAGTGTGTGTATAGTACGTCTGCCGTAGTTAAAGCCTAGGGAGCATACGGCGACATAACCCATCAATTCTTAACTAACCAAAAAGGTTTAACACTGAAACCAGAAAATAGCAGAGTGACCTTGAGTTAGATTAGGCTTAAAAAAAAAAAACCCTGTTTAAACCCCGCATCAACAAAACTAATTAAATGAAGGAAAATAAACACCCACATAGCCTCTGGCACGCGTTGCATCTCCACCCACAGGTATACACAGTCAACACACAACACAGTTACAAGTCCCAATGACCACAAATCCGCGTCTTGGCACCAAGAGCCGCCTGTATGCCATCTGAGGGTTTTTAAAGGTTGCCCAATCAGGAACCCCCACTTCCAGCCAATCAGGATTAGGTGGGACCTGGACACAAAGGAGAGCAGAACAGTAGAACACTCAAACACGCCACAGCTGTAACTGTAGTAACCGTCATTGGTGAGTCACTCATGTACTTTGCATTAATTGCACCTATTTAGACAGTGATCAGTTACTTTGTCTGTCACACTGGACTATAGAGTTTGGGCGACTATGTCACTTTTAGGTACCAACGGCCATTTTACCGATACCCTAAAGGAAGACGCAGCAATTACTAATGACAAAGTAGTTAGCCACGCGCCAAGAGGAGATAAGAAAAAACAAATGGACCGTAATATAAGCAAATGTGAGCTTCTTCACAGCGACGAGATGTACAAGAAGGCAACAGAGTTACTTAAATAAAATAAGACCATTAAATGTTGTAGACTGGCTTCTGTTCTGTGGGCTTTGTAACACTGAGTTTGCCTACTGATGTTACGATGCTGTACCTTACTACTGCCTGTACAATCACTTGTATTAAGTTGTTTTACATCCACTGGGTAAAACAGACATAGTTATACAGTATATCAATAGAGATCCTTTCCATGTTGGCCAACATGTGTGATGATTACATGTCGAGCCTGTCAGTAGCGTAAAATAGAGGTCTATTTTCTAATCTTAGTGATTTTACGACAATCCCAAACTCTATATAGTGAGAGAGAGAGAGGGAGGGTGTCCAAGGTCCAAGGCTGTGTGTGTGTGTGTGTGTGTGTGTGTGTGTGTGTGCGTGTGTGTGTGCGCGCCTGACTGACTGACTGACTGAGTGACTGAAGTGAAGAAGACTTGAGTGAATGATAAATAGAGCCTTGAGTGGTATTGATAAATGAGACATTGTCAGTGTGGACTTGGGAAGATCAGCATGAATGAGTTACAGGTCCATGGCATTGTCATGTCCAGGGTGACCCTGGGATGCGGTGTCAACAATGTATCTTTTTGAGGCATATGCACTCTCCTACAATTGTACCAGGTCACAGCTCTATAGCTCACACACGTTACTGCAGGGTCTTTTTCTGAAAGAAAACACACTTGTACTTGAGTAGCTTTAAGGATTCCTTAGAATATAGGAGGAGATTGTTCCTGAAAGCGGCTAGTAAGCTTACACACTGTACGGGTATGTCTGTGTGTGTGTGTGTGTGTGTGTGTGTGTGTGTGTTTGTAAAATCCCTCCTTCACAGGGGGCTGGCTACTACGCAGTCTTTGTTTTGATCCTTTAATGAGGAGGCTGTTTTGGACGGCTCCATCTGCAACCCTGTTCTCCTCTCTCCTCTCCTCAGCTCTTATGTATCCTTTTTCCTCTCCTCTCTCTCTCTCTCATCAGCTTTTCTGTATCCTTCCTTCTCTCATCTCCTCTCTCCTCTCCTCAGCTCTTATGTATCCTTTTTCCTCTCCTCTCTCTCTCTCATCAGCTTTTCTGTATCCTTTCTTCTCTCATCTCCTCTCTCTCTCTCCTCAGCTCTTCTGTATCATTTATCTTTCTCTCCTCTGCTCTCTTTCCTTTTCTCAGCTCTCCTGTATCCTCTCCCCTCTCCTTTTTTCTCCTCTGTTCTCCTCTCCTTAGCTCTATTCTTTCTCCTCTCCTCTCCCCTCATCACTCTCTCCTCTCCTCTGTTCTCCTCTCTGTTCTCCTCTCCTCAGCTCTCCTCTATCCTTTCTCCTCTCCTCTCCCCTCATCACTCTCTCCTCTCCTCTTTTATCCTCTCTGTTCTCCTCTCCTCAGCTCTATCCTTTCTCCTCTCCTATCCCCTCATCCCTCTCTCCTCTCCCTTCCCATGTGAGAAGAAAGGGCATTGTTTAGAACATTAACCCACAACTCTGTCCTTGTCACCTACTGTAGCTCTTGGTGTCAGTACGCCGCAATCTTACCCACATTGTTTAAGCTGCACTGTAGCTCTTAATGTAGCTCGTAATGTGCAGACAGAGATAATTACCTGAGATAATTCAGTGTTTCTTGTCAGCGCCTCAGCAAAATATTAGCACTGATTACACCCGGCAGGACTAACGGCTCTCACAGAGAACAAAAACAAAAACAACAACAACAACAACAGAAAAGAAAGGAGAAAAACACATGTAATTTCCACAGGACGACATTAAGGACATTAATTAGATTTTCTTCAGTGTTTGCTAACAACACATTGTATTACAATCTTCAGTCTACATGCTGTGAGCAAATCACTTCATAGGCAGGTGATTGACGGAGAATGCAGGGTGTGTGTCGTTTACTCAAGGTTTGCGTTTGATATCCTGCGAGAGAGGAAAACAACGTGGTACAGGTTCCCCGCCCTCACTCTCACAGAATAAAAAAAAAAAAACTATAAACTGCTACTCCTCAATACATACACTTGCAAACATTGACCTCTATATATCACTGTCTGTGCTAAGTCTGATGTCTATATGTTTGCCTTGTGTTGTATGTAAATGTGATGTGTGATGTGCCCTGTCCCTGTTACTTGTTATATAATATGTGCTGCAGAACAGGAACCTGCTGGAAATCAGCTTTTTACTGAGCCAAGCCCATTTTAATAATTTCCTGTATAATAAATAGGAAATTAAATGAAATGCTATTGACAAAACTATTGACAAAATGGCCCAGCTAGTATTTTTCTCCCTCCACTTTAAACTCTGTTGGCATCTCAGTGCACAAAAATGTGGTAGCATCACACCACTTTACACGCTAACTAAGTAGTAGCCAAGTAAAGAACAATAATCCATTCATCCTTACTTACATCCTACCTAAGGTGCTCCTGCTTACATTACTTTTATGATATGACATGAGAAATTGTATTTAAAACCTTATGTCATGTACATCTCTTGAGTCCTTGGAGGTACAAAGAAATAGTCCCTTTAATTACTGATTGTGGATCAGCACATTTTTTTTAATTAAAATGTCACCCTTAGTGCACCATCCTGTAGCTAATTACTGTATATGCAATACCGTGACAACTGGCCAGGACAGAGGACCAAAAGTATTAAAAGGGTAGTCCTGGGCTCTGCCTACATGTAAAACAGAACGTCATGTACATGTCTGTGTGTGTATGTGTATATGTGTTTATACACACACACACACACACACACACACACACATATATATATATATATATGTCCTGAACCATCGTGCCGAGTGAAATGGATTCACAAATGAACCAGACGGTCTCTCAGCCCCTTTCTGCTTAATGGGATGCAGAGGGTACACTCACACTGCCTACACTGGCAATGTGTGTGTGTGTGTGTGTGTGTGTGTGTATGCCTGGCGCGTTCCAACTGCAGTGTCGTAAATCTCGAGCTGTTTATGGAGCCCGGACTGCTGGCTCCGAACACCCTCGCCAGGGGAAGAAGACTTGGACGGGAGTCTCACACACACACACACACACACACACTCACACACACTCACATCCACAAACCCGTCTCTTGATGAAAGTGCACTGAGGCAAGCTAATTAATACAACATCCTCCTGCCTCGGGCTACTCTGCAGAGTACAAGGGAACGAGACACGGAAATCTCTAGATGCACACTGGAGCCCTCAGCCAGGAAGTGAGCCCCATCTGTAACACCTGAACCAAAATGTCTGCCACAGCACAGTTGTTCAGTCTATGGCCCTGTCAGGTAGCAACTGAAACAATTGATCCAAAATGGCTGCCAAAGCACAGAAGCATAATGGGTAGATAGATCTAGAGATCTGTGACATACTTAAGCCTACAATGACTAAGTATGTTTTGGGTTTTTTATACATTTTTATAGGGTTTTTTTTTATCACTTTTAGATTTGTTTCTTACAAATGATCCACACATAGCAGGGAGCTTTAGAGATGTTTCTGTCAGGCAGCTACAGCCGAGTTCTGGGAAGAAGGCAAGGCTTTTTGTTTCCTCAGGAGGGGGAGTTTGCTGGCAAAGCATGAGATGCACCACGGACTCCAGGTGGTGAACTGCTCTTCCTGTTCTCCTCGGCGGTGTCAGCAGCGGCAAGGGCGTCTGTGGAGAAGCGTGTCTGTCGAGCTTCATCAAACAGTGGAAGGCATCGCCTGGAGATAGAGTGGCCTGTTGGGACCACTGCTGTGTGTCTATCCATTTTAGCTCGGCTCAGGAAAAGAATAAAAAAAAACGGGGAAACCGCTAAGCACAAAAAAAGAGACAATTTCCATGGAGAATAGGCTGTCGAGTAAAACCCATCGCTGCTGATGCTCTGAGCCCGAATCATTCTTTTAAACGTACACAAAGAGAGACAGGGAGAGAGAGATGCTCTACTGTCAGCGCTTGTTGCTTTACCCAAAATGCAATCTCAAGGATGTCTTCCGATAATGGCCTCTAACTCCTCAAGTTAATGTCGCATGCCT
Source organism: Alosa pseudoharengus (assembly GCF_046254945.1). Taxonomy (NCBI): domain Eukaryota; kingdom Metazoa; phylum Chordata; class Actinopteri; order Clupeiformes; family Clupeidae; genus Alosa; species Alosa pseudoharengus. The sequence continues at coordinate 15,086,920 of NW_027468640.1, forward strand.
CCAACAACACCCTTGAAAACCACTGCTAGCCCATTAGCGGGCAACCACAACCCAATCCACTCAGAAACGGACAAAACAAACTGAATTAAGCAGACGACCCGTGACACGGAAGTCATTGTGTGTGCAAGCGGTTGTAAACATACGACCGAGGCTTCAAGTGTGGACTGCGAGGAGGAGAGAAAAAAAGAAACACTGTGAGCATAGAACTGTAATAGCAGACTCCATTTAAATATACTGATGGAGAGAAGTGGTTGCTCCGGCTGCTATTTTGCATTCACTCAATAATTTCCGTATTAAAATGCATGTAGCCCTCTGTGCTGTTTTGCCAAAGAGATAAGTGAGGAGGTGGAAAGGAAAAGGGAGAAAAAATAACATGGGCCTCAATCCTATCAGCTGGCTCCTAGCAGCTTCATAATTGCACTTGCTGAGAGCTCATTTCCCTTCTGGAAATAATGCAGAGTTTCAATTCTTTCTTCCTTTCTCTCTCTCTCTCCCACTATCTCTCTCTTTCTTTTTTAAAGATGAAGAATGACAGAAGAAAGATGGGAGAAGAATGTGGGATATTTTAACCCATTGCTGAATATCGGTAAGTGTTTAATAGCTTTGGGCAGCCACATTGAATGTGCACGTTAAAATTGTGTCATCTGTGTCATAAAGAATTGCCCAGACTCAAACCATCCACCCATTGAAAAATCTCTCTGTTCAGAAAATTAGGTTGTATTACATTTTTCCAAAACTACTCAAATCTCTAACTAGATGGGGCTTGCTTCCTGTACATGGATTAATCGTAGTCTTAGAATAGAAGAACACTTCTGTAAAAACTCAGTGTAAGAGTGTTTTACGAGCCCACAATATTTAACTTATGACATCAGTGATGTAAACACCATGCCGTGAGTTACTGACGCAAAAGAAAACTGGTCACTAACTGGTAGGATGTTTCTTTTTTGTTCTTGTTGAGGTTTGTTTAAATTGTGATCAGTTGAGAATATCCCGAGGGGATTCTAAAAAAAAAAAAAAAACGAGTGAGTCATCTATGGATTTAAAGTTTGCAGGGAGATGAAACAAGGAGATGGAACAGTGAATACAAATTACTCATTAAATCACTAAAAAAAATGACAGATGACAAATTACCTGCATTATGTAAGATTATATTTTTCAACAACTTCACAAGGTGCTCAAAAAGCATTTCTTAATTTTGGCCAAGCAGGAACGATACCTGAACACACTGAATGTGTGTATTTCTGTGTGTATCTATGTGTGTGTGTGTGAGTGAGTGAGAGTGTGAAGGTCTTTTAAACCAAAGGAGTCTGGCACTCCATCCCACTAAAATTAGTCAAAAGTGGCAGCAGCATCAGATCATGCAAAAAGCTAACCAAAAATACCTATAAAAATGGGTCAAGCCTTGAACTGTTTCTCTTTTCTTTCCTCTTAAAAAACAAATCTTATTTTAGAAAAAAACTGCAGATACTGAGCTGGGCAAGGTTGCTGTTCCACACTCCAGCTCCCTGCTACAACACACACACACACACCTCTCACCTTCCTTCTTTCACAGAGATGAAAAATTCATCTTTTGACTTTGATTCTGCAATAGCACTTTTGATCCAGATCTGTCACTTTGCTGTGCAGAACTATGTGTTTTTCTAAAAAGGGTCGGTCAACTTAGAGCAGGGAAGAAGGGCAAAAAAAAAGAAGAGGAAAAAAAAAATCAGTTCCAGATTCAGCTACACATGAAAGGGGATATATGAACACAACCTACACCTACTCTCACACTGAACTTTGTACACACCACTACACCACTTGCCAAATTACAGCTGTCAAATTAGATTTTCAAAACAATGAGGGGAAATATGTGTGTGTGCGAGTGTGATTGTCAGTCATCTTGAACCTCTGTGCTTCTGAGTGTCGGTGAGCTTGATTGTTTGTAACGTTGTGACTTTGTACGCCAGACCTGAAGATAGCCTGGTTGAAATTATGCCTTTTGGGCATGAAGTAAGTGCCCATGCATTTGTTTGTGCCCATGTACACAGTTTCACTCTGTTCCCATAATCCTGTAGATGAACACTTATTCACATTGTTTGTACTCTTTACTCTTTGTATGTCATTTGTACATGTATATAGATAGACCCTTTCAACAATAAAAACAAAAACAATGCTTGAACATTCTATTTGGTTCCCAATCTACTTCCTCTGTAGCCTAGAAATCTAGATGCGCCCCTAGCGGCAGCAAATTACATTTGCTGCCAGGGCTAGTCTAGCAACTCTCCGTTGGCTTGTGAGCTCCAGAAATCGAAACTTAATCAGGCATTGAAATCGTGTATAGAGTCGTTTGGTGGGCTTAACATAATGATTGATGGCAGAGTTGCAACGGTTTGGCTTGAATTCCCTGCTACTTGAAAACAAATATCCTATTGCGTCCTATTGCATGCAGAGGGAATTTGAAAGACAACTGATTATCCCGCCCCCTCGGACTGAGCGCTGCGAACGGTGAGTGCCCAGACCCTACATTTTAATGTGGGTCTGGCTCGCCAGGCTACTTCCTCTGCATAACATATGGAATGTTAAAATGGAAGCCTTGTGGGTGGGGACAACTATGATGCTGATAATGGAACTCTCTTGAAAGGGTCTATAAGTGTATTAGTCCTTGGGCCAAAGACCCAAAATATAGCATACCGGTACCATCTGGGTGGGCAAATTCTAGTTGTGATTTTTTTTATACCTACACATCCCTAGTTTATGTTTTGATATGATAGACCTGTGAGATTGGTAGCTTTTTAGTGGTTATCACCTAATGAAGTAAACCACCCTCTAATATAAATCGCATTTTAGATGCCTGGTGCATATCCTGGTTGAAGCCATGGTTAAGACACTTGTCAGTGTTGTATAATATTGTGTTTGGTATCATCTTAAAGAGTACATCCTAAGCTTTCATTAAAGCACATTGGTGACAAACACAGAGGTCACTGGAGCTCTTTGAACCATCAAAAACACAACATTTTTAAGGTAAAAAAAAGAAAGGAAGGCATTGGAGGAGGATGTTGCCAAATGTGCCAAGCTTACAGATTTTTTTAAAGCAACACCAAAGAGTTTTTTGTACCCTAAAATAATGTTTCGTTTCAATGGTTCATCAACTAACAGGGTGAACGGCACTTCTGCAGTTGCTTTGCGACCTTCTATCGGCTATAACCGCACTGCAAGTTTGCCAGATCGGGTAGCGGACCTGTAGTTCGATGGAATGAGACATAAGAAACCACAAATTTGACTTGCATCTGATGCACAGTACATACACTTTCATCATGCAACATATTCTACCTTGTCTGTGGACATCGTTATTTCCAAAGCTGGTGCTTGATAAACAAATAGTTTGCATGCGACAGAGGAAAAGTGCTTTGGTGTTGCTTTAAGACAGACACTGGCAACTGGGAAAAGAGATAGCAATGATTAGCAATGTAATTATTGGGTAATATTGGACGTTAGCGTTGTCAACCTATTCGCAAGCAACTTATTAAATTAATTAAAATATTAACTTTTTTGTATCATCCAACATTGCGATTCATAGACTTTGTGAATATTATGCAAATATTGATAACAAAACCCAAGCTTGATCTGTGTGGCTATGCAGTAAAAATTCTGGCCTCTGAGCAGTAGATTAGCCAGTCCCTGATGATGATGATGAGCCTGAAACTATGCGTCATTTTCATAAGGCATTATGTAGGACAGGGGTCGGCAAATAGTGGCCCGCGGGCCAATTTTGGCCCGCCATCTATTCTATCTGGCCCGCGAGATGACGTTAATTTGCTGTTTAAATAATAAAAAATAAAAAAATGAAATTTTTTTTAACCCCATGTTTTTAAAAAGAAAAAAAGGCCTACAGCAATCCCATCAATTTCAAAACATTTATTGAGGTATAGATGATAGTCCTACTAAAGTGACAAAATAACAGGTGGAACATCCTTGCAGTTATCCATGACGCACAGGTCGGAACGGTATTGGCACGCGAGTGCGCGTAATCTTGTGCAAAAAAAAAAAAAAAAGTGTCCTGTCTCCCTCTTCCAGTGGGCAAGGTCAAAAATAGCCTATGTTTCGTTAAATTAATAGGCTTGGCATTAATAAATGCAGGCAGGCTCAACACATACCTCTGCTTCCATTCTTCTTTGTAGGTCCTGCATTCTGAATCAATTTTTCTTTTCAAGGCTTTTGACAACGACATTTTGCATCGATAACTAGCATATAGCAATGTTCAGCTAATCATTTACACGTCATCCAAAAGAATAATATTTGTACACATTAGTTACGGCAAGTTGCTAGGCAAGTCGCCTGTTTCATGAGAGACGACAGGAGATGCAGCAGGCGGCATAAAAACAGCGCACATAAGCAAATAAACGTTTTTAATGGAATTAAATTAAATGCATTTTAAAAGTTAGATGATGTTTATTTTAATATAATATAATAATTCATAATTTAAATAGTAGGCCTATAACCCCCCCCCCCCCCCCCCCCCCCCCCCGATTACAAAAGCTATGGCCCGCGATGCCATTGTCTGAAAAAAAATTGGCCCGGGTCCAAACGTAATTGCCGACCCCTGATGTAGGAAAAAGTGTCGTTATGGATTTGACGGTTTCATGTTATGGATGTGACATGTCTGAACCAGTCCTCCACAAACTACATAAAACACAGACACACACACATATGCACAAACACCCACCCACACGAATAAACACATAAACACACACACACAGGCACGCATACGCATGTACGTAAGGAGCTGTGCTCTTAAAGGGATACCAGGCAAGCCTGATGCTTTTTCTCTACAAAACTCCCCCTAGCATCTGTACGTGTCGATACGTGCACGAGCCCTCGCTCGGTCTGAAGCTCTTTTCCTTTTCTTTGCATCTTCCGTCAAGGGTTTTCGCTGCTTATTCGCCGGCTCTGCCATTATACACACTTTTGCAACAATCGCTAGCATTTCGTTAGCCTGCCTCTGTGCTGTGGATGCAGGATGGAAACTGATCCTGCTTCTCGCGATGTCTGAGACTTTGTGAGACTGCAGGTCGGCGGATACGATACACTGAACTTGCAAGTGGGATATTCTTCCTACAGGCAGTAGGGACGGGCGAGAGAGTCTTCATTTGCCCTGTAATGAGTCATTTAAACGTCGGGCGGATGGCGCAACAAGACGTTCCTAGGTTTCTTAATCAGTCATGGGTGTGTTTTGGCACACATCTGTCATTCCCTTTAACAGATAGCGGTGCAACTTTAAACAGCGCATCAGTATTTTCATAGTCAGTGGCGCATTTGAAGGAATCTGCTTGCACGCCAGACCGTATGGAACAGTTATTCCACTAAACCATGCTTTACTAAAACCTAGCAGAGTATAGCCTACACGCATTTGTGCTCGCCTATTATTTGAACTGATTGGCAAAGTAAAACTAACGTCACCGTGGTGTCAGTCAACAACAAAACAGTTATACACAGTTAATTACTTTCACTATTGACTGACAATGGGTTACCATCGAAAACATAGCCTGGAAAAAGCAACACTTACCCCAATAATGTTCGAATGACGTTTATCCTGCAGAGGAGTTGCCTACATTTCATGACGTCTTTAGCTGTTCAGCTCATATTTGCCTCTCCGTCATTACCAATTTGCAAATGATGGTAAATAACTACTCATTGTGAGATGTATTTCGTAATATCTTTATTCTAATTATGTTTCCCATGGTTATCGTGTAATTATGACCGCCGCGCAGCGAAGCGGCGGTCATATAGGTTTAGTCAGATTTTTTTTTTTTTCTTTTTTTTTTTTTTTTTTCTTTTTCGCATGCCCAAATTTCTGTCAATGATTCCCGGGACACTGAAAGACCGGGGTACACGAAACTTGGTGGGCATGTAACCCCACATGGATAGCATGGAACCATCGTTTTTCGTTTTGATCTGTAGCCCCCCCGCTGGACTGGACCCCCCGAAAGGAGGGTAGGGCAGACACAGTTTTCTGTGAATATCTCGAAAACCGTAGGGTTTAGGAGGACCATTTTTTTTTTGTATGTTGATCTCAAGGGGCCATGTCAACCCATTCCATAACCACTCATTTCATGTATAGCGCCACCTAGTTAAACACAAAAAAGTAAAAATTAGGTGTTGTAATTGAAGGTATCTGTGACCTAACAAAGTCAAAACTGTACAAAATTGGAAGTGTAGGATCATTATGACACCCTCTGTATGCACGCCAAGTTTCGTGGAATTCCGTTCATGGGGGGCCACACAATAAATTAATTTATGTTACTATACACCAACTGGCCTGTAGGTGGCCGGAGACAGTTTTCTGTGAATATCTCGATAACCGTAGGGCCTAGGAGGTCCACCTTTTTTATGTATGTTGGTCTTAAGGGGGCATGTCAACCCATCCCATTACCACTTATTTTATGTATAGCGCCACCTAGTTAAAAATGAAAAAGCAAAAAATTAGGTGTTTTCATCACAATATCTCTGGCTGACAAGGTCAAAACTGCACGAAATTAAAAGTGTAGGATCATTATGACACCCTCCGAATGCATGCCAAGTTTTGTGTACTTTCGTTCATGGGGGGCCTTACAATAAAATAATTTATGTGTACATTTAGTGACGTACACCAAGAAGGATTCCCGGGACACTGAAAGACCGGGGTACACAAAACTTGGTGGGCATGTACCCCCACATGGATAGCATGGAACCGTCATTTTTCGTTTTGATCGATCTGTAGCCCCCCCGCTGGACTGGACCCCCCGAAAGGAGGGTAGGGCAGACACAGTTCTCTGTGAATATCTTGAGAACTGTAGGGCCTAGGATGACCATTTTTTTCTGTATGTTTGCCTCCAGGGGTCATGTTAACCCATTTCACAGATACACACACACACACACATACATTCACAGTAATCATACGTATGACACATACTCACACAGTAGACATATGTACGCTTGCATGCACAGGCACATACGCAGGCACAAACACAAGCACGCACGCACACACACACACACACACACACTCACACACACACACACACACACACACACACACACACATAACATAAACATAACACAAACAATCAAGAATTTCTCAGAATTATAAACAGGCAAGATGGAGGTGGGGTTGTATAAAATGAATTTTACATGTGAAATCTATGAACTAATCATGTTTTGGTACTCTAGCAGATACCAGTGAGAATTGAGTGTGGATAATGCAATTTAGTGAGACAGTTAGAATCATATAGGCCTTTCAGCGTGATTTCTTTTTGTGGAAAAAATGTGCTGGACTGGGCGGCGGTCATATTTTGTACCGCTCTGCGGTACATCTAGTTTGTAATGTTTTGCATGGATGTGCGCCGATGCGTGTTTGTGGATGAGAGAAGCATGGTGCGCTGTGCACCCGCCCATATCACTGTTGATAATGTGCCCTTAAAATAACATATAAACAACTCACCATGGACTTCTGACCAGGTTTCTCTTGGTCAGTGGCGTAATGCGTTTTAGGTAGTGTACGATAGCGATTTTTACGCACCAGAACCCCTCCTTAGGTCATTAATTGCCACACCCCTGGGCATGTTGCTCAAAAAAAGAGACGCGCAAAATACGAATAAACTTTGCGCAGGGATAATAACCTGTTTCCCGCCATGCGCCAGGTTGGAAAATAGGGCCCTAAAAATATGTATAATATTGCCATGTGAAAAATGTTGTTTCTGTATGGTTGCACACCATATTTATGATGCGAAGAGTAATTATCCATCAAATTCAATCAGATCAGTTACAAACAATAAAATATAGACCTAAATGAACATTTTAATAACAATAGTTCTATTTGTGTGTGGACAACTTTTTTTCCATGCTAAGGATGACCCAGCTACTTTACATAGGCTACCTGATGTAGCTGTAGCCAAAATGTTAGATTTACACTCATGTACACTTGGCATGACAATAGAAACACAATTACACATCTACCTAACAAACCAATGAAGTTCCAATTTGGAATTTTGGAATTTGGAATTTTGGCCAAAGTCATCCTTCTTAGTTTAGTCCTGAAATCACATCCAACAATGAAGTAGTATGGGTAAAGCATACATTTCCAGAATCCTTGGAGTCCAGAGAGTATTTCAGTTTCTGTCTTTTGTATCTGTAATATTCTCTGATGCCACAGGGCATAAAGAAAGTGTATAGTTTAGGCGGAAATTGTGGAAAATGTTGTGTTTTTGATGGTTCAAAGAGTTCCAGTGACCACTGTGTTTGTCAGAGGGCTTCACCAATGTGCTTTAATGAAAGCTTAGGATGTACTCTTTAAGATGATACCAAACACAATATTATACAACAGTGACAAGTGTCTTAACCATGGCTTCAACCAGGATATGCACCAGGCATCTAAAATGCGATTTATATTAGAGGGTGGTTTACTTCATTAGGTCATAACCACTAAAAAGCTACCAATCTCAGAGGTCTATCATATCAAAACATAAACTAGGGATGTGTAGGTATAAAAAAATTACAACTAGAATTTGCCCACCCAGATGGTACCAGTATCTGGTCTGGCCCATGGACTATATGTGTTGTATATATGTCTACATGTAGGCTATACGTCTGTCTATGTACTGTACCTGTTTGTGTTTTATGTGTCCCCTTCTGTGAGCTTTGTGTGTGTGTGTGTGTGTGTGTGTGTGTGTGTGTGTGTGTGTGTGTGTGTGTAGAGAGCCTGAGAGAAGAGCAGCCGCCACGGGTTTAGATGCTTACTGCACACTTCTATATTTGGGTGCGTCTCATGTAGTGCACCACAAGGCGAGGCAATTCGAGCTAAGTGCAGGCGTACACACACAGATATACACACACACAGATACACACACGCACAGAGATACACAGACACACATACAAGCACACACACACACATACACACAGATACACACAGACACACATACAAGCACACACACACACATACACACAGATACACACACGCACAGAGATACACAGACACACATACAAGCGCGCACACACACAGAGATACACACACGCAGATATCAGACACACACACACAGATACACACGCACACACAAGCGCACACACCCACAAACACACACACAAGCACAAACATCAGCATGCAAATCTTGAAATTTATGAGAATATAAATTTGCTAGGCAATGAATATGAGACATATTGAAAAGAAAAAGATTGACAAACTATCAGGAGACACAGGGAACATCCTTAAACTAAAACACTGAAGAGACACAGGGAAACTCACCCAAGGGACACTTGCATCCTTTTTGAGAAATTCCATTGTGTTTTATATTAGTTCTAGTTGTAGGGTAAATACACCTGCTCAATA
>NW_027468640.1:15101253-15146253 GCF_046254945.1 Alosa pseudoharengus
TGTGGATAAATCACCTTGATTACCGATTAATTAATTTCTGCCTCACACGCAGGCATGCTTAACAGCCCATGCTGAGATGGAGCTGGGTTTTTAATAAATCCTAGCTGGGTAGTGCTGGTAATTGAATGACCCAACGTCCCTGTGGGTCTCACGTACACTCATGCTCACTGTCTTGGTTTTGATCCAACTTTTTAATGTGAATTTCTTTTTGAGCAGTTGAAACAAATTTCTGAGTGGAAACATTTGATATGTGCATATCCTGATTCACATTTGTATGGTATAATGGTACTAAGGGTTTATGAGAGAACAGGTTGATTTGCATAAATTATAATGAAATATGCTACATTTTTGGATGGAAAGCCAGCTACCCTCTCTCTCTCTCTCTCTCAATCTCTCTCTCACTCACTCACACTCTCTCTCTCTCTCTCTCACTCACTCGCTCACTCACACTCTCTCTCTCTCTCTCTCTTTCACTCTCTCTCTCTCTCTCTCTCTCTCTCTCTCTCTCTCTCACACACACAAACTGTGGAAAACTCCCTGCCGGAGTCAGCGTCTTGACGACAGAGACGTCAGCGGTGACGTACCACGCACTTGCGTGCATGCACGAATTTTGAGTTTCAGTGTGCTTGGCTGGCAGACTCTTGCTGCGTTGCTCCAGCATCTTGCTAAAATGTTATTCTCTTTGTGTGTACGTTGATGACAATGTAAGTACATCATCTATGTCTGTATTTATGTTGTAATTATCCTCGTTGTGTTATCTACATGCTGATTACCGTGTAACTTTTGGTTTTACCGTGAGCTCTAGTTCATTTCAATGGGGAAACGCCTGTTTCTTAAATGGCTTGCTGAATGCTAATTTCTTGGGTTACAGTTACATGAATGGTCGGGTTTGTGAGTGCTTTGATAGTATTTTCGACCTGTGGTGTTAATTCCACCGTTTTGTGAATGTTTGAGGCATTATATTATCTTCCAAATGTTGTATTGGTCGTGCTTATGGCGCCATGCGTCGTTCACGTGAAGAGTCGTCTTTCTAGACCTTCTGGCGGCAACAGGCCTACTACTTTGCCATTTGATCACCAAGTGTACTGCACTTAAATTTATGCCGTTATTACTTGCCTCTTTGCAGTAACTTCGTTTCCTTATCACATTGATGTTACTTAGGTGCAATTATATATTATGTATATATTGTTAATGCTTAATGTGTAGCTACATTTCATCCTACTGCACTTAATTACTTGAGAGGTCATATGAATGTACATAAGTTTATCTAGTGTATTATTTGTATTGTACAGATTCTTCCTTGTATTGCAACTGTTCATACTGTACATTTTTAGTATAATGTATCACTCAGTTTATACAGTATTCTAATTACCCTTTCTGTATTGCACTACCACCATGACACTCATTCACACAGAGCACCTTAGAGCACCTTACCATACCTTACTATGCACAGAGAATCACAGGCTTTGTCCCTGCCTAAGTCATTGCAAGCGCCTCTGATTTATTAATCACCACTATGTGGATACTGTTTTTAGAATTGATTTAGATTAAGTGTTAGTATAATTTGTATTTTTGTAAGTTGTATTTTTATATATTGTATTAAGTGTTAGTATAATTTGTATTTTAGTATATTTAGCATATTCTTATCTTCTACTGTCCTTACTGCTTAGTTGTGTTTTTATATTATATACTTTAATTACTCTTTCTGCTGTTAAAGAATGTGTTTGTGTTGTATGTATGCTGCTGAGACCTTGAATTTCCCCTGGGGATCAATAAAGTATCTATCTATCTATCTATCTATATTCTTATTCTACAGAAAACCACACCCACACACACTAGGGGTGTAACGGTACACAGAAGTCACGGTTCGGTTCATACCTCGGTTCGGACATCACGGTTCGGTACGAGTTCGGTACAATGGAGGGAAAAGCAAAACAAAAATGCAGAAAGCATTTTTTTTTGTACATGTCTCAGGCTGTACCACCTAGTGTCATACAGTCTCTTCCCTGAGCTATCTGCAACAGCCTGAAGTGTGTAAGATGTAGGCTAAACAGTACAATAAGTACCCAGACTCCATCTGTAACTTGTAAACAAAATAAGACAATCAGCTAAAAACTGAAAATAGGCCTACAGCATCTCTTATTTCTGAAAGTGCAAATTACATAGAAAAATGATTTTTAAAAATCCACTTAAGCAAGACCTTCAACATCTGTGTTTAGTTGTATATGGAAGGGTCTACAATTTGCCTCAATATTTTTTTTTTTATTGTGTGTAAAGTAATAATCTAGCCTACTAACTGTAAAAATATCACACTATTTTGTCTTTTTTTTAAAAACGAAATTGCTCCTTTCATTTCATAAACAGACTACAACTAGAAGTCACGTGACTTTGCCCTTTGACGTTAACTCACCGTAGCATGGTTTGTTTATTAGCCTGGTTAGCGTTGTCACTTTATTTTACTGTCTATGCACTTAACACCAGCTCCTCATGTAAGAAGTTACAAGTTACCCCAACATAAAGGTAATTACCACGCGATTTACATAGCTTTCTGTTATTACGAAATCATTTAATTTAAGCCATAGTTTTTGGCCCTATTTCTATGTGTATCCAAAGGCTGCTGATGCGCAGGGGAAGTTTTTTCCCCTCGTTTCAGTGATTGGTAGCCTACATCATCTGGGTGATGGCTTCGAATATGTGTAGTATTTTTTCCACTCACATACCCAACAACTGCTGAACAACGCCGACACACAGTTTCATCTTATCCAGCACTCTTTCGCCTGTACTAACGTTACTATAACTGAAGTTCTCAAACTAGTTCTCAGACCAGCGGATCCTCTAACTCTTGTGGGTCTAACTAATGACTGACGGACTTGACCGACGACCTGACAAAAAAAACATAGGCGCCAATCAGAGCTTCAGAGCTAAGGCGAGGCTACAGATTAGCGTTAGGTGTCGCTAAAGAACTCCCGTAACTCTCGCTACTTAACAGTAATTGCGCATGACATTAATTAATGCGCAGACGAGTTTTATGTATTTTTATACCGTGTATTCTCCGTGTAAATTCATGCACCGAACCGTGACGCCCGTACCGTTTCGGTTCAATACGAATACATGAACCGTTACACCCCTAACACACACACATTTTGTACTTGTATACAACCATACTTGAATGTATATGCACAGTTCAATGGAGAACCATTTTGATGCCTGGAATCAATAAATCTCTTAATATCACGACAAGTCGCAGCTGTTCTCTAACAGGAGCACATAGTCAGTGAGGGGGCGACTAGCCATCAATGTACACGTCCGTCACACACACACACACACACACACACACACACACACACTTATCCAAGCCCAGATAGTGGAGTAGAAAGTGTGCACTGCTGGCCACTGAGTTCTGTGTGATGCTGCTGAGGCAGAACGTTGTCATCTTCTAAAGGTATCTTGAAATATGGGCTTTGCTGACTATGTGTGTGTGTGCGCACCCCTCCAGTATCACTACACCCCTCCAGTATCACTACTATAGGATGGCCACCCCTCCAGTATCACTACCACCCCTCCAGTATCACTACTATAGGATAGCCACACCTCCAGTATCACTACTATAGGATGGCCACCCCTCCAGTATCACTAGGATGGCCACCCCTGCTGAATCCCCTCCTCTCAAGGTCACCATGTGGAGCTACGCTTGAGCCAAGTGCTGATGCTAGAAGACTGAATTTCAGCTGCTAAAACATGCCCCCTCTAACCCTCACTGGATGGGTTCGAGTAGGAAACTCACAGTCTATCTGAGAGCATCACCTCTCCCTTCCTCCCTCCCTCCATCTCTCCCTTCCTCTCTCTCTCTCCATCTTTCCCTTCCTCCCTCCATCTCTCCCTTTCTCCCTCCATCTCTCCCTTTCTCCCTCCATCTTTCCCTTCCTCCCTCCCTCCATCTCTCCAGTCCTCTCTCCCTCCATCCATCTCTCCCTTTCTCCCTCCCTTCCTCCTAAAAGTGGTTGTGGAAAATACCGCTGTGCCACATACAACATAACAGAGGCAAACCAGCACCCTTTCTTCTTTTCTTTTTCTATCCTCATCTCTCTCGGTATCCCCCTCTCCAGGCCTGTAGGGCTGCGCTGTCCTTTTAGAGGAATGGGAAAGGAGGCCGAGAGGAAGTGGTGGCACAGCCACTGACAGAAATGAGAGAAAAAAAACAAAACATCAACCACGAGTGTGCGAGGAAAGGAGGGAGGGTTGAGGTGGGTGGCGGGACTGCTGTTCTGCACTTTGAGGAGCAGGTACGTGGAACTCGCTCCACTTCGCAGTCACTCTTCATACACACACACACACACAAATACACACAACCACACATGGGCCCTTTCATGTTAAGCCTCAGGGCCCTTTTAGAGCAAGTGTTTTTTTTTCTTTCTTTCTTCTACACCCCCCCCCCTCCTTCTGTCCCCCCTTATCCTTTCCCTGAGTCAACACACAAAACACAACACTCCCACACACCACCACTGAGACACTTCTCCCTCCCTCTCTCTCTCCCTCCCTTTCTCTCCCTCTCTCGCTCACTCCATCTTTCTCTCTTCATGTGCAAATGCGCTGAGTGCAAGCGCGCCTGGCTTGCTGCTGAACTCACATGGCACACGCCACACACACACACACACACACCAGCAGATCGATGCTGCAACATCAATGGCCACTCTGCTGGGAAAGCTTCTTGCTATAAATGCTTTGCAGACAGACCTGTATCCTGCCGTAGGAACTCGGTGCATGTGGAATGCGAGATTAACGTCAGCGTATGGCCTACAGAACAACATGACGGAGAGAGAGAGAGAAGGAGAAGAGAGAGAGATGGAGAAGAGAGAGAGATGGAGATAACTGCAGGTCGGACCTTGAGTTTGGTATGGATGCTGCTGCCACTTGCTCCCCCTGTGAAACTAGGTTTGGTTGTCAGAGAGGAGCAACTGCTTCAAATTGCTTCTTCTCTTGTAACCTAAGTACTACACACTCCTATGCAAACAGCTATAATACGCACAAGTTATAATACACCTTCTAAACCCAGATTTACTGAATCGAATAGAGTAACCTATAACAAACTCATTATTGGTACATGCTCCTTGCTATTGCAATGTCACACAGTAATTTCTTCTTCCCTTTTTCCTCCAGAGAAATCTACATCTGGCCTTCCGGAAAGCAGCCGCCTTTGTTGGCTTGTCTTTTCACCAGGAAGATATAATGTAGTGCCTGTCTGTGCCGCCATAAGCCCCTTCTACGGAAACCCGGCTTTGTTATGACAAGCCTGCGTCTCGCCAGCTCTTCACACAGAGAGGGGAATAAAAGGAGAACAGGTTCTCACTGACGCCACTGACATAACTGTAATTACCTGGCCATGGAAGACACCGCTCAAGATGTCGCGCCGTGGAAAAGCGAAACAAATCCTCCTTTCTTCACTCGATAGACAGAAGTTCTCCACTAGACTGATACAAGAAAATGTCCATTTTTTCTGTTTTTCACATATTATGAAAGTCATTTTGTTTTGTTTTCTCTTGTTTATTTTACTTACTACATGTTTCGACCCCCTTTGTCTTTACTGACAGCTAATTCTTTTGCTTGTCTACATTTTCAACTTGTTGAGACTCCAATCCTCATGTTCAAAGGTGAGAAGTAGGGCTGTCAAAATAACTGATTAATTTCGATTAATTAATTTGAGGAAAAAATAACTGATTAAAAAAATTAGTGTAGATTAATCGATTCCGTATGACCTTTGACCCCGAGCCGTTCTAGTCAGTAAAAATTAGACTGTAAAATGAAGGAGAGAAGAAAACGTGCTGCCTAGATCATTGATTGGAACATTTACTTTTAAAAAACGGCCTGATGGTGTTGATAAAAATAAAGTGTTGAAAATAAAGTCCTTTGCAATGTCTGCAGCAAGGAATTTGCATATCACCGGAGTTCATCAACTCTATAGTCGCACATCAATGCAAAGAAATAAGTATTGACATTGAGGGGAGTGTTAATTTATTTTCATTGTGTCCCCTAGGTTATATCTGTGGCCTGAAATGCCTTGTATGTGAAAAGAAACTTCTTCCCGAAGCACTTTTTAATTTAATTCCTCAGCATATTAGGTCATATCATAGATTATTATGGCCATTATTTGAACAGTGAAAATAATAATAAAAGAGGTTTTGAACTTTAATGTCACTAATGCTGATCATTCAATGATTCATTTGAATTTAAATATTTAAAATACTTTCACAGCAACAATTATATATGTGATTAATTTAGATTAATTACAGAGTATGTAATTAATTAGATTAATTTTTTTAATCGATTGACAGCCCTAGTGAGAAGATAGTAAATGCCAAGCTGTTTACACTGATGATATACACAGTAGTGCCATCCCTGATAGGTTAAATGTTCCCCACTCTCTTCATGTTGGTTTATGTTCCAGATGCTTTTTAAATCATGTTCTTCCGAACAGTGTGTTTATTGCATCTATAGAAACAGTCTCCAGACGTTACCATCCATCTAAACATTGTGTGTGTGTGTGCTGTGCCATGTCGACTGATTTAGCTCAACAGGCGACAGCAGTGGGAGTTCCACACACTCGCTCAGGCTGCTTGCTTGCTTGCTTAGAAGATTCTTTTTAAAGGCTCGTTTAATACTGTATGACTGTTTAAAGCCTCATCTTCTCATGCTCAAAGGCTTCGTGCCCAATCTCTCCCCCGAGGTGCAGTCTCTTTTTTTTTAGTAGGGCTAACTTAAAGTGTTTAGTCCAGAAGATGAGGAATATGAAAATTAATTAATGCAAAGGGAGAGCTTGCCTTGTTCCCTTCTAAATTATTCATGAGACCAATCTGGAGAAGCAAAACATTATTAATTTAAAAAGGCCTTTTGTTTATTTGTCATTGGACATTTATACGCAGTAATTTGTGGTCTCTGGGTCCTCGGTGAACATTCAGGTGCAGGTATAACAACAGTGGCCATTATTCTCATCATTATTCATGCTGTAGACCTTTGAAGTTTGCCTACAAATAGGACCCAAAAGATGCCATCTTTGCCCATATAAGGAGATCTGGATCTGTATGTTTGAGGTGAGGGGTACAGGTAGAAACAACAGCGGTTATTCTTGTATGATATTCATGCTAGTGTGGGTTCTGTGTTGAGTGTTGGTCATAAAGAGCCCTGGCTCAGCCAATGGGAATCATATACACAATCCCAGCCAATCAACAAGGTGCTTTAGGAAGGAAGGGAGGGAGGAGCATAATTTCTTAAAAAAACGAATCGTGTACACTGACTTTAAACGTTTTTGTGTCTGATCTGTGTCTCGGACAACTTTTGGGGCAGCCGTGGCCTACTGGTTAGCACTTCGGACTTGTGAGGGTTGCCGGTTCGAACCCCGACCAGTAGGCCACCGCTGAAGTGCCCTTGAGCAAGGCACCTAACCCCTCACTGCTCCCCGAGCGCCGCTGTTGCTGCAGGCAGCTCACTGCGCCGGGATTAGTGTGTGCTTCACCTCACTGTGTGTTCATTGTGTGCTGAGTGTGTTTCACTAATTCACGGATTGGGATAAATGCAGAGACCAAATTTCCCTCACGGGATCAATAGAGTATATATACTATACTTATACATACTTTCTTACCAGCCTTCTAAGTTCCTGGAGCCTTAGCCACACATACTCCAGAAATGTTGAAAATGTAGCATGTCTTTTTTATTATTTATTTCTGGGCTTTTTTCCTTCATGTCAACAAAAGAGTGGCGAGAGATTGGGTGGATCGGGTAATGACTGCAGATGGGAGAGAGAGAGATTGGGTGGGATCGGGAAATGGCTGCAGGTTAATCCACAGAAAAAAGACCACTTGTCCCTCATTTCTGGGGTATTCCAAGGTAAAGTAACCAAGAGTGTGGATTCTCAAGTGTAGCTCCACAAGCTTTGTTTATAATCCATAATCCATACATGCATAGTGACGGATGCACTTGTAACGATTTGATATCGAACCACACAGTTGTCCAATCAAAAGGTTTAATAGCGGAAGCAGGAATCAGCCAACACTAAGACAAAGACACCATTACATAGGAAACACCAGGGAAGTCAATAAAACAAGCACGATACACGAACAGGGTAACGTTAGTCACATAAAATACACCGGGCAAAACACATGAGGTACAACGTAAAGAAAGACTACACAAGCTAACACATACATGACAAGGTAAACGCAATTACACTAACTAAAACCGACATTACACAAACCAGCATTCACACACATTGCATTCTGGGAGGCTAGCACTCAGTCCAAAAGACGCCGACGTTACACAGCCCCCTCGCGAGCTATTGCCGTCCTCGGCAATATCTCCTCGCTTAGCCATTGCCATAACGTCGGTGTGGGCATTCACTCACTCAGTCCATCAGTCTGTGGTACCGCCAACAACACGTGGGGTGCACACGCCGCAGGAGCTCACTCAACGGGGAGCCACGCTGCTAGCAATCCAGTGCGGGCGTGCTAGCAGCCACGTGGCCGTCCCCGCTCGTCACCAGCTCCCTCTCAGCAGCCGCCCTCAGGCTGCACTTTACGCGGCGTGTCACCGCGGCACTCCTCCTCTCCAGACGGGGCCCTAGGTGGCCTTACTACCGTAGACTGTGGCACCAAGCACCGGAACTCACGGGTCAACTGTAGCTGCACCTCCGTTGCTCCACTCCACAGTCGCACCGACCAGGATAGGCAGGCACCAGCTCCGCTGCAGCCGGACCACGCTGAGCTCTCAGGCCGTCAGCTACCGGTTTCGGCGTCCCTCCTCACGCTGCCTCCTCGCAGAGCTGTCCTCCTCTGCTCCCAGCCCGCTCCACTCCGTCATGGTCGCGACGAAGGCTTGACCCCCCTCTTCTGCCTCGTGCTATCTCCCAACACAGCGAACCTTTTTTTCTTCTCTGGCGCCGGCCAACAGGCCAACTAGAACGGGCGCCCACACAGCACGGTGCCTCTCACATGCACCCAAACGTTTTAAAGTTCAGAGTTCACAGTGGCCTTCCGTCGAAGCTGCCCCACCGTCGTGAGCTCGCTGCCCTCAGCGGCCCCGCCAACCGACCATCGTCTAGGAACCTCCTCCCCGCCGCACTCCCTCGGCTCTGCTCACGCGTCGCGCCTCGCAGCGGAGTCAGCGCCCAAGCCAGCGTCGTCTTCTCCGCGAACGCTTCTTCAGGCCCCTCTTCCGGCAAGATCTTCTCCCATGGCCGCAGGCAGCTCCAGACGATAGCTCCTCTCCTCCGTCGGCAGTAGCGATAGAAGGCCCCGAGCTTTTTAATAGCCCTTACAAGGGCTCTCTCTGCATCCTCTTGCGTGGGCCTCCACCCAGTGATGAGGTCTCCCGCTCCCAGCTGCTCCCGCTGAGTGGAGGCCATGTTCGAAAGTCGCTTCTGACACCAATGTAACGATTTGATATCGAACCACACAGTTGTCCAATCAAAAGGTTTAATAGCGGAAGCAGGAATCAGCCAACACTAAGACAAAGACACCATTACATAGGAAACACCAGGGAAGTCAATAAAACAAGCACGATACACGAACAGGGTAACGTTAGTCACATAAAATACACCGGGCAAAACACATGAGGTACAACGTAAAGAAAGACTACACAAGCTAACACATACATGACAAGGTAAACGCAATTACACTAACTAAACTGGTCACTTAACTAACAGTGCAGGGTGCACCCTCGGTCTTCCCTAATCACTCCTTCGATAATTTTTACTTCTGACACCAGTGTAGCATCCGACCAAAAGCCAGAGTTCAGTTAACAAGTTTATTTAACACCAAGCACAAATGCATAGAACACAGTGGGCCGTGTCAGGCCTAGAACTGAAAAGAGACAGAACTTCCTTAGCCCAATCCCTATATCCCTCTTGGGTCCGCCCCTTCTCACCAGGCTGCCAATCATCAGCATGCCCAGGGTTATACACATAGCACGGTCGCTACACACTGTATGATGCAATTACACAGATATTTTATTCTATATATATATATATCTTTAATATATAGAGTCTAGTATCACATATACCTCCTATACAGACCAGGGGCCTCATTTATAAAGCGTTCTTACGCACAGATTTGATCTTAGACGGTGCGTACGCTCAAATCCATGCCAACGCTCAGATTTATAAAAGCCGTCTTTGACGTGGAAAAGTGCTTATCTCCACGTCAGGTTCAAACTTGACGTACGACCATTTCCTTGTGGTAATGCCGGGGTACTGCAAGTAATCTGAGGTCTAAGTGCGATTTTCAAAATTCCAAGACCAACGATCTCATGTCTTTCTTTGCCATATGCATGATCAATATCAGAAGATTTTTAAAGACGTTTTTGGACGCAGCTTATTGTTTCATGGTTTGGCATAAAACTGCTAATGAGAACTATAGCCCACTTAAGATGTCTTCTTTTGTCTTCATCTGATCTTATATCATTTCTGAAATGATCGTACGTGTGATTCAGAGAAAACGAACGTACGCTCAAAAAAACGTGCGTACGCCACCCTTCCAGATGTGCCTATTATAAATCACAAATGAACGTCAACTTGTGCGCAGCCGGATGGTTTTAGGTCTCCGCCTTGTAAACACCCCCTCATCAATACCATTAGCATATGTGTTAATGTAATCAATGGCCTAAAAGCTGTAGCTTATGTAAAATTATATATTGAAAACATTGTATAGGCCTAGCCTATGCCATCTGATGTTAACTAGCCTATATGCGTCAGTTCGAATAGCTTACCTAATTATGTTTTTTCCAGCAAAGCTTTCTGGAAAGAGATCGTATGCATCCATGTCCATTGTCCTCTGTTCGCTTTCATTCCTTTTGCTTGCAGTAATGTGAATAATCAACATTTCGTATGTTTGTAAGTAAGCTAGGCCTACTTTGTAGAAAAAAAATGGGTAGGCCTAGCTTATGAAGGAAAGACCTCTAGGCCTATATAATCCTGTACGTTATGGTACAGTAGGCTACTGTACGTTTCCAGTATGACCCAGGGTAATATGCTGATTTAGCCTACAAAACAGAGGACTAAATTATAAGCGTGATATGTCATGTAGGCTTAACGTTTCTTTTAGGGTAGGCTATGTTTTTGCTGAAAAAGTAGCCTAGTCCGCCGGTCATTTTTCATTCATTCTGCATATCTTTGCTATCGTATTCTTTCAATAATGTCCAATGGCTTAAACATTGTCCTTTATTGTTTGCTTTAGGCTTACCTTTATATTTCATCCTACATTATTCAACTCACGTATTGTCATCTGATATTGGGCACTGCCAGTCAAAAAAAGCAAACAGGTGCGCACTCTGCACCTCTTTACGCAACATTAAATATGAAGATGCCCTGCTTTCAGAGGATAACTTCCGTCCCTTGGTTGTGTAGGCTATATATGATATAACATATCTATAGCCTACATTGTATAGCTTACAGTCAAATATTACCTTTCTGTTACGAAGCTGGGAATAGGCCTATGAGCGCAAATTAGGATGTAGTGGAGGCTAAACGCGAGTAAACGCAGTTTATCCACCTCTGAAATTTCAGAAATAGAGGTTTAGGCCTACCCACCTCTTATTAGAGTTTATCCACCTCTCAAAAACGTTTATTCACTTTTAACATTCAAAACTGTATGATCAAATACTATCCTATATTCCCAATACTGCACAATAACCTCCAACATTATCAAACTGTTCGAATGCTTTTTTGAATGCCTTCCTCTCCTAAACGAGGGTAGGCCTAATTGGACATTTGATGGTCAATATTAGATTGGTGAGAACACTAAATATACTAGATCACCTGTAAGAATGTTTCAATTAGGCTATCAGGGTTGCCAACTTTGGGTGTTTGGCTGGAGTGAGATTTTGTGAAGTCATAGTGCGTGTGCGTAACATTTTTCCCTAAACCTAATTTTAAAAATGTCTGTCCCCTGACTTTTTTGCTATGTACAGTATAATCCCTGATTTATGTTTGTGAATGTACAATTAAATTATTGATTGCACTTGAAAACAAGACCAGTGTTTTAACCCCGTGGCATGGAAGGATTATGAGCCACTGGGCCCCTGGGCACAGACATGAAAAGGGCCCCCTGCCCACCTGAAAAAGGTAGTAGCTCAGTAGAAAAAATTGAAAAATAACCCCTTAAATGATGAATTCTGGCAAGTGTTGAGGAAAGAAATGGACAGATTGAGACATATGGATGTGTGTATGAGTGTACGTATGTATCAGGGATGGAAAATTTCCACCTACCATTGTGGCTGGTGGATTCCAAAGTCTACCAGCCACTAGAGATACAGTATGAACATTTGATGAAAAATCATGACCAAAATGATCACGATTATTGGTATTATTGCAATATGATTAAAATGTGCTGACTTTTTTTCTAAACCTACCATCAATGCTCATACTCATAATTGGCCTGCCCTTCATGCCCAGTAGCAACAAATCTAAAGGTCAGCAGAACAGCTATAGTGTCATAAAAGTGGTGTGGCTCCTTTAAGACCCAATCCACTGGAGTTCTGGAGCCATCCAACTTTATCTAACTCTATACTATCCTACATCATCTGATTTTAATATTATGTCTAGGCTATATTTAACATTTATTTTCTATTTGGCCTGTTATGAAATTATGCATTGACCAACATAAGCACACTTTTTTAAGACACTTAAATACATGCATACATTTTGTGAAAACAAATCATTATGGCTACATCGACAAACTCGCAGCGCAGAGCTATAGTAGCCTAATATGATTATTTCTTGAAAGTTACTTTTCTCGCGAACCGTTTATCGCAGCAAATAGCGGCTATAGCAACTTATAAAAGATGAGAAAAAGTTAGGCCTATTTCATGTGATGTCTGTGAGGCTACTTCGCGAGTAGTTCCTAGAGAAGAATGGGCGGCCACACTTTATGTCGGGTCTGCCTCATGTCTAAATAGCAGCGTGTTCCGTGAAGGTGTCGAGGACCGGATTAATATAGTTTAGCGAATCAACAATCAGAGAAAACTGCGCTGAGAACGTTGTAGGCGGATATTAGACCTACCTGCTGTTGGTCTACTCTAGACATATGCCTTAAACTCGTATCCTGTCATTTAGAAACAATGCGGTGGTATAGTCTAGTCATCAACAAAAAATGAGGATTGCAAAAAAAAGAATGAATTTGGCGTGACATTTCTTGAGTGTGCGTGAGAGCGTGAGATTGGTGCTGAAAGCGTGAGTGTCACGCCAGATGCGTGAGAGTTGGCAACCCCCCAGATAGCAAACATTTTGGCTGTAGTCTGGCATACGTTTGGTATTTTTGGGTTTGTTTTGGCATAGAAACAGCAAAGTAAATGCTTTTGGCTGAACTGTGGCAAAATTGTGGTTTACCATAAAAGATAAAAAGGCGCCAGCGGTAGATAACTAGTTATGGCAAATGTCTGGTTAACCCAGTGGTTCTCAACCTTTTTTGAGCAAACGCCCCCCTGACCTTACTTTGATCCTCTGGCGCCCCCCCCCACACACACACACACACACACAATTAAAAAAAAAAAAAACTACACTCCCGGGTAGGCTATAGGCCACTCACACTCATGCTATATTACTTAAGTAAAAAAACGAGCCCATTTCTGTGCTGTTTTGGTTTCTTCTAGCCTGGCGGGCCATCCTATATCATTGACATGTATAGCCTGGCATCGAATCATTCACCTCGCTTAATCCAAGGGGCGGGCAGAGAATTGTCTTTCAAACTGCCTAGGCATGCAATAGGCCAGCGCTACGACCATATCCGTATCCGGTCGGCAAAACGGCAAATACATCCTTCTTCGAAAGGAATGACTTAAGTGCATTGTGTTGATCTACTTTCAAAGAAAAGCACAAGTCCAACTCCTCCAAAGTTGACGCCAACGCCGATTCAAACAACCGCTCTTCGTTTGCCATAGCCACCTTCCTTGTTGTTCACCGTCGCAGGATGTCGTTATCCTGTTAAGCCCGCCTTAAGACTCTCTAACGAAATAGAGCGCTGTGATTGGCCGTCATCCACGGTGTTAAGCCAATAGAAATTCCTATGGTTCGATACTAGACGTACAAGCTGAGCAAATTAATTTGCCGCCGCTAGGGTGCGTCTAGATTTCTAGGCTAGGTTTCTTCTGGAATTATAAGAAAATGTCCCTATGAGCCTATTTTATTATTAAGCAGATTTAGCCCACTGTTAGAAGCAATAGGAGACTGGTTGGATAAAAAAAAAAACACTACCACATCAGCATTGGTTGTAATGATTTTTTTTTTTTTTAATTAATAGGAACATTAAATGTAGGCAACAAGACGTGTCATTTTATCATGGACAAAAATCAAGTGCACATCACGTGAACAACATATGCACCATCGCAACAATCCAACCAATCACAAAACAGATTCTGCCCGTGAGGCCTGTTTAGGCCTATATTTCGTATTTGATTAGCAACGGTGTTTTTCGTGGAGACTACGGTCAGGTGGTCGTTTCTAGAAAAGTTAGCAACGACGTTGCTCAACCACCATGGTACGACGCAACTTGCGACCAAACAACGACACTGTTACCTAGTGTTCATGTGCTTCGGAAAAACCTTTCTCCGAGTGAAAACATCATCATTCAGCGTCATTCACGTCACTTAATGTGTGAGTCAGAGGTCGGAAACTGGGGCTAGATTTTGCTAACAGAGTTGCCCAGTTAGGGGCTTGTCATCACTTTTGTCGTCACGTTGTAGTTCGTTTGTAGTCCATGTGGCCTTTCATGTCCAACAGTTTTAATGTGAACTTGGTAATTTGCCCTTTTTATCACTTGAAAAGCTGCATATCTTTCTTTAACGAGCATCTTACACTATATTTTAAGCAAATACAGTTGTTTGTTTAGGATTAGTGAGTGTATGTTTTAACCTTTGTTGTGGCATCCGTGTTTGTCACACATTCGATGGCAAAGCACTTGAACACTTGCTGTCGGAAAAACAAAGTAGCCATGGGGGCGGTCCTTGTCATTCCGAGGTGCTCTGAATGCACCCTTACACCTGTTCCCAGAAAGCATCGTACCTGTGTCGCAATTCACTACCTCCGACGTTCGAACACCGTAGTTCCAACAACGTTGTTGATGATGCAGCGATACATATCATTGGTGGAAACAGTGGCAACGTATAATACCCCACCCCCTAGAAATGTTCTGTCACGGCCTATGTCGACACTTTTCTAATCTAAACCGAGTGATTAATGCTGGCATTGTCATTGCCATCAGCCAAAACCTAAACCTATTGCAAGCATATAAAACAGTTAATTTAAGCAGACCAATATGAGTCATTATTTGTGTTAAATATCTATGTTGGAAAAAATATATAGCCTGGACAAATGTCTGGGTATCCCATAGGATATCAACTGTCTCGTGGCTTAACGGCAGCGCGTCAGTGCGCTGAGCGCTCGGCCGGAGTTCGCGTCCTATGTCTTCTTTTCATCTCTGACTAAGAGTAGGCCTACGAGACACAACAATAGGTTTTGACCATACATATTTATGTATATAGTTACTCTACATCGAGAGACCATAGGTAGGCCTATAATACATCAGTCAAAATCAATTGAATGTCACACTAGTTCACCTGCAGGTAGCGAGAAGCAAGAGGACAATCTCATATCATAAGAAAATCGAACCTACAACGTTGGGATAATAAGTCATCTGCTTTAGCCACTACACTATTTATCACTGCTGATGTAAGGGACTGTGAAGATTATAATACTAAAAGCAAGGCAATACTTGAATTAACATAAATAGCAAGAATGAGCCAAGTAGGGGAGTCAGTGTCTTAATCAAAATTAAGCTACAGGATAGATCAATCATTGAGTCATGAGATAAACATCCACTTCGCAAATTTTGGTTTAGGCGGTTGTGATTTTTGGTTAGGCGCTCCGGACACCAACAGGAACTACCAAGGAACGACACAAGTGCGACTGCCTAGGGGCAGTAGTTCAAACGACCAAACTTTGCGTCCTTGTTTGCGATTGAGAGTTCGAACTACCCTTTCTAGAAACACCAAATCCAAGAACGATGGAGCGTACTACCAAGGTTGCGACGCAAGTTAGCAAACGATGCTTTCTAGAAACGACCCCCAGAGCAGCGAGCAGGGCTGGGGACGTGAGTCCGGGCGTGTGCAGGCCCGAACTGCACTGTATGACCACTGAGCATAGATAAACAGTAAAATGTAGCTGGGACGGTAGAGGGGTTAGAAACCCATGAATGAAAATAGTCTATTTATTTCAGGTAGCCTATTTTTGCACCAAAAATATGTGAAAACCATGGAAGTTTAAAATGTAAAAAAAAAAAAAAAAAACTCTCACGTTCCCAGCGCCCCCCTAGGTTGTATGAACGCCCCCTAGGGGGCGGTACCGCCCCCGTTGAGAAACCCTAGGTTAACCAGATGAATGGGCAAAGAGCGGGACGGTTCACTGACGTATGCAGGTGTATTTTGGCGTCTTTGTGGTTTGCCAGAAGACTGATCAAAAGACCGGGAATTTTCTCTAGAAGAGACGCCTAGTACCTCACTTTCTCCAGCACAGACGGTAAGAACATTTTCCTGTCTTCAAACATGTCTAACTTGTATACAAATATAGCCGTGTTTCTACATAGCTCTATAACAGATATGCCTGTAGCTTCGTTTTGGTGAACAGCTTTGTAACTGCCCGCTATGGAAACAATACCGTTAACGTTGTTTATCTACATGTCTTCTTATTACAGTAGGTGTAACCAGAGAATGTCTAAGACAGGCTCTGGTGTAACGTTAACGTAGCCTACTGGCTAAGTAGCTAGTTAACGTTAGCTTGTTAATCTAAAGGCTCTGCAGGTGGCAAACTTGTGAAACACAGGCAAACTTAAATCACTGAACACATCCAATATTGCACATCCAATTATTTTCCTTTTTTCTGTTCTGTTTTCAGTGCATAAGACATGCAGTGGAGCTGCAGCAAGCAGTATAAATGGGTAAGTTTTTATCATGGTAATAAAGCCTCATTTTGCCCTAATATAGATAGCTAAGTATAGCTAGTTAACATGTTAACCTTAATGCTCTGCAGGTGAAACACAGACAGACTTAATTCAATAAACACATCCACTTATTTCCCTTTTTCTCTTCTGTTTTCAGTGCATAAGGCATTCAGTGGAGCTGCACCTTAAGGCAATAGTAATGGGTAAGTTTCAATCACTGTATGCCTAATACAGCCTCATTTTTACCCTACACTCAATGACCGCATCTGAATTGAACTTCACTAAACAATTTCCAAGGCTATTTAAAGAGTACATTTAGTCATTGTGTTTCTTTTGTCTTTGTGTGTAGGTTGTCAATTTCAGATGTTGTGAGAAGAAATCTGCAGCAAGCAGTATAAATGGGTAAGTTTTTATCATGGCAATAAAGCCTCATTTTGCCCTAATATAGATAGCTAAGTATAGCTAGTTAACATGTTAACCTTAATGCTCTGCAGGTGAAACACAGACAGACTTAATTCAATAAACACATCCACTTATTTCCCTTTTTCTCTTCTGTTTTCAGTGCATAAGGCATTCAGTGGAGCTGCACCTTAAGGCAATAGTAATGGGTAAGTTTCAATCACTGTATGCCTAATACAGCCTCATTTTTACCCTACACTCAATGACCGCATCTGAATTAAACTTCACTAAACAATTTCCAAGGCTTTTTAAAGAGTAGATTTAGTAATTGTGTTTCTTTTGTCTTTGTGTGTGTATGTTGTCAATTTCAGATGCTGTGAGAAGAAATCCTGTTTGCTCTGCACAGTCAACCCGTTTACAGTAATAAGTATGCTGATATGACTTAATAAATACAAATTACAATGAAATGCATTTAATCTTGTGTTTTTTTGTTGTAAAAATCTCTATTGACATATAGGCTAATTTAACAATATGAGCCTAGGATACTAG
The DNA here is from genome assembly GCF_046254945.1 of Alosa pseudoharengus. NCBI lineage: Eukaryota > Metazoa > Chordata > Actinopteri > Clupeiformes > Clupeidae > Alosa > Alosa pseudoharengus. The sequence goes on from NW_027468640.1 coordinate 15,119,172, forward strand.
GACATAGCAATTCATTAGAAACTAATGTAGACATATTGCAAAATGCAAAATTAAATAAATGTAATGATTTCCAAGTGGAGTTTCAATGTAGAAACAATCATTTGGCATAATTATGGCATCACTTTGGGTCAGTTTTGGCTACTTTTTGGCTGGATTTGGGGGATTTTGGACTCTCTTTGGGTGGGTTATGGCCATATTTTGGAATGCCACAATTGGTTTTGGGTGAGTTTTGGCCTCCTTTTGTTTTGATTCTGGCTTGCCTAATTTGGGCCATATATGGGCCGTACATCCATCCAAAACTGCCAAAATGGCAAGCCAGTTTTGGGCCAAATTTGGCCCATAATGAATTTGCTATCTGGGCCTGGGCTATTCTATCGTAGGTCTTGGTGTTTTTTTTTTAGATATTGTGAAATAAGTATACGTCTTTTCACTTTCTTAAGTGGGCTATAGTTCTCATTAGCAGTTTTATGCCAAACCATGAAACATTAAGCTGCGTCCAAAAACGTCTTTAAAAATCTTCTGATATTGATCATGCATATGGCAAAGAAAGACATGTGACCGTTGGTCTTGGAATTTTTAAAATGCATCGCACTTGGACCTCAGATTACTTGCAGTACCCCGGCATTACCACAAGGAAATGGTCGTACGTCAAGTTTGAACCTGACGTGGAGATAAGCACTTTTCCACATCAAAGACGGTTTTTATAAATCTGAGCGTTGGCATGGATTTGAGCGTACGCACGGTCTAAGATCAAATCTGTGCGTAAGAACGCTTTATAAATGAGGCCCCAGATGTATTTATACATGATGCTAGCATCAAATAGACTCCATGCACCAATGTTCATAACACAGCAGGCTTCAAATAGAATTTCCAATTAGGTGTTGTAGGTGCTGGATGCTCAGGTGGTCCAGTGGGCAAATGCAGGTATGTTTGTGTATGTAATCCAGAAGGTAGAAAGTTGGTGTTGGTAGAAGGTTGTAGTACAATGTAATGTGTGTAATAGTATAGAAAGGGGTGTGGTAGGGGGTAAAACCTAGGTTTGCTGCCTGACTCCCAAATCCAAGCTATAGTTCCTTTTAGGTGGCAACAAGTTGCAGAGTTTGACTACCTGTAAAAGTGTATAATCCCCCTGTGGCTGGGCTGGATGTCTTCAGGCGGCCAAGTAAGCTCCCCCATGACTTCCTGCTCTTGGCGAGCCATGCGTCATTCTTGGTTCCTCTTCAGGACTCCTCTCACCTCCTGCCTGGATAGCATCTCACCAGGCAGAGCTGGGGATTGAACCGGCAACCCTGCGGATGGGACACAATGATGCTGCAACTGCACCACTGGCTGCTCCAGAGTGGAGTCCTTTCCTTCTTCATATACAGCTTCTCTGAAAAGTGATCACACCATGATTGGGAATATGCTTAGCTATATATTTGAATAATTATATTATTATAATTATTATTAGTAGTTGTATTACTACTACATATGATAAAACTTAGAATTAGACCATCTGATGCAATGACAGTTATTTCCAGTGATAGTGTTGAGGTTTGAACCTGCAACCTTCAGAATGCAGGTTTATTACCACTGTACCATAATATTCTTCACTTTAACCTTCGCTTTCTTTGGATATGTATTTATAATAATTAAAAGCAAATAGTTGATAAAAATGTTTTGAATATTCAAAGATGGGGTGTATGACCGCTGAGATCAGAATAAACTGCATACTTGGTGTGCTGAGTTCTTCATATGATCTGCCCAGTGCTCTCCGTTCCTGTGGTAGTTTTGGGTCATTTAAGAGGGGTCTAAATAAATTCCTGTTTAACATGCACTTAGTTTAAGTGCTTCTTACGCGTTATGGTTTGTATTATGTTTTATTTTCATTAGGCTGTTGATTAATTTGACATTATTGTTTATTATTGATATTCTCCTGTAGTCTTACCATGTCATTGTTTTTATATTATTGATTGAATGGACATTATTGTTTTATTATTGCTTTTTCCCTCATTTTCATTGCTTATTTTATTAGGCTATTGATTGAATTGATATTGTTGTTTATTATTACTATTATCCTCATTATAGTTTGACCAACATTCTAATCTGTTCCCTGTTCAATTTTAAATATTATGTTGTTTTTATTTGTGTGTCGCTTTGGACAAAGGCATCTGCCAAATCCATAACCATTATTTGAGAAGGACACATAGCATTACAAGATGGCAGTTTATTTTTCAGCCTATGCAACAACAACAACAATACAATCTAGAACAAAAATGCTGCTTCGTATGGCGGTAATGAAAAAAACAAAAAAACAGTGGTCTTCTGGTCTCTATTTACACAGAACTATGAGTTGATAGACTAGCCTATGCTTAAACAATACTAGGTCAGCACACTTATATAGGGCTTTATTTGAACATAAAACTTTTTACAATGTTTCTGGGCATTCCTCTGTGTCTGCTGTGCATTTGTAACTTTGCTGTAATTTTCTTTACAGCTTTCTTGCTGTAATTCGATTGTTGAGTACAAAAATAGACGTTCAGAGATTAAACTCGACAAACTCGGCTATATTACAGAGCTTGCTGGTCTTCCCCAAATCACATCCTCTCTCTATCACCGATATTGTTCAGTGGCAATAAACAACATCAGGTACAACAACAATAACAATGGTGGTTTAAAAAAAATAAATAAACAAAGACATCCCAATCCTTTATGAGCTATAACTCAATCCCTTCAGAGCTTGTGTACGCTTGAGCAATACTTGGCTGAGTGCATCTATGTTTGCCACTAACAGTAATTAAAGCTTGGTAAACGTGTTTATGGAGAATAAAAGCTGTCCGGCACCCGCTTCCCACTAATGGGGAGCTGGCTTCACAAATGGCACTGCGCTGTGATATAATACACATAACAGTTGGATGGAAAAATTGTTGTGAGAATGAAGACTTGGATGTTGATGGCATAGTGATCCTAGCTGTCGAAAGCTCCTGTCAGTAGGAACTAGAGGTTGTTCTAGTTAAAAAAAAAATGCTTAAAGTAAAAGTTTAAAAGCAGCAATTTTTTAGGTTTGTTTTCAGTCGCTTAAACTCACTGAATGAACCCATACGCAAACCTGCACTCTTTCATAACTCAGAAACAACTCATATAGTTTCCCCTTTGGACCAGCCATAACTCCTAAAGCAGAGCAGGCTTACATATGACTAACAACACTGAAGGACGGTCAGTCCGAAAACCCAACATGTCACATGAACACACATAAAAAAGGGGGGGGGGGGGACAGACACAATCAAACTGACATTATTGCTCAGCCATAGTTCTGTCTGTTGCGGTTGAACACTTTGAACTCAAGGGTTATATAATGATCAGAGATCTCTCTCTCTCTCTCTCTCTCTCTCTCACACACACACACATACAAAAAGACACATACACACTGAAGCACATCCCCATCCTTTGTCTGGGGTCAAAGTTCGCTGTGGACGCCTCTCCTGCTGGGCGGCTGTGGTCGGCAGGCTACTGGGGTCTGCAGCTCCATGGCGTAGTGGCATTTACTGGGCTCCTTCACCCAGCGCACGGCCGAGTCCGCACCACAGGTCAGACGTACCTGGAGGGAGGAGGGCGGAAGGCGTATGGTTATGAGTATAACCTCGGAAGTCATCATCGATCTGATGATGCCATTGTCAAACCTAATGCAACCCGTCTGTGAGGTAACTGGTAAACTAGTGAAAATCAGTAGATGTTCATTTTATATGCTGCCACTTTATTTGTTGTCTGTTCAATACCAAGCGCCTTAAGTCTTAAGTTACCTGATATTTCATTACATTACATTACATTACATTACATATGTCTGACACATTTTTAACCAAAGCGACTACATGTAACAACATGGTAAACAGTTTAAGTTTTAAAGCAATTCTCAACAATTTTAGGACAATTTAAAAACGAGTACAGTAAGAATAAGTTCGTGCGAGAAGTCAGTGAGTGATATTTCATTGTGTTTAGCTGTGCTTTACAGATTCATTTAGGTGTTAGGAGTTGCCATGGACCAGTTTCATTTCAAAATGGAAACCAATCAAATCCCAGAAGTCGCTACTGGGTCAGACAGAATCCTGGCCAACTAAGCCAGTGTGAGCTGAGAGCTGTCTGGATTTTTTTTTTTTGTCGCGGAAGAAGAAATGTGCTCAGGTCCAGTGAGGCCACGCTGGACACTCAGTGCACACCTGACCAGAATGCGGCAACAAGGTTCTCAAGGCTAGCACAGGCTCTGGCAGACGACTGGACCCTCTTTTGGACTTCACAGGAAAGTGAAGATGCCTGTGAGTCAAAAAACAACAACAAAAAGTGAGTGGGATTCGTCAAGTGGGATTAGGGGTGGGCGATATGGACAAAAAATAATATCTCGATATTTTTTGTGATTTTGACGATAACGATAATTAGATGATATCCTTTAATTTTTTTTTTTTTTGTTAAAGTCTGAGTTACTTTACAACTCATTATTTATGAATAGCATCATTACAATAATAACCAATAACCTAACCTGTGACTTTTTAACCAAATCAACCAATGCATTGTCACTCTATGACTCATTTCCAATTATGCCCCCACTTGTGTGGCAATGACATGGTCTAGCCAGCTACATTAGACAACATGAATAGGCCTAACAGTTTCCCAAGAGAAAGTCTTAAGCTGAAGTTCCTTTCAAACCTTTACATATGATTCACTGTAAAACTATGCAGACCGACAGAGTACATCTCAGTTATTTCCTTGAATGTTTTGTTTAAGATCAATCATGTAGGCTAGCATTCCAAGTTACAGAATAGAAACTAATGCGTTAGCTTATGGCTAATGTATATGAGAAATCCCATAGAGATGCTAACGGTTAGCATAATCGGTAAACGTAGATATTTAGAGCGAATTTCAGTCCATTTACAAGAGTTACATGAGAATAGTTCTTTGTCAAGGCTAATGTTTTCTCTCCATATAATACCGTGTAGGAAAAAAAGTGACATCAATGCTACTTGAGCCGCACGAAATCCCAAATAGGCTACTCTCTCTGCACAAAATAAACATTAGGCGCAGTGTTGCCAACTATTTCGAAAGAAAAGTAGCTAAAGCCAGCTCCAAAAGTCGCTAAATGTCGCTAGATGACGTCACGCGCTAATTTGCATATTAATTACGTCAGCACGTCGGTAAAAAAACGATAATGGCCCCATCAATTCCCTTTTACTCCTGTTTGCTTTTCTCCTACTCATATAGGCAGCTTTAAGAGCCTAGTTTAAATATATTTGATTTAATATACTTTTTTTTTTTTAATATATTTGATTTATTATAGGCTACGTATATTTATTGATAGGCTACACTTTACTTTCTGTAGCCTATCATCTAGACCAGTGTTTCTCAAACTTTTTCAGACCAAGGACCACTTAACCAGTAAAAAAAACCTCACGGACCACCTAGCTACTGTAGTTGATCAGCTGGAGACTTCGCTCACTGTCTTGCACAACAGACAGACTGAGGAAGTAATTTGTCCCCAGGGCCATTGAACTGTTTAATGCTTCACTTAAGGGAAGAGGAGAGATAGACTTTTCTGCATAGTCTGTCTGCCTCTTCACCCCCTCCATGTTTGGATACTGTCTGTCCACTAGCCACTTTTTACCACTGTCTTTCTGCCTCACTGTTTGCGTGCTATATTAGCACATTAGCACATATTCATAACCCCTCCCTCCATGCCACAGCCGAACTGTGGCCACACTTATACCTTTTCTTAATATAGTTATATAGATATATAGACTGTATTCTTGCACTGTTGCACTGTTGGATTTACTCATTTGCACTATCACCATGACACTCACTCACACAGAGCACCTTAACTTACCTTACTATGCACAGAGAATCACAGGCTCAGTCCCTGCCTCAGTCATTGCAAGCACCTCTTGATTGATTTATCACCCACTATGTGGATACTGTTTTTAGAATTGATTTAGATTAAGTGTTAGTTAGTATAATTTGTATTTTAGTATATGTATTATATTCTTTATCTTCTACTGTACTTATTGCTTAGTTGTGTTTTTTATATTATATACTTTTAATTACTTTTTCTGCTGTTAGTGAATGTGTGTGTATTGTCTGTATGCTACTGAGACCTTGAATTTCCCCTGGGGATCAATAAAGTATCTATCTATCTATCTAATAGACACAATAGGCCTACTCACTGAACCGCCTTGCTAATTGTCTTTGCACCTTGCTTACTGTGTCAGAGGATTCATATGATTTAAATTGGCATAGCTTACATAGGCAGTGTTGCAGAACTGTTTGGATTTACATACAAGTTGGTTCAATATTGCAAACAACTCATCTATATTATATTTTACCACGTCTGCCCGCGGACCACTTGGGATAGCTTGCGGACCACCAGTGGTCCCCGGACCACACTTTGAGAAACACTGATCTAGACTACACTAGCATCAGGTGGCTGAAAAGCAGTAATTTCCAACCTATTCACTGCTGCATCTGCTTTGCAATGCTTGAAGTCTGATTATAATGTGACCATAGGGTAGCCTACACGCAATTACGGCAATGGCTATATTTTGGATATATTTAGGCTACATAATATAGGCTTGAATGTCACTCGGACAGAGCGATAGAATTTTTATTTTTATTTTACTCAGCCGACAGTCCTGCATCAACTTGCATTGACAACATTGAAGCTAGGCCTACATAGCCTAAACGAATGCTATAGGTTTTTCTAACATTCACTGCTTTGCTTGTGAATGAAGTTGTAGGCTAGCCTACTTCCTTTGTTCAATTGTTGAACGATGCTGGCAAGCGTGTCCCCGTTTCCCTGTCATCATGTCATTGCTCTCGTCTCGTTGACTCTCTTGTTGTAATTTCAGCCGAAGTTGCTGCACCTTCCAATGAGCATTGTCTGAGCTTAGATCTATAGAACATCTACTTCCTTGTAATAAAATGGGCTGATACTATATAGGCCAGTCATTCCTTTTATAATCATGGGGCAACGCTTTGGGCAAATTCGCGATGTAATTCACTAACGAAACAGGCATGAGAGGGGAGATTTTCTGACGTTTCAACAACGAAACAGAGTTTGGCATCTTTGCGAGAAGATTTTTCTCACACTTTAAGCTGCTGCTGCAATCAGCCTGGGCAAACCGAAGGATAATGCATAGAGAAAACAAAAGTCGCCAGACACACGAAAAAGTCGCCAGATTTGTTGTCAGTCGCTAGATATACTTTTCAGTCGCCAGAGACGGCCAAAAGTCGCTAAATCTAGCGACAAAGTCGCTAAATTGGCAACACTGATTAGGCGCGCATGTGACAACTTGTGACCCACTAGTGATCACGTGACACTTGCTCTGCTGCAGCCAGGGGCTTCTCCCGCATACACCTCCTGTGAATGTATGAGTCTTCAATGCGTGATTTCGAGTGTTTTTTCCCCATAAGTCATTTAAATACTCGATAATGTCAATTTGCACATCGTTAAAACAACAATCACGATATTATCGCAGACGATATATATATCGCCCACCCCTAAGTGGGATCACACACACACACACACACACTCTCTCTCTCTCTCACACACACACACACACACACACAAACACACTCCTCTGAGCCACACTGCAACGGCGGCCATCAAGCATGTGTACTCTTCCCAGTGGCTCTGACATGGATGACGAAAGTCTGGTAAAAACCACTTCGGCTCGCCCCGAACAATGGAGCCAGACGCGCATGCTGGGCGATGCCAGTCTCACTGGAGTCAAGAGCAATGGGACAATCACACCGTGGCACCGAGACGAGCAAGAGAGAGAGAGAGAGGAACGCCAGATGACCCCTCAGGCGCCTGTCTCTCCGCGGGCCACTCACACTCAATGGGACTGTCATTCTGAGTGTGTGTGTGTGTGTGTGTTATGGATGTGCATGTATGTATTTGTAAGTGTGTGTGTAAATACGAGTGTGTGTAAGTGTGAGTGATTAAGTGTGTGTGTGTGTGTGTGTGTGTGTGTGTGTGTGTGTTTGTGTGTGTGTGTGTGTGTGTGTACAAGCGTGTGTGTGTGTGTGTGTGTGTGTCCCTACAGACAAACCAAAGTAAGTTTTAACTTTTTAAGTGTACAGAAAGTGCATAAAAAGTAATACATGTGCAGTCACTGCATTACCTTACTATTATTCCGGTTGCCACTATCCTGAGAGAAGAAGGTCCGTACAAATCAATTACCAAACTCTAGCATTTGAGTCCATTGTCAGTAGTTTGTGTGACATTCTGTAATCGACTTTTCCTAGCAAGATGGTACTGATTGAAAGAAAAAAATCAGGTAATGCACTGACTACACAAACAGTCCTCTTTATACCCTTTCTGTACACTTACAACACTTACAGCTAAGTTGATAATACTGAAGAACTGCTCCTGCTTCTGTTGTGTATGATTATTAGGTTGAGGTGTTTTTCTGACTTAGAGAGCATGTAAATAACAGACTGTGCACTTGTATGTCTGGTATGTGTATGCAAGTGTGTGTGTGTGTGTGTGCGTGCGTGTATGTGCATGTATATATATATATATATATATATATATATATATATATAAACACAAAGGGCCTATTTTGACGGTCTGAAACACATGTTCTGAAGCGTACGGTTTAAGTGTATTTAGGGCATGTCCAAATTTGCTATCTTGAAGGTGTAATAATTGATCAGACGTCAGGCACATTGTTCAAAAGGGTTGTTCTTATGTTTCTTAATTGGGCATGGGTGTGTTTTGGGCATAACATCCATTAAAACAATGAGAGTGACATCTGTCATTCCTTTTAAAGCAAGGAGTGCAAAATCAACCAGCGTATTGGCATTTTGACGATGAGTGAGCGGCTGAGTGCATCTCTGCAGAGGGAATCTGCACGCGAGTGTATGCAAGAGTCCACTAAAGCTTGCTGTGTGACAAGCAGAGTATAGCCTACATGCATCTGCACTTGCCTATAATCTGAACTCATAGGCAATGACAAAACAAAGTCTTACACTTAGTTATTTACTCTCACTTTTGACTGACAAGAGGTTACAATCGAAAACATAGCCTGAAAAAAGCAAACCCTTACCCAAATAATATTTGAATGACTGAATAAAAATCCCAAGTACATTTATCCAAGCAGACCAGTCGTTGCCTGGGACAACACACTTGCATTTTGTGATAGGGTGCCGTATATACTTAACATGCGCCTTTCACTTTAGACCAGGTTTTTCTTGGTCAGTGGCGTTATCATTTTTAGTGGAATTAAAATAGTGTTTTTTTGACCATGTGCCTGACCACAACTTTTTTCATTGACATTGCGCAGTGCTCTTTTGACAATTTGTGAACTTAAAGCGCTTGGCAGAAAAATCATTACTGTGTTGGAAATAAGATAGAAACAAGACTTGCATCGCTCTGGGGGCCACAATGTACCGGGTGTGAGCTAGGGCCCTACAACTCTTTCTACAGTTCCCATTTAAGGGACATTTTTGTGATAATTTAACAGTATGCTTTTTGCTGTGCAATTTTACACTAAAAAAAAATAATCACATACGCACACACACACACACACACACACACACACACACACACACACACACACACACACACACACACACAGGTGCTAATGAAATTATTGGCCTACCCAATTTAGCTTAACTCCGATAAAGCATTGGGGCAAGCCAGAGATTCTCCATCTTTCCAATCACTGTAGAGATTCATGATAATGAACCCGCATGGGAGTCTTGCTCGGCCTCACGACGTACACACACACACACACACACACACACACACACACACACACACACACACACTTCACATAGCTCTCTTTAGCTTCCCGCGCTCTAAAGCTCATTTTGGCGCCCAATGTGTTCAGTTAAAAATGTAACACATTTTAATCATCTCATTTCTGTCTCTCTCTCTCTCATTCCCTCCCTCACTCTCTCACTCCTCCTCCTCTTTTCCCCTCCCGCCCTCTCTTCCTGTCTTTTCAAAGAGCGGCACTAAGTAAATGTAATCGGTAGATCTCGATACCCCACGCTCGCTCACTTACTCATTCGTTTTTCCACTAGTTCATTACCTCGCTCTCTCTCTCCCTCCATTCGCTAAAAGAAGAGAAGCGCTTTTGAAAACCCTTCCAATTGAGACTGCTTTGATTTGGCTGCCCCTTTTTTTTAAAAAGGGGTTGTGAGTGAGAGTGACAGAAAGACAGAGTAAAGCAGAGAAAGAGTTTGAGAGAGAGAGAGAGAGAGAGAGAGAAAGAAAGAGAGAGAGAGAGAGAGAAGGGAAGCATTAGTGGTGATATAATGTCACTGTAAACAAATCTGACCCTAGTGGTATGGGAGCCATTGTGTCGTTCCTATAGACTCGTCATGAGAGACGCACAATCCCTTAACAGCAGGTGGGTCCAACAACTGGACCATGAGTTGACAGGGGATGCTCATGAGATGCTGCGATGCCTTTCAGGTGTCCAAACAACCTTTTTTTCTTCTTTCTTTCTCCTATCTCCAGGAGTACCTTTTGTTCATCCACAGAATTGTCTGTGGAGGCAAAGCTTGATAAAAACGTTGCTATGGAGACCACTGGAGGAGTATAATAACCCTCTTTTTTCTCCCTCTCTCATCCTTTCTCTCTCTTTCTCTCTACCCCCCCTCTCTCTCCTTCCACCACCCACCCCATTCAATCTCTCTCCCTCGCCCTCAATGTGAAGGGCATCAAGAAGTCAGCTCTTAAAAGTGCTACTGTTGTGATTCTGTCTCAGCCTCCCACTTCCACACAGATGTGATGGTTGCGGTGGTGGGGCTCGTGTGTGTGTGTGTGTGTGTGTGGTGGTGGTGGTTTGTGTGTGTGTGTGTGTGTGTGTGTGTGTGTGTGCGTGGTAGTGGTGGTGGTGGTGGTGGTGGTGGTGGGGGGGGGGAGGGTAGCCTGTCCCCCAAATAAAAAATTAAACCCTGCATGGAGTTTCTCTGGAAATACAGAAGGGAGGGGGGAGCTACCTCTCTGGAGTGTTTTGTTTGGTCCTTAGTTAAAATCTAATGTAGGTTTTTTTGCACAAAAGTGTCTGCTAATAAATCTAAATATAAACAAAAACCCAAACAGACGCAACTTCCTGCACAATCCCTGTCTGCACCTTTAATACGAACAGAGCAATAACATTGTCCTGAATGTGCTTATGCTGTACGACTTCCGATGTTGTATACACTTTTGCTTTCCCCAGTGTGTCTTTTCTTCAGGTGCTGAACCCATGTTCTTAGAGTCTACCTCTACTGTATGCGTCACAGGCACACTGTAGCCAGCTCTGGTACTTAGACGCATGTGTGTGTGTGTGTGTGTGTATGTATGTGCGTGTGTGTGTGTGTGTGTGTGCATATGCATGTGCATGTGTGTGTATGCGTATGTGTATGTACTCCTTACGTGAGTAGACCTGGTGGGTCCTTGTGAGTGTGTGTGTGTGTGTGTGTTTTGTGTGTGTACTCCTTACGTGAGTAGACCTGGTGGGTCCTTGTGAGTGTGTTTGTGAGTGTGTGTGTGTGTGTGTGTGTGTGTGTGTGTGTGTGTGTGTGTGTGTGTGTGTACTCCTTACGTGAGTAGACCTGGTCGGTCCTTGCGAGTGTGTTTGTGTGTGTGTGTGTGTGTGTGTGTGTGTGTGTGTGTGTGTGTGTGTGTGTGTGTGTGTGTGTGTGTGTGTACTCCTTACGTGAGTAGACCTGGTGGGTCCTTGTGAGTGTGTTTGTGAGTGTGTGTGTGTGTGTGTGTGTGTGTGTGTGTGTGTGTGTGTGTGTGTGTACTCCTTACGTGAGTAGACCTGGTCGGTCCTTGTGAGTGTGTTTGTGTGTGTGTGTGTGTGTGTGTGTGTGTGTGTGTGTGTGTACTCCTTACGTGAGTAGACCTGGTAGGTCCTTGCCAGCATGGTTCTCCTCGGTCATACTTCATCATTCCATAGGGGTTCTCTGGAGGACCACCCCAGGCATCCCACTTCCTACACACACACACACACACACACACACACAGAGAGAGAGAGAGAGAGAGAGAGAGAGAGAGAGAGAGAGAGAGAGAGAGAGAGCGAGAGGGAGAGAGAGAGAAAGAAAGAGAGAGCGAGAGGGAGAGCGAGAGAGAGAGAGAAACAGAGAGAGAAACATACATTCACACACAAACAAAAGACAGAAAAACAGTATTCAGTGAACAGATTCTTGAGAGAAGTTCCAAGCCTCTATGGCTGCAGTAGTTGTGGTCTCTGGCACCTCTTCTAATGAAGATAAAGATGAAGACGAAGATGACCCTGATGTGACGCACATGTGCGTGTGTGTGGGGCTGCATCTCAATCTGCACTTTGATGCGGTGACTAAAACAAGCCTTAGCCACCGCTGGAATCTGCCATCATACTAATGAGGTAATCGAACATCCAAAAAAAGCGTCAGAAAACCCCCAGCGATGATTCATTTAAAATACATTCAGTCAAAAGCAGCCTTTGATCACCGCTGAATGTAAAGGACTTATTAATCTTCATGTGTTTATACTGACTGTCATCACCTGCTGTTCAGCTGACCCCCTGCGTCATGGAGACATGACAACTCCGACATTCTTTCTGAAGAAGCCCTTTGATGAAAAAATGAATCTCTTTAGTGCAACAGGGTGAAGAGAGGAGCATTTGGGTGGGAAAATGGTGGAGAAATGCGTCAGTCTCAGGAGTGTGTGTGTGTGTGTGTGTGTTCAGTTCAGTTCAGATACCTTTATCAGTCAATTCGGAGGGGCAATTCGGTTTACAGCCAACCCATCCATGGGGTTAAAAGTTAAAAAGTGCATTAGCACACACTATGTAAAATGTATGCAATGTTAAGAATAATAAATAGACAAATAATTAAGTAAGTACTGCAGCAGCCATACGTCACCTGTCTACAGCCACACACAGACACACGCTTCACCTGCCTGTGACGGAAAAGAGCAGCGGAGTGCAAGAACTAGTATTGTTGTAGTTATATGCATTCTTTTAAGTCTTATATGATGTTCATTTAACAGTCTAATAGCAAAGGGAATGAATGAGTTGGCATAGCGGTTAGTTTTACGTATTGGCACATGGTACCGCCGACCTGACTGCATGATAACCAGTTCATTACTGAGTACATGATTTGGTTGGCACGATATTCCTTCTGCTTTCTGAACCACCCGTGTTTTCCAGAGAGAACAGAGATCTTCTGGGTACCAGTGATTTTTGAGCATACTTTGACAATGTCGCTCAAGCTCTTTTTGTCCTTCACAGACAGTCCATTAAACCAACATATGAAAGAAAATGTTAATAGACTCTCAATGAAGGCTTGATAAAATCTACATAGAATTTGTTTACAGACACCAAAAGATTTAAGCTTCCTCAGTAAGTGTGTGTGTGTGTGTGTGTGTGTGTGTGTGTGTGTGTGTTTGTGTGTGGGAGAGTGTCTCTCGTTCTCTCTTTGTGAGTGTATGTGTGTGTGGGAGAGTGTCTATGTCTGTGTGTATGCAGAGCCGGACAGTAACGGAGTACATTTACTTGAGTACAGTATTTGAGTACAATTTTGAGGGATCTGTACTTTACTCGAGTATCATTTTTGGGGAGTACTCATGACTTTACTCAAGTACATTTGAGGGGCAACATTTGTACTCTTTACTTCACTACATTTCTATCCATAACCGTGAGTACCCGTTACTTCTTCTAAAAAAAAGGAAAAAAGAAACATTTTGGAAACCCTCAATTTGTTGTTTCCCTCTCAAACGTGATTGGATTGTGCAGGCGCCACTGATTGAGACAGCCTATCAGCAATCACCTTCAGCTTTCCGCCAAAGTCAACTCCATGGTCAGATTTAGATAAGAGATGAAACCATGGACGAAACAATGGATGAAGGTCCATCCCGGGAATGTGCCAACCTGTGGCCCCACGTCGCCAGACTATTTAAATTTTCTGAACAAGTTAATGATTGTTTTCGCTTCAAGTGTTTCAATTACAAAATAGTATTTTGTATTTTAAATACGTATTTTAAATACATGTATTAGAAATACTGCCCATCCCTGGCCACATAGTAAAAAGATGAAAATGACTTGATTTTACTTTCAATTCCTTTTACAGTACATTCTCCAAGGTATTAACATTAAAAATTTTCATAACTCCATGTAGGACGTTTCTGTAAATGTAAGCACTGTGGCAGTAGTAATGCAATATTTAGAAAATGTACTTTTACTTAAGTAGACATCTGACTGTTGTACTTTTACTTGTACTTGGGTAAAATTTAGCAAAGGGTATCTGTACTTTTACTTGTACTTGAGTAAAATTTAGCAAAGGGTATCTGTACTTTTACTTGTACTTGAGTAAAATTTAGCAAAGGGTATCTGTACTTTTACTCAAGTAATGAAGCTGTGTACTCTGTCCGCCTCTGTGTGTATGTACTGTACAGTATGTGTGTTCGTGAGGTAGGAGAGGTGGGGATTCGCGCCACCACTGCTATTGTTGCACCACGGAGCGGGCACACACACCACTGAACTCCAGCCCAGAGGAAGCACACTCCCTCTCTTCTCTCTCTCTCTCTCTCCCTCTCTCTCTCTCCCTCTCTCTCTATCCCTCTCTCTCTCTCCCTCTCTCTCCCTCTCCCTCCCTCTCTCTGAAGAGACACGTAATTAATACCTACCAAGCCGATGGGAGCGAGATGGGAGGAGAGAGAGGGAGACAGAGAGAGGAAGAGAGAGAGAAGGAGGGAGGAGGTAGGGGGTGTACATTGAGAGAGATAGAGACAAAGAGAGACAGAGTGAGTGAGTGAATGAGTATGTCCATATGAGAAATATTGAGAGGAAGACGAGGAGCTGATGAAGTCTAGTCTAGTCCTCCTCAGGATTGGGCACATTATGAGATAGATGCAGCTATTACTTTGATTTCCTAAGGCATCCGTCACAGCTCGTTATGGTTAGAACCGTACGACTGAGCGAGGGGGCTGATCGCTCCTCCCCCCTGTTGTCTTCCCCTCTCCTCTCTTCCACGGTCTCTCTCTGTCTCTCTCTCTCTCTCTCTGTCTCTCTCTGTCTCTCTCTCTCTCTTTCTCTCTCTCTCTCTGACTGCTGCCTCTGTGCTGAAGGGTTCCCATTCTGGTTCCTTTCAAAGCAGAACAATGTTGTTGTTTTTCTTTACCTTAAAATAACAGCTTCAAACTCATTTTGATGCCACACTGACAATACAAAGAATGGAGCCTCTGACAATACCGACGCATGCCCTCAATGCCTGGCACTGCACAAAGCAACACTGTTGTCGCGGGTGGGAGCATGACCCATATTGGCGGTTTTAGATGAATCGGGCTCCCCCTTAGCACTAAATGTGTAGCCAGTGAGTTGTCATTTCAGATATTCACAGGAAAAGTGTTAAATTCCTTGTGCTCTGGGTAGGGGATTTCGCAGAGTGGCCAATCAACAACCGAGCCTATTCAACATGAGACAGGGTACAACAACAATGTACAATTGGCTGGCGGAAGCCGCAACGCGCCGCATATTGTGGGATGCGTAAAGACCCTCATGCACTGCCAGCCTGAATGCCCAACCAAAGAACCAAAAATCAACAATAAAAACAAAACAACAAACAAAAAAAGCAACAACAATGCAACCTCCATACACAAAAAACGAACAAAAAAAACAAGAATCACCAACAGTTTAACTAATGTACTGTTGGTATTGCAAATATGGGTTGTCAGAATATTTATCCCCCTGAAGTAATACAGAAAACAAATCAAGTGTGAGGGCTACATATAGATTGGTTTTGTGAGTGTGTAGTCTATTGCATTACCTGATACCCCTATACTATATTGCAAAATCAAGCTCAACAATTTCAAATGAAATTTGGCAACATGCCTAAATCTTGAGGTTTGAGACCCTTTTGACGCAGTAGTTTCAAGCGTCCCAGACCCACCCCCCCTCCACACTCATGATGGGTTCTCCACCAACAAATTCTTTGGTCATTCCTCTTCGTTGCTGTGGTTTGTCTAATCAGTAACACAACCAGACAAACCTCCAAGCCCTAATGTGGGAAGCCACAAATACCAACAAATACCATCAAATTCTTCAGTCAATCTTCTGCCATTGCCGTGACCGCTTAAGCAACATTGAAAATAGATGTGAATGGGAATTCCTGCATTGTGTTACTTAAAATTTTCTCTCGGTTACCTTCGCTGGCTATGTGCAGTTGGTATATTTAGGTATACAGTAGATGGCCACAGACTGTGTAAAGTGCTTAGGGATTAATGTCAATGGTTAATAAAGAGACAAGACTGAGACTGAATTAAACCTGTGTTTGTAAACAAAGTGATGTGTTCTCTGAGGTAGAGCTTGTTAGATTGGTTTGACCTGGTGCTACTGTGAAATATATGAACACTGTGCAGAGAACCAAATAATAAGCACTATTGTTCTGACCAAAGGATAGCAATTAAAACAAGAAAAAAAATAGGCTCTAGAAATGTGTGGCTGGGCAGGCAAAAAATATGATCTGTGAGAACTGATTTAACCTAAACAAATTCCTAAAATCTGCACCTGGGCATAGGCTATTTTAAATCTATTTTGATCAATGAATGCTTTATAGGTCCCTATTATTTTCCTCCTAGCTGGTTGGCCAAGAGAGATGATGAGATTTGTGCTTCTGTGTGTGTGTGTGTATGTGTATGTGTGTGTGTCCCTGTGGATAAGTTGTCCCCGTCACCATGTCTCCGATGCTAGGCTTTGTTTACCTCATCTCTTCAGGGTGGGTCAACCGGAGGTGAGGCACTCTCTCTCTCTCTCTCTCCCTCTCTCTCTCTCACACACACACACACATACACACATACACACACACACACACACACTCAGTTGCAAACATTAACACCCCCCCTCCCCACACACACAAACACACACCAACACACACCACTCACTCTCGTCCTCTCTCTCGTGTTCTTGATCAGACCCTCTCTTCATGCCAGGGGCCTTCAGATGTGCTTCAGCCGTGCCTGGACACTTGGCTGGCAGGAGAGAGACGCCACTGTCTCCTGCCACTGGCTGCTCAGGGAAACACAGGCTGTCCACATGCAAGTGAGCGCACCAGGGCCGGAGTGGGGCCACTTTTCAGCCCGGGAGTTTCAGGCCTAAGACCGGCCCACTTTTTGAGTGGTGGTGGAAATTGGATAAATAAAGCAACAGTTCAGCTCTTACTATCCTGTAGTTTTTATTAGTACCAATATTCCACTATTCCACAAGGATAGGTTGATAAGTTAACAAAAACAGGGAGGATGAAATAAAGCATTTAAAATGTATCCCACAATCCCACTAAGAGGCATATTGAACTATTGTTCACATGTTTTTTCTGCATGGGTCAGCTATCATGTTGTTGTTTTGTGATTTATTCCTTTACTACACCCACTTCTGAGCAAACAAGGCATAAGTTGATCATGTAGCCTACTGCTGTCATATACTGTTCTTTCCTCCATTAAATAACTTTAATTCATATGGTTGAATGGTATGGTATTATCCTCTCTACGTGTCCCTGAAGTCACAGCTAATTTCGGGCTCATAATTTTCAGCGGGGGACTGGCTGATCTGCTGCTCAGGGGCTACTTTTGTTTTTAGGCCTAGGCTACTGCATACACAGATCAAGCTTGAGTTTTGTTATCAATTTTTGCATAATATTTGCAAAGTCTATAAATCGGCACATTGGATGATACAAAAAGGCTAATATTTTAATTAATTTAATATGTTGCTTACAAATAGGTTGACAACGCTACAACGTCCAGTAGCCCAATAATTACGCCGCTAATAATCATGGCTATCTCTCTTTACCAGTTGCCACTTATGTCTGTCCTCTTCAAAAAAAATCTGGAAGCTTGGAACATTTGGCAGCATTTTCCTCCAATGCTTTTTGTCTTCTTTACCTGGCCTTTTCAGTCCCTCATGGCATCTTTCTACCATCCATCCTCCCTGACGCTTATCACTACGGTAGGGCCGGCCCGGCTATATCTGAGAAAACTTTTTAGAAAAAACGGGCTATATGGACCCAACCAACTCTTCTTGGGAGTCTCTTTCTTCCTCCCTCCCTCTCTCTCTCTCTCTGTCTCTTTCTTCATCCCTCCCTCTCTCTCTCTCTGTCTCTTTCTTCATCCCTCCCTCTCTCTCTGTCTCTTTCTTCCTCCCTTCCTCCCTCTTTCCCTCTCTCTGTCTTCCTCCCTCCCTCTCCCTCCCTCTCTCTCTCTCTCTCTCTCTCTATCTCTCTCTCTCCTGACCTCTCTCCAACCTTGTTCTTTTACAGGGCATCTCTCACAACCCTGCCAGGCTTTCCCTCGAGACTCACACCAGAACCATCAAATTAGGGCCCTGGCCCACTCCAGCCAGGCCCAGCACTCGGCAGAGTCTCCCCCAGGCTCTGGGGCCCTGGGCAGGGCACAGTGGCACCACACAGGTCCTGAGAGAGCTTGTTAACGTCGCTTCTCCACTTCACATCAACCCGGCATAAAACACCAAGGCCAAGCACCCAGCACTTTCTTAGCAGTACAGACACACACACACACACACACACACACACACACACACACACACACACACACACACACACACACACACACACACACACGCATATGCATGCACAGACACACACACACACACACACACACACACACACACACACACACACACACACACACACACAGAAACACACACACACACACACACATACACACACACACACACACAGACACACACACACACACACACACACACACACACACACACACACACACACACACCTCCCGAGACCTGTGCTGACTGGAAAGGATGTCATTATTAGCCGTTTCCCCTAAGCATGGTGTGAGCATGGTTTACCCACTTTCCCCGTCTCCATTATAAAAATATACTTTTGTGTCAAAATAGCGGTTTTAAAATGCAAACCGTATTGTCTCCTCACATATTTATTTGGACCCCTGTGCCTCCAAGGTCGGTCAATCTGCACTTGCTACTGGATAAACAACCTGTTGTTCTGTAATGTCTGCAGTAGAGCAAAGTTTATTTGTTTCAACATCCTTCAATTATGTGTGTGTGTGTACATAATGTATAAAGGTTGCTTTTTGCATTGAAATGAGATTCAAGTTAAAGTGTGTGTGTGTATGTGTGTGTAAGTGTGTGTGTGTGTGTGTGTATGTGTGTGTCTGTGTGTGTGAGTGTGTGTGTGTGTGAGTGTGTGTGTGTGTGTGTATGTTTGTCTGTGTGTGTCTGTGTGTGTGAGTGTGTGTGTGTGTGTGTGTGTGTGGATTCAACGCTCAGCTTGTTCAACGCTAGCGTTACGCCAGCATTGCCATTGTTCTGCTGCCAAACCATAGAGAACAATAGGAAACCTGCCGCTTGCCACTGGTCAGTGTGATCCCCGCATTAGAGTGGCATAGCTCCTGCTCTGGCTTCATCTTAATGATCTTAGACTGCACAGGTGTCAACAGGCAGCTAGTGGTTTATTTGTGGTGGGTGTGTTGGGTGTGGTATGTGTGTGATGTGTGTGTGATGTGATTGTGTGTTTATTGCTGATATGCCTGTGCTGAGCGTCTTGCAGATTACAAGATTTCAGCCCGATTTTGGCACGATTTTTTCATAGCTGAAGCCTACAAATTTCCAGTGCCATGCCTGTATATGAAGGGTCAGGAACGACACCGAAGGAGGAACGCATCTTGTAATGTAACATATTCAACGACAAACGATTGATTTGTCTGTGACGTTCCACGAGTCCACGACCAAAATTCTAGCATGTCAGACTTTTTGGTGAATCTCCTAAAAAAAATCTTTTGGGGAATTTGGGGAATCTCCACTAGCCTGGCCTTGGCCTGTCTACGTACTTCCGGTCGATTTCTTTTCCCTACAGTACTCCGTCTGGAATAGGTTGATTCACGCTCGTTTACTTCGGCAGTTGGGCAGCCGACCAACCAGCGAACAGAGGGGGTCCCTGAGAGCGATTACGTACCCAGGCATGGTGTTTCAATTACTACGTCCCCGCCACTGAAGCACATCGCTTGGAATACATCAACGTAGGGAGCGAAAAGGACTTATACTTATGAAATCTTTGAGCAAATGTAAATAATAGTTTAGCCTATTAACAGGAGTGTCATGAACGAAGTCACAGTGGAGTAGGATGTTATAGTCAGCTAAACTTTAGTCATAGATTTTGTCACTTGAAATAGGCTACGAACGTACCCGAGTCAAACTGTAGTTTAGTAGGCTATATGGTCGGGTCAAAATCGCTGTTTTTCACTAAGAAGGCTCGACATAACTTGAAACTTTGATCGAAGCATCATCAGTGTCTCTACATATGAACTCGAGCATGAAGAACATTGTTCGTGTACACATAGTTTACTAAAAAGAAATATTTTGGACAACTCACTCCTTGCAAGATGGCAAGATGGCAACGAGCTGAAAAAACAAGTGAGCTGTTCAAAACCTCTCTTTTAGTAAACTCTGTGTACACCAACAATGTTCTCAATGCTCGAGTTCATGTGTAGAGACACTGATGATACTTCGATCAAAGTTTCATGTTGTGTCGAGCCTTCATAGTATTTGAAAAATATCGATTTTGACGCGATTGTATCAAAAAAGTAGTAGCCCTATAGGAATCCCATTCAAAAGGTCATTTCACCCGAAAACGACAACGCATAAGCTTAAAAGTGGCGCTTTGGACGTACTTATGCATTTATATGAAAGTTTGACTTGGGTAAATTCACAAAACACTATATGATGCATTTTGGCGAGAGTTACGCAGATGAAACGTGTGATTGTTTGCTGATAAGATGCACCCGTGCTTGTTATGGGCCTATGGATCTAGGCCAGACTCTCTGCGAAGTGTTGACACTGATACTATGGCAACACTCAACCAGTAGGCTACAATTGGCCAAATTACGAGATCATGTAGCCTATCACAAGTAGGCTATGATTGGCCACATTATGAGATCATGTATCACAAGTAGGCTATGATTTGCCACATAACGAGATCATGTAGCCTATCACAAGTAGGCTATGATTGGCCACATTACGAGATCATGTATCACAAGTAGGCTATGATTGGCCACATTACGAGATCATGTAGTCATCACAAGTAGGCTACTATAGGCTACATGATCTCCTGACCAAGGCGCAGCAAGAATTTTCGCTTCTATGATCACTTAGTCTGATAGGGTCAATTGTAAAAGACCTAAAGTCAAAATTGTGTAATCTGCACAGGCCACAATACTGTGTGACTTCACATCATATCTGCCCAATTCCCACCAATGCTCCCTCTTTTCCTCCTTCTTCTCTCCCTCCCTCTCTCTCTCTCTCTCTCTCTCTCTCTCTCTCTCTCTCTTTCTCTAAATCCTTTATGCCCAGCGGGGTGTCCTATTCTAATGCGTGTTTAACGTGTACACCCAGGAATTTGCATGTGGATCACTTATCGCCAGTACTAGCGTCTTAAAAGGCAAATGCATTCAGTTAATTTCCCCACCAACATCAATCTCTAGAGTGCTTGTGTGTGTGTGTGTGTGTGTGTGTGTGTGTGTGTGTGTGTGTGTGTGTGTGTGTGTGTGTGTGTGTGTGTGTGTGTGTGTGTGCGTGTGGTGGGGCCTAACAGAAGAAGAAAAAAATTCACTTTATAGTATGCAAATAGATTTCCATATAAAACGAGGGAAAAGAATAGTGGAATATTGGCCGATCTGAATAAAGAATCCTCTCCCTAGCCGTGAAGGAAGGACACAGAGGAAGGGAATAGAAATCAACAGAACTTTCACTAGAAAAAGAAACCCCAACATGTTGCAAATGCCCCCCCATTACTAATTAGTGGACTAGAAATTAGCCTTTTATGTAGGTACATGTGAGCTTTAATTGATGAGCTTTAATTAATCATAGATTTGTAGATCAATAGGTGATTAGTGAGCTGCAAATCACTCAGCTGTCCATCAATCATTTCGCAAATTATGAGTGTGAGCGAAGTGTGTGTGTGTGTGTGTGTTTTCCTTGGCATGAACTGGGGTTGAAAATATCCACATTGTTTCAACTGATGTTGAAAATCTAATCCTTATTAAGACTAATTAGGTTTTTTTTCCCCAAAGCTGATTAGTATTACGTTATTATGATAATGGCTTGAGCAAATCTAAGCGCCTTTAGCTTCTTATTTATTTATTTATTAAACAAAATCAGTAGCCAGTGACTGTGGAACTCCATCACACATCTGATCACACATACCGTCTGTGTTTGGGTCAGAATCTCCAGGTCCAGTGAAGAACACGTGACTTAAAAGAGGAAAACTGTCTGTGCCTGACATTATATTCTGGACTGCTATACTGTATACAATAATATGTTTTCAAATCTTTGATCGACCCCGTCTTTGACTGAATTTAGGCTCAGTGCCTGAAAATCAACCGCATCCGTACTGGTAACTGCTGCTGTTTTAGAACCCAACAACCCCTGAAGATGAATTGGTGTAAATCCATGCTAATCTGGCAACGGACTAGGAAGAACTGGGAGGCCCCTTTAAATATCGGCACCATCAGACTGTCAGAGGCAATTATGATTCTGACAACAACTCCACTTCCACACACCCTGAGCTACTACTATTGTTCATTGTAAAGGGGGGAGCTCTTGACTGTGTGTGTGTGTGTGTGTGTGTGTGTGTGTGTGTGTGTGTGTGGCATTATGCAAGTTTTTTTTTTTTTTTTTTGGTGGGGGGGGGGGTTATGGTATAATTACATAATCTTATTTTTCTCACATCCAAACACTTTGAGAGGATTACTTTAAAACATAAACTTCAATGGGCACAAGACCACTAGATACAGTGGATGACATTTAAGATTAAAATAAGAAATTAACAAATAAACTTCACTTAATTTGTATTGAAGGGGAAAAAAAGCTAAGAAAACTGGGGTAAACAGCAAGAGGATAGCTAAGAGTGAGTGCCAAAGTGTCCACCAGTGAGTGAGAATGTGATGAAAAGTAAATAAATACATAAATAAATAAATAAACATATATAAATTAACAAACATTTAAACAACCAAAGGCAAGGAAAGTGAACAGGGCACTGTGACTTATATCGGTATATCTGTTTGGCTGATTGAATATACAGTAAATGGTATCTGGCTCCCCAAAGCTAGAGCAAATGTGTCTAGCATGTTTTTATTAGAGAAGCAATACCCATTCACCCCCGGTGTAATGCAGGCAAACAAAAAAAAGTAAAGAAACCCAAGTGCTGAATATATTTAAGTCTACTGTACTCTCCAAAGCACAGGGATATTAGCCTGGAAAAATAGATGTTTTGATGTTTGCAGGTGTTGCTGCTTCTGTTCTTCACAATAACTTTCTGTTTCGTCTTCCCCTCATAGATAGATAGATGTCACTGATTGGCCTGACATTTATCTTGTCTGAGGGAAACGGTTATGAACTATGGTGTTCCAGATTAGATCTCCCTGAAAGAAGATCTAGGTGGGCAGGGCCAGGCTACAGGGATAGTTAAAGGAAAATTCCGGTTTTTAGCAATTTAAGGCCCTTTTCTGGTTTGTTTTGGATGAACTAGAGTGGTGGACACCGAAATTTTGACGACTGGTCCTGTCTCGACTTTTCTGACTCGTTTTGAATCGCCTTTGACTACTCAGGGTGGCTGCCAACAGGCATACTGTAGTAGGCTACTCAAACATGTCCTAAAACAACCCTTAACGTTCGTTTTCAAAACTGTGCAACTCACCGAGTGGTTAGAATAGTGTTTACATTTTGACATGGATGTATTTATACATGCGTCATTTTCATGTTTAATTTGAATATAAACATGTTTTTCAGATGCACATACAAAATAAATAAATCTAACTGGTCATTTCAACTCTAAGCTCTGAGGGCCATATGTATGCTGCATATGAATCATATATTTGAAATCAGAGAAACACATTCACGTATTAGAACAAGGTTATTTTCCCTTTAATAGTCAGTACGGTTGTACATGTTTATGCATTTTTATGCCTGCGGGAGTGTGTGTGTCTGTGTGTGTGTGTGTGTGTGTGTGTGTGTTTGTGTGTGAGAGGGGTGGGTTCACCTGCAGTCATTGAGAGGAAAATTGTGTGTGTCATTCAGAGGAAAATTGCCGGGTGTATCTGTGAGTGTGTGTTAGTGTGTGTGTGTTTGTGTATGTTTGTTTAGCCTATGGAGCTTACACTGCTCCCTCCAGGTGTGTGTGTGTGTGTGTGTGTGTGTGTGTTTGTGTGTGAGAGGGGTGGGTTCACCTGCAGTCATTGAGAGGAAAATTGTGTGTGTCATTCAGAGGAAAATTGCCGGGTGTATCTGTGAGTGTGTGTTAGTGTGTGTGTGTGTGTGTGTATGTTTGTTTAGCCTATGGAGCTTACACTGCTCCCTCCAGGTGTGTGTGTGTGTGTGTTTGTTTGTGTGTGTGTGTGTATGAGAGACAGAGAGTACGCCAACAAAATGTGTGTATGAAAGTGCATGTCTGTGTGTGTGTGTTCACACTCCTCCCACTCACCCCCTCAGCTCAGCCTCACCTGCAACCAGGGTTCAGCACCAGTGCACTTTCTAGTGCTAATATGCCCCCCCCCCCCCCCCCCTCATCCTTTATGCATAATGTTAGTAATTTTAATGCATTGCACCCTCAGGCCATTTGCTGTGAGTCATGTCTCGGTTGCAAGGGTAATGGTATGTTTCACTCCTCACCATGGGAGAGTGGGCTCTCTCCATACAGCACTTAATAAGAAGATGTGGTGCCACTACGGCAATAAAACAATTATGATGATGATGGATACGATGAAGAGTGTTTATGTGTCTTCCTTTTTTTTTTTCTTTGAGTCTCATGGACCTTACCTGATCAGCTAAAGTCCCGAGGTCCACGTGGAGAATTGGACTAGGTCTAGTCCTGAGGTCCACGTGGAGAATTGGACTAGGTCTAGCCTAGAAATCTAGACGCACCCTAGTGGCAGCAAATGTCATTTGCTGCCCGGGCTAGTCTAGCAACTCTCCGTTGGCTTGCGAGCTGGAAAAATTAAACTTTGATAGGGCCAATCACATCGGGTATAGAGTCATTAGGGGGGCTTAACATAATAATTGATGGCAGAGTTGCAACGGTTAGGCGTGAATTCCCTGCTACTTGAAAACAAAGAAGATGGATGTTGCTGTTGGTGAACAGTGTGACACAAGTTAAGCTTTTTTTTTAATTTGGCAAAAGTTTGAACTAGCCAACAAGCTCCGCTGGTGGAAAAATGCATGGGACTCATGAGTTGTAGTGCTATCCTATTGCGTGCAGAGGGACTTTGAAAGACAACCGATTATCCCGCCCCTCGGACTGAGCACTGCAAATAGTGAGTCTTTAGACCCATTTTAATGTGGGTCTGGCTCGTCAGGCTAGACTAGGTCTGGAGTAACTGATAACCCAGCCTTCTCGTTCCTGTCTCACTTGAAGCTGAGCTCCTAATGTACCAGGAGGATTACAGCTGTTAACCCTTAAAGGTGTGGGTTTTTGAACATAAGATTCCATTCCGCAACAATTGAAGGTTCTAAAATTCTATGTTGAATTCAATGAAACCCAGATATTCTTTAGAACGTTCATTTTCCAACATTCCCGTCACACCGGTGTGACGGTACTCCTTCCCATGGCCAGAACTGCAGTAACTACTTCAAAAGTCTGCACATACAGTCTTGATTTTTTTTGTCATGTTTGAAGAAGACCGAAAGGTCGAAACATTACTCAGCCAAGCATGACAAATTAAAACACAAAAGAAGGAAAGAAAGAAAACAAGAAGTGTGCAAACTTTAAATATTTACTGACAGTTGTTTTGTCCTGCACCTAGGATGTACACAATGACCTCCTCCAATAAAACTGCAGTAACTCCACAACAGCCACTCAGTCCTCCAACGACATTCCCTGAGTTACACAGATCTTGGACTGCATGATCTGATGAAGCTGGTCCACTCACCATCTAACGCCATCTGAGTTACAGCTGCAACGTCCAACCACATCATTCCAACACCACCTGAATCCCAGCAAAAGAATCCACATCTTCAAATGTGTTGTTGTTTAAGCAATAGGCCCCGAGAGGCCGTTCTATGTCGTGAATATAGCACAGCTGAGGGGTGTTGTTAGGCACGAAGCGAGCAAAGCAAAGTGAAGCCAATCATAATCAAGGACTAGAACTACTCGTTTTATAATAATAACCAAGAGGTCGATCTGGTTTCAGTGCTTATTTTTTACCTCGAGACATTGGCAGTGTTCACATTGAGATGCCATTTTTGTCTCTAGTGCAAAGTGCATCTCTATTTTCCAAAACATAACAGTGAAAAAAACACAAGATGGAAATGTGTGCTGATGCTATGTATGTTGCATTAACCTGACTCTTGCCAGATTAATTTCGTTCCGCCTAGCTCCACTCATCCATCTGGGATCGATCCATTGGAGAGGTGTTTCAGAAGGCTGGGCCTTATCAAAAATCCTTGCATATGATTGAATAAGCCACTTGTCCGTCATCTATTGACGTGCTACTTCAACCACTCACATCGAAGCCAACCCGTGATGCTGAGAACAGTCTCACAGTCGCTTCTATGCTACGTCACATCTATGAAACTCCCGCCCTGCATCCTGATTGGCTCTACCATAAAATCTGGTGCCGAAATCACTCTCAACGGAAGCGATCCCAGATGGATGTGAGTGAAGCTAGGCGGAACGAAATTCATCTGGTGAGAGTCAGGTTAATGATGCATATCATATAGCTAGCTCACTAGCACATCACAGGCGGTCAGCTAAGCAACCCTCCATTGTTAAAATGTGGTCTTTTTTGTGTCTTTTCACCTTGCTTAAACTCGATGCACACTGCAACTGTCTGTTTTTTCTTGGTCGTGTTGTTCTTAGGAGAAAAAAAAAATCAACAACTTGAAGGTGAACAAAAAAAGCCATGTCTCAATGTGAACGTTACCTTCCGGAGCTGGAATCCACCTCTCGAGCTCCTCTAAGCTGCCGAGCGGAGTCGTTCGTTCCGCACTCCACCTGACACCGCCCGAATCCACCCCGCACAATCGATGACCTCTAAAGGTCATTAAGCACAGGAGCTTTAATTAGAGCACGGCTGCTATTTTCTGCAGCGCTGTTCGCCCGT
>NW_027468640.1:15156253-15171253 GCF_046254945.1 Alosa pseudoharengus
AAGGTGCTATTTGGAGCTATTTTTCAGTTAAAAACATTCCAAAATGACCTAGAAACAGTTCAAAATGTGAAGAAACAACCATTCTGACGTAATGATATTCACTGAAGTTAGCATGCAAACCAGCTAGCACAGGGCCGGCTCTCTTGTCATACAACATTGTATGACGTGTGCTGCTGCATCAAATGCAATGCAGGCCAATGGATGAGTGCCATGTAGCTTGAACAACTTGAAGCCTACAGATTTCCACAAAACTCTTTTAAGATGGTACTTTGACAAACAGAAAGTATAACTGATGCTTATTTCATTTCATATAAAAGTTTTTAACAGAGCTGGTTCGTGACCTGACATGTGACAGATTCTGCAGCTCTTCTCACCCATTCACGTCCTCACAACGCACCTCTAATGGACGGCACGTCAAGGCCGACGACAGCGAGAGCACCCTACCATAGAATTAAAAACCTGTATTTTTCTCATATCATTTCATTTTCTAGAACAAAGAGAGAGAGAGAGAGACAGAGGGAGAGAGAGAGAGAGAGAGAAACAAAACTTCAATGTCAGTGGAGAAAATTCGGCTGAAATAATTGCATGCTGAGACATGAGTGTGATGGTGGGGGGACAGCAGCGTCCTAATGAGAGAGAGACAGCGGGTCGGCATGGTGACATCCCATAATTAAAGTTATCCGGGTGTGTGGGGGGGTAAAATGAAACATGAGACGTTTGCTCAAACAAGAGGCAGTCCTGACACTGACAGTCTGAGCTGAGGACCTGATGAGCTGATGGGAGAGTGTGTGACGACGACACAGAGAGCACAATTCCTTCCTGTTTATAGTGTTTTTGATGTTGTTTTTGATGTTGTTGATATTGTTTTTGATGGTCATTTATATCTTCACTTAGTTATCTAAACAATAAGTAATAAATGAAAAAAATGCTCTTCAAGTATCCATGTCCAGTACCTGCTAAAATACCTATTAAGGTGACGTTTACACCTCTAAATCTAATACATTTTAGATTTTAGATATTTTTATACCCTAGCTGCCTGAATGTTTGTAACGTTTGTAACTTCCAAAAAGGCAATATTTCACATATCTGAACATACTGCACATAGAGGAGGAGATTAAAAAAATAAATAAAAAATAAAAAAACGGCTGCATGGATTCCTCGTCCATGAGAAGACAAACACTGAAGGACAAGCTGAATTGGTCACCTGGGAGAATTCGCAGAATTTAATTTCACCAGGAAGTTGTATTTGCCCCCCATTCAGACCAGCAGAGTCAATGAATTGGAGCGAATTGGCTCAGCTGCACAAAGGTCAGAGGTCACGCTAGAGACACTTACCCTAACAAGACCTCAGTTCCTGCTTGGCTCTTCTGGGTTACTTGATTGAAGGGACAAATGGTGTATGCATACCTGTAAGGATCAAATAAACAAACAATTTAATATAGTATCTGTGTGTGTGTGTGTGTGTGTGTGTGTGTGTGTGTGTGTGTGTGTGTGTGTGTGTGTGTGTGTGTAGAGGGTGATCAAAAGCAATAGGGGGGAAAAGTAAGATGAAATAACAAAAATGATGAACATCAGAGAAAAGAGTATGAGAGGGAGGAAGAGAGAGAGAGGATTCCGGGAGAAGAGTGTGTGACTGCACTCCTCTCTCTTTCTTCCTCCCTCCATCTCTCTGAACCTCACTTAGCTATTCTTCCTTTCAAGTTTCTCCATATGGTTTGTAACAGGAAGACTTGTGCATTTCAGAGCTGACTACACACACACACACACACACACACACACACACACACACACACACACACACACACACACACACACACACCTCTCACCTTTCCCTCTCTCACACACCTGTCTGACACTAAAACCAAATCCTTGCATCCCACTTGTGATTGGCTATGACAGCAGAGCAGATGAAGAGGCAGGTAAATCCTTTATTTTCGCCACGTTTGATGCTAAAAACAGCCGTGGCAGCGTCGACATCCTAAAGACCTGTCTGCTGGGTTTATACACAAGCAGGAAGAGGAGGAGGTTATGTCAATGTCACACACCTAAGTCTCTTTCACACTCCCCACCAACCATGAAACAAATATGACACCCGCCACAGACCGAACAAAACAAACCAGTGAGACAAAATACTGACAAGGAAGAGGAAGGAAGAGATTATTAAGGAATAAAAACACCAAAAAAAAACAACAAACCATATTGGTGCTAGCCGAGTGCAAACTGCAAAACAAAAGTAACACGCTGAACTTTTAATGATTTAGCATCTCGTCTTGCTAACAAACTGTTGATGCCTAAGGGATCATACTTTAAGCAGGTCGAACGCGGGATGAAATTTACATTTCCTGCCAGTCAAAAGGCTGGCTTGTTTGTTCCCGCAAGAGATCTTTGTGGTTCATTACGTGTTTCAGATGTCATGATCAGGCGTCCTGTACGAGGAGCGAGCGACAACAGGTGCCTCATCAGATAACACTGCTTGGGAGAAAGCCGTGAGGTGGGGGCCATGGCCAGAAATCCAGGAAACCTCAAATTAAGGGTAACAAGGAAGCTACACTGGCCACGTAACTGAGGCATTTCGTTCGGGGGCATACAAATAGTTCTAGAAGACTGATCTAATTTGTATGAATGTATGCGCCGCTATCACGTCTGGTGTAGCCAGTTCCACTGATTACAGTGGAAACGTATTGTTGCAGCAGACGCTACGCGGACGGAACGCTTCAGTTACTGTACATGCCTTACTTCATAACTGAGTCGATGTACAGTACATCTAAATTGGGAAGGGTTGGGTTGAGTTGGGCTTGGTTGGGTTGGGCTGGGCTGGGCTCGGGTGGGTTGGGTTGGGTAGGGTTGCTTTGAGATGAACAATTCAGTTTCTTGTTCAACGAAACACTGATGCTTGCTTAATAATCTAAGTGAAACGCTCTTAAAGGCTGTTCTGTTGCTGATGTTTTTGCCCATAAAAGTTGCTCAGTTGGTGATTTTGTGTTTGACTGGTAAATAGGCTTGGTTGATGATTGGGCGCTGTGGAAAATCCCCTACCCATACAGCTCTAGGAATATAATACCTCTCCTGTGTATATCTGAAATTGACATTCTGGGTTTGAATCAGGCAGTGTCAGCTGTGAGGATGAGATCCATGACGACCAATCAGCAGAGGGAAAGATATGGAGAAGATGGGTGTGTGGGTGTGTGTGTGTGTGTGGGGGGGGGGGGGGCAACAATGGCAATGACTAATGTTGTCACTCACACTGAAGTGCGCCCCAACTCCCCCCCCCGCCCCCCACACACACACACACACACTGTTTAGCAGGAATGACAGACTTGAAGTGAGAAGATGGAACAGGAGGGAATTAGGAGCAGCAGATGGATTCATCCATGCAGCAATACACACATGTAAAACATATTAGCATCCATGCAGCAATACACACATGTAAAACATATTAGCATCCATGCAGCAATACGCACATGTAAAACATATTAGCATCCATGCAGCAATACGCACATGTAAAACATATTAGCATCCATGCAGCAATACACACATGTAAAACATATTAGCATCCATGCAGCAATACACACATGTAAAACATATTAGCATCCATGCAGCAAAACACACATGTAAAACATATTAGCATCCATGCAGCAATACACGTGATGGGGGGGGTGCAGAGAGCAATCCGATGGACTCATCCACACACAGAATAGAATATGGGGGTCCAATCTGTCGTAGCCTGGCCACATCCAGCTAGAATCTGCTTTCAGAGAATGAGTCTGGTTTTACTAGGCTACAACTGCCCCAGATTTGGCCCAGAGGTGGCTGCTATCCGTGCGGGTTTGGGTTAAGCTCTCTCCTCCTCCTCCTCCTCCTCTTCCTCCTCATCTGACTCCCCACCTCAGGCTCCCTAATCGCCCGCACACACAGAGACTTAGTTTCTAAGAGTGGCCTTCTGAAGGGAACCTTAAGGAGATTTAAGCGCGGATTCAGGGATGATTAAGGTGCTCTACGTGGAGACCAACAGATTAAAAAGCACAAATTAAAAGACTTTATTTCTAAATGAATAACCTCTAAATACGCGTTAAGACATGTGGTATGGTTTATCTACAGTTGGGAGGAATTCATGTAAGCGCACAATTGTAAGGGCTTTATAAATGAGGCCTATATGAAGAGTCTGTCAACTGACAGAAAGACTGACAGACTGACAAGAGATTCCTTGAATACTGGCAATACAGACAGTTATCAGGCACCCATCATGCACACAATGATGATGGCTGCCACTCCTCTCAAGAACACTCTAGAGAAAAAATAATAGTAGAAATACCTGCCCGTCCCCAAAAACAGTTAGTCAGTCAGACATAGACACACAATACAAGCACTCAGACACAGACACACAGAGGCACAGACAGACACACACACACACACACACACGCACAAACACATACACACACACACACACACACACACACACACACACACACACACACACACACACTCCTCACCCTCACACACATGACCCAGAGTATGACTTACTATACATGCAATGTATTACAAAATCAAATAAAGATAGTTTGAGAACATATAGGATAGCGCACACAACTGGACTGGATAGAGAGAGCGAGAGAGAGTGTGTAAGAGAAAGAGGGGGTAAGAGAGAGAGAGAGAGAGAGAGAGAGAGAGAGAGAGAGAGAGAGAGCGGAAGTGTGCAATTAGAAGTTGCCCTTGCGCGGCGTTGTGCCAGGCTGCGGGGGCGATCTACACAGGAGTGACAGTGTGGGCAAACAGGCAGGAAGACTCGCCGGCGCCTAATTGGTTTACAGGTAACACACAGCTGTGAAGAGAAGGTGGAAGGTTAGCCACTGCTTTGTAAACTGGCCTCTACCAATTAATTGTTTGTGTTTGAGACGCATTTATGGGTTTGGCTTCATGGACTGTCAACAGAGCTATGTCTGGGCAGTGGTAAACAATAAATAAATAATATATATATATAAAAAAAAAACTGCCGTTCAAATTGGCTGTGAAAAAAAGAGTAGGTAAAAGCTGTTAAACTATTTTAAACTCTTGAGTAAAGCCTGTAACTTGTATGGGTTGGCATTTACTTCTGAGAAAAAAAGAAGAAAAAAATGTTGTTTTCCAACTTCTTTGTGCTGTAGGGTTCACCAGTTGCAACAATAATATTAACCTTTTGTGCCGCGCAATACAGATAGCTTTTTATAGGTTAATGTATACTTTGCACCATGTCTTACTGTTATTAACGTCCATCAGCTTCACACCTAATGGCAGTAATAAGAACTTATCAAACTGTCAAGAGAAACACAACGGAAAGTTTCACATAATTGTGTGTGTGTGTGTGTGTGTGTGTGTGTGTGTGTGTGTGTGTGTGTGTGTGTGTGTGTGGTACACTGTCTCTGTGGTGGGAGAGTGCTGGAAGCGGAGGTAAATATATGTTTGGACAGCCAGAAGCATGAGAATTTTTCATGTGTTTAGACAGATCCTCGGCAAGGTGGTGATTCAAGCTCAGTATGAGCACTTGGAAGAGGTGGCGAGAGTGGCTGAAAAAAGACCAGCTGGTGAAAGTGCTTCACAAATGATACATGTGTGTATATATGTGTATGTGTGCCTGTGTGTGTGTGTGCATGCGTGCGTGCGTGCGTGCGTGCGTGCGTGCGTGCGTGCGTGCGTGCGTGTGTGTGTGTGTGCGTGCGTGCGTGCGTGCATGCGTGCGTCTGTGCGTGCGTGTGTGTGCATATCTGCAGTGGGAGGTATTGTGGTTCTCTCTGCTACAGATATCTGAAGTGACTTTACAGTCCTGATTTGTTTCCATTGCTTGTCTTATGGTTCACTCGTCATATACTTCTACAGGAAAGGAAGAGAGGAAGAGAGAGAGGAGTGGAGAGGAGGTTCATATCACTAATGGGTAGAAAGACAAAACAAGGATACAGAAATGAAAAAAAAAAACAGATGCAAAGCTCGAAGTGGGCCAAGATACACATGGAGAAAGCACACAAACAAACAAAGCAACCAACAAATGAACAAACGAAAAAGAAAACTCAAATCAAACAAATAGGGCTCATTTGTCTGCGGAGCTGCAGCAGATGGCCTTCAGACAAATCACTTCTGGCAGGCCCTTTAAAGACCTGGCCATTATGACCCTCTCTCTCTCTCTCTTTCATAATGCCAACTCAACTCCAAGAGTGCTTGAGAGCATGTGGGGTGGGGGGGGTCTGTCGCCACACTGGGAGTCAAACATCAAACCCCATCCTCGTCTGAACGACTCAAATATACACAGAGGGCGATTCAAATGGCACACGCTCCTCAGAATCCACTACATTCTCAGGTTTGAGCTTCGACACGCATGCAGAACCGTAGCATTATCGACCTGCCACGCCGTTACATTCTCGACTTTTTGTCTTCATAACATCCTTCACACTCGGTAATCAACAACCTGACAGAAAACCGGCGACTCAAAGGCATGCCACGATATATGAGGTCAAATCAAATAGAAACATTGTGATTTGGTTTTACATCTACTCTCGGAGAAAAAGACAAATGTCTAAAGAGAAGCTGAGAAGAGGAAACACCTCTACAGTCGCTAGCCTAGAAATGTTGTGGAGGTGATAATTGGTTGCGTCTTGTCTCTAGGCCATGATGAAGGAAGAACATTATGTTTAACGACTAAAAAAACACTGGCTGGCACATTCGCGACTGCAGCAAGTTAACCCGGTGTCATAGAAACACTGTGTTTATATTAAGTGTACTGTGCAATATCGAAAGATAACGCGATGTGTTCAAAACATATTGTTTAGTAAAATATAGCTTCTCATTCTCTTCAGACCTTGGTATATCAAGGCCAGCCCACATAATTCAGGTGAAAAGAAAGGAAAAGTGAAAATCCTTTCCATCCACCAATTATTTATGTATTTATTTATTTATTTATTTATTTATATCCTCCTATTTGCACAATTGACAAAACGTGACCTTTTGAAGTTAATTAATTGCATGAGCAACTCGTGGGAGCCTAATGCAGAATCCTGCACATTAATTTCTAACAACATTGTTCCCGTGTCACATCTATCATAATTTGAAAAGCCAGAAAGTGTGACAGGGTGTAGGGTAGTGTGGTTGTGAATATGCATGAGAGGGAGGGAGAGAGAGTGAGAGCGACAGGTTACTGTGTGGACCAGTACCACCTCTTGCTGACCCTCTCTGCGGTGGGGGGATATCATTAGGCTTGGGCTATAGGCCTCCACACTACATTAACACCAATCCTGCAACACAGCAGAAAACTCAACAGTTTTTCAGCTTTCAGTTTTCAACAGAAAACTGACAACGCTACAAACAGTACAAGCATGACTGGACTGTGTTTGAAATCTGATTCAACTTTTATCATTGCCAAGAGTCTGTGATAGCCTCTAAGGGGCCTCATTTTCCCATCCAGGGATTACGACTATGAGAACACTTGTGTAAAATCTCCACTGAAAGTTAACTTTTAGTTTTGTACTAAGCTTAAACCGTGTACAGCAAACTGGCTGTGCAGTCATCATTCCACCTAATCTTATCATCCACTGAGAGGCATTATAGTGGTGGTTTCCTCTTTCTAATGTACCCATTATCAGTGCTACAAAAGAGCTCTGTATTTCAAGCAGAGTGAAATGCATTCTCTGGCCTTGCTTGCACTGTTTGCGATGTGCAATGTTCAGTGGAACAGCAGTGGCTTCACTGCCTGTGAACTAATGGAGCAGAATTCAATCCCTGAAAACCACCATTGCGAGTCTGTGTCACTTTGGATGAATGTGTCGCTAAATCCCACTCAAGTTACTTTCCCACACTCACTTCAAACTACATGAAAACAGAGTCAGGGGCTACTGACCACAACGTAAGTCAAACATGTAAAAGGTGCTCTGTTGAGCCTTTCTTCAGATAATTACATTTAACCCTTAAACTGGTACCGTCACACCGGATGTTGGAAATTGAAGGTTCTAAACAAAGAATATTAGAACCTTACATTGTTGCGGGACAGTTAGAATGTTCAAAACTCCCCTGCTTAAGGGTTAAACATGACCTGGAAACAGCTGGACTTTTTTTTAAATAATAAATTAATAAATAAATAGCAAATAAATAAATACATGATAATAATAAATAAATCAATAACATAATAATCCTTTTGAGAAACTGTGTACATTCATTGCTGAGAGTGACTATCACTATGAAATATTTTATTAATCAAAGCTGGGAAGCTTGATGTGAGACGTGCCACCCTGTATCCTTTAACTATTCATCTCTCTGGTAATCTACACACTTGAAAGAGACAGACAACAAAAGCAGCGCAGCTCTTTGAAAGCCATCATTTTGTTTTCTGTCAAAGAGAGGGGTGTCTGCAAAAGCACCTAGTGGGAGGGAAAAACAAACACACAAACAACAACACTAGCAAACAACACTGGGGTGCATACAATAACATTTAATGCTCACAAAGCTAATTTGTGGGGAAATGCATTGTGTCTGACTGTACGATATGTCTGTGTGATAATTTCCTAAGCAACATTATCATTCCTATTTTAAGAGAAATCTGTCAGAGATGAGCTCATTCTTTCCTAGCCAAGGAAGCTAATGGGGGTCACTGCTTATGTCTGGTTTCTGTGGTGCTAAGCAAATGACAGAGGCATAGACTGGATGGGACATCAGTCTATCGCAGGTCAGGTAGGCTACCAATTCAAAGCTGAGCAGACTGAGACAAGGCAGATGAACAAAGGGCTGAAACCTAATGTGAATGGTGGGCAAAGTCAAGATAAAGCTAATTTAATAACTACGCAAAAACAAATAGCTAATTTAATACCATGATGCTAAACATAAACACTGATGAGTCGGCACAATGCTCCCACATGCCACAAGATAGCTATAGTTACTGCACTATAGTTCAATTCAACCTACACACGCCATCTGTCAGAGACTAGGAGAGAGAACGCTAAGTACAATTTAATGAAATCGTGCTTGTTTACTGCTTCACCTAATAAAGTTAAATTAAAATGATCTACCTCATACAAAACAGAAACCCTTTTTCCATCCAAAATATAATTCGCTTAAATCAAAAAGTTAGTGCAACACATGTGATGGAAAAAGACATTTCGATCTAATGTCGGTTTTGTCGCACTACGTTAATTTGCTTGAAAGAGGTTGTTAAGGGAGAGTTAGGTCAACATAAAATGATGGAAAAGGTTTGAAGCGATATAAGAATGTTGTGCACAGAATTAATGTATGGTGTCAATATTTAGTAGTGAGTCTGAGGCACTCAAGAGGATATTTGTAAGTAAAAAGCCTTTATTTAGCTTGGCTATAAATTTAAATCATGCCAACATGTTTCAGCCAAAATGGGCTTCCTCAGGGCAAGTTTAAAAATGGCTGTCTGTAGACTACATCTTCTAAATCTGAATGTGGTCACATGACCAGAAATTGGAATTGTCTGTCAGTTTGTAGGCTACCTTTGTCGCGCATTCCAACAATGTGTTCTTGTCCATACTTACATGAATGATACACATGACTAGAAGAACATAACTCCACTCTACCTTCACATTTAGAGAGCTGTGGCTTTTTCTACTGATGTCGTGGTACTGAAGGAGTAAAAGAGAGCTTTACTGCTGCTAAAAAGTCTTATCTAACTCCAGCGATATTGTCTCTGCTAAGGTCAGTGAGCCGATGGCTCTTTCTGAGACCCTAATGACAGGGTTCCCAGCCCTTTGTCTGTGTTCATATGGACAGCTGATCTAGGAGTGAAAGGAAATCTGAACTGAGAGGGGGGAGAATGGGTAGTACACACACACACACACACACACACACACACACACACACACACACACACACACACACACACACACACACACACACACACACACACACACACAGTCTGTCATACACATATATGATCCTAATTTAGCTCAATCACCAATCTTTGTTATGTAATGCTCCTTCATATTCTAGGGAGGATATAATCTCTCAATTGAGCAACCACCTTAACACCTAAAGGGATATGAGTGGTGGGGTTACTCAACTATTAGCTCTCAAGAAAATGCCCTCCCCTAAATGCCAATATCAGACAAAACAATCTCCCCTAAACACCAATATCAGACAAAATACCCTTTCCTAAAGGCTATTTATCAAACAAAACACTCTCCCCTAAACACCGATATCAGACAAAATACCCTCCTCTAAAGGCTAATATCAAACAAAACACTCTCCCCTAAACACCGATATCAGACAAAATGTTAGTAAATACTCCACGCCAGTAGCAGACAACATCATAACTTAGTCATAACACAGAGGCAGAAGCCCCCCTAGTGTTTGGTTAAGTACAGTAAAAGGTTGGGCGGCCATATTGGTGTGTTGATCAGAGCGACGGCGGGGTTAAGGAGCCATTCTGAGGAGGCATCAGATGTTATTTGCGGCAAGATTACAGATCTCGGATCGCTCTCTTTCAATCTTGCCGAGAAAAATTGCAACCGCCCACAGAGCTGAAGGACTCCAGCTGGTGGAGAGAAAAAAAGTCAGAAGAGAGGGATGGAGAGAGAGAGAGAGAGAGAGAGAGAGAGAAATGGAGGAGAGATGGATGAATAGAGAGAAATGGAAAGAGAAAGAGTGAGGGAAGTGACTAAGAGAGACAGTAAGCAAAAGGATAGTGGGGGGTTAATGGGGAGAGAGAAAGGATGGGAGGAGATACAGAGAGAGAGAGGGAGAGGAATAAGTGAATGGGCACATGAAGGCCTTAAAGAGAGAGATTTGGTTTGAGGAAGGGAATAAGAAAGAAAGAAAGAAAGAAAGAAAGAAAGAAAGAAAGAAAGAAAGAAGAAATCCCCTGATCAGACTATAGAGGAGTGGAAGATGTACGTGATGGAGAGACAGAGAAGGCAGTAGTAGATGGTGCCTTCACAGGTTGTGGGTTTCATCTTTTTTTAATGAAACAAAAATGGTGGTCATAGCGCTACAAGGGTTTGAAGTGAATTTACCACCTACAAAAAGCATTTCCCAATTGAAGGAACTGTAAAGAAGCTAAATGAAGAACATGAAGCTAACATGCAATAGCATGTCTTCCTACTTGATTGAATGGCTGTAATTCATGAAGCTAACATGCATTAGCATGTCTTCCTGCTTGATTGAATGGTTGTTGATTCATGAAGCTAACACGTGTTAGCATGTCTTCCTGCTTGATTGAATGTCTGTTGATTCCTACCTGCTTCATTTTTTTTTAAGCACAGGATGATTTTTTTATTTCTTTTTTGGCAGGATGTCCTTGGGTCTGTGATCACAGTAGGATGTACTGTTTAAGCCTGCATCACACAGGTTTAGCCCATTTGAAGAGGGAAAGGGTTTTGTTGGTTTTGAAGCACAATGATGACTTATATATCACTAGTTATCACATATGTATCATATCAATTTAATTACCATCTTAGCTAACCTTTATCAGTTATCAACGTTGGTTAGCTTTTATCTGAGTCGAGGAGATGTTTGCACCTTGTATGCCATATGGTATATCTCTAGTTTAATTCACATGTGCATTATTTCAGTTAGCAGATTAGTTAGCTTCTTATTGGTGCCAGATGTGTTGTTGTCGCAAGGCAAGTGTGTTGGCTGTTTTATAGAAGAAGAAAAAAATCTCTCACTGGAGTCTTTTGTCCAGATGCACAGATTTGTATGAATTTTATATTTTTACAAGAGCTACTTCATCTGTGTCTTTTATCCCTTACAATCCAGAGTGGGCAAAGCACAGCAGAAATTGCACATGCTTAACCCTTAAAGGAGTACCGTCACACCGGTGTGACGGGAATGTTGAGAAAAGAACGTTCTAAAGAATATCTGGGTTCATTGAATTCAACATAGAATTTTAGAACCTTCAATTGTTGCGGAACTTAGAATGTTCAAAAACCTACACCTTTAACCCTTAAAGGAGTACCGTCACACCGGTGTGACGGGAATGTTGAGAAATGAACGTTCTAAAGAATATCTGGGTTCATTGAATTCAACATAGAATTTTAGAACCTTCAATTGTTGCGGAACTTAGAATGTTCAAAAACCTACACCTTTAAGGGTTAATCTATTTTGTTTGTTTGTTTGTTTGCTTTATTTTTACTTGATGTGAGAAAGAAGCAGCACATGTATACTTGGATTGCCTTGGAAACCGTAAGCAGTTTTTGTTCCAGAGTTATTTGAATGGGAAGGTACTCAGAAGAAATGATGGAGACCCTTGTAGATGAGAGGAGAAGACAAGAGGAGGAGAGGGGAAAAGAGTCGGAGAGGAGATAAAAGGAAAGGAGATGCCAGGAGATGAGGAGAGGAGAGGAAAAGAGAGGAGAGGAGAGGAGGAGAGGAGATGAGAGGAGAGAAGGAGAGTGGGAAAGGAGATAGGAGGAGAGGAGAGGAGATGAGAGGAGAGAAGGAGAGTGGGAAAGGAGATAGGAGGAGAGGAGATGAGATGAGAGGAGAGGAGATCATTGACTAACCGACTCGATTCCCCATCATCCTTTCCCTCTTTCTCTTCACCTCCTATAGAATACCACTTATTTGTGTGTGTGTGTGTGTGTGTGTGTGTGTGTGTGTGTGTGTGTGTGTGTGTGTGTGTGTGTGTGTGTGTGTGTGTGTGAGAGAGTATGAGTGTGTGTGTGTGAGAGAGTATGAGTGTGTGTGTGAGAGAGTATGAGTGTGTGCATGTGTACGGGAGATGATTATGTTGCGATTGGCCATGTGTGTGTATGAACTTCAGTGTGTGTATGTTTGTGTGTGTGTGTGTGTGTGTACTTACTCATATGCGGTGATCTGGAAGCATCGTCCCAGCAGGAAGAGGAACTCTCTCTCCGGACCGTAATCTATAGCCAGTCTGTCTTCCAGCTCCCTGTACACACACAGACACACACACAGACACACACACAGACACACACACACACACACACACACACACACACACACACACACACAGAACTTTGTTTGAACTACATTGCTCTGCAAGAGCAGGAGCACATAAAACAAATACACACAGAGTTATAGACACACACACACACACACACACACACACTCACACACACACACACACACACACACACACACACACACACACACACACACACACACACTCACACACACACACACACACACACACACATACACACACACACACACACACAGCCATACATCCAATCTGGCCCAGTAATATATAACTCATGAGGTCCATGCTGCCCTGCTGGCCTGGTGTTGTGGGGCTCCACATGGGGCAGCAGATGAGGGGAGAGATGGGTGCCCAGCGACCAGCCATTTCAACTTCACACCTGCTCTCATATCATGGGACGCTGATGAGCAGAGTGGCTTATCCGTGTGTGTGTGGGGGGGGGGGGGGGGGGGGGGTATGTGTGTATGTGTGTGTGTGTGTATGTGTGTGGCTTCTCTACAAACCACTGTAAGGGGAGATATATGAAGAGATAAAAAAAGAGAAGCCAAAAACAGAGAAGAGGAAGGCAACAGACAGAAAGACAAATAAACAGAGAAGAAATGGGTTAGAATGAAATACTGCATAAAAGAAAGAAAGAAGTAGAGAGGAAGAGAGCGAACGGACTAGGATAACGGAGGGGAAAGGAGATGAGAGGAGAGGACAGAGGAGAGGAGAGGAGGAAAGGAGGAGATGAGAGGAAAGAGAGAAGGGATGAGAGAAGAGGGGAGGAGAGAAGAAGAGGAGAGTAGAGGAGTGAGAGAGGACAGAATAGGAAGAAAAGAGGAGAGAAGAGGAGAAGAGAGGAGATAAAAGGAGAGGGGAGGAGATGAGAGGGAGAGAGGAGAGGAGAGGAGAGGAGAGGAGAGGAGATGAGGAGAGGAGAGGAGTGGGAAAGGGGATGAGAGGAGAGGGGAGGAGATGAGAGGGAGAGAGGAGAGGAGATGAGGAGAGGAGTGGGAAAGAATAGGATAAGAAGAGAGAATGGGAGAGGAGAAGAGAGGAGAGGAGTGGGAAAGGAG
Source organism: Alosa pseudoharengus (assembly GCF_046254945.1). Classification (NCBI taxonomy): domain Eukaryota; kingdom Metazoa; phylum Chordata; class Actinopteri; order Clupeiformes; family Clupeidae; genus Alosa; species Alosa pseudoharengus. The sequence continues at coordinate 15,170,225 of NW_027468640.1, forward strand.
ATGAGAAGAGAGGGGAGGAGATGAGAGGGAGAGAGGAGAGGAGATGAGGAGAGGAGTGGGAAAGAATAGGATAAGAAGAGAGAATGGGAGAGGAGAAGAGAGGAGAGGAGTGGGAGAGGAGATAAGAGGAGGGAAAATAAGAGGAGAGGAAGAGGAGTAGAGGAGAGGATAGGAGATGAGAGGAGGAGATGAGAGGAGAGGAGGAGAGGAGAGGAGATGATAGGAGATGAGAGGAGGAGAGGAGAGGAGGATAGGAGATGAGAGGAGTAGAGGAGAGGAAGAGGAATAGAGGAGAGGAGATGAGAGGAGGAGAGGAGATGATAGGAGGATAGGAGATGATAGGAGGATAGGAGATGAGAGGAGTAGAGGAGAGGAGATGAGAGGAGAGGAAGAGGAGTAGAGGATAGGAGATGAGAGGAGGAGAGGAGATGAGAGGAGAGGAGAGGTGTACTACTGCCAGGGATGGTCTCTGCTGGTTGGTCTGACTGACCGATATCACAGGAGAGAGCGTGCATCATTTCTGGTGCTGCCAAAATTAACATGTTAAATCGACACAATTAATTTAGAAAAAAATAAACATAAAAAATAATCAACGCTAATCAGTCTCCCCTGTGATTCCACCTCATTGACTTTCAGAGGCTCTACTAAGCTCAGTTTTACAGCTAGGACAGAGACTTTAAATAAATTAGATAACCAGATAACTAGATAACACATCCATTGCAAGAGGGGAAGAGTGATATCCAAATTATGCCTATGCTTGGGCAAGGGAAAAAATAGCACGGTCATTTAAAAAAAAAAATGTGAATTCCGTTTTTTTTCTCTCTCTCTCCCTCTGTGTTTAATTTTTTTAGTAACTAGATGGACTATTGTGGACCTTGTTCAAATGCAGCTGCCACCTAAATATAATGGTCTGGGGTTAGTTATAGTGCTTGCGACACATGCCTTTCATGTCAACAGTCAATAGCCGCAAACTCACTACCGAGCCATTACAAGGGTATATTCGATCTTACAGGGGCCTCACACCACCAG
>NW_027468640.1:15176253-15181253 GCF_046254945.1 Alosa pseudoharengus
ATTGTGATTAATTTGTCATCAGTCCTGTAGTTATTTCTGATGCCTGATCTTTTAACCTGATATGAAACAGTGTCCCTCCCCCACCTCCCCCCAACATTCTAAATCAATTCTATGCACTATATTGCTATGTGGCATAGTAATGTTATACACCATTTTAAAGCTTGGGCTCTTGGGAATCCATACATGGCAACATTTTTCATGTACAATCTGTATAGTGCTTTACATTGTCTGAATAATCTCACTATGTCTCAATTAATTTGTATAAAAATGCCCTCCTCCCCCTGCTCTGCCTTTGGTGCTTCCCTACCTTCTATGTATCCTTAGCAATAAGTAGATGCAGCATATTGGGTACTGAAATATTCACAGGAATCCATAGAAATTGAATATTCATGTTGTTTTATCCAATATTAGTTGTGCAGATGCATAGTCCATTTTATACACACCTATTAAACCAACAAAGAACAAAAATAGAGACTTTTATGTAATTATTCCATATTTTGCGTAGTCATTCTATATAAGAACCTCTGACATACAATCCTAGTCTACTTTCATTTGAGACCAGGATTATGCTTCTACACCAAGAGGTTGCCACACAGTAAGGCTTTTATTGTCAGTATGCATTTTGGGTGACCAAAAGCCCAAGGGGAGTTTTCATAGGGCATTTTACAAAACAAATAATGGTCTAAAGTATTCATTTTTCATTCTATATTGATCTACTTTTGCACAAAGCTTCACAAGACCTGGTGCTAGGGCTCAGTTCTGTTTTTAAGTCATATCAAGTGACGTAGATGGCTGAAATGTGGTCAGTTCAGAGATGCTTGTTATCCGGCAGAAATTTAAAAAAAAAAAAACATATTCTAGCCTCTGTAGCTCTGTGCTTCACACAGCCATTCTGATTGTTTCCTAAGAAACTACAGGGTCTTAGCTTTCTAAAGAGGTCAAACATTTGATGGTAGGCCAAACTAGGTGGGAACAGTGGCCTCTGAGTGTCTGATGTGTTACTGGGATGCACTAATCAGACATTGATCAGCATAGTGTTGCCAGTATCACTAGAGTAATGCTAGCAGTGTCAATCAGCAGTACTACTAGCCGCTGTGATTGCTAACATGACTGTTATGTAGCACATTCATACAGTTAACATAGAGTAACATCACAACAGTCATATTGTTGGTTGATGGTCAAAAAATAGTAAGAAAAATGGCATCATACTACTACTACTACTACTACTACTACTACTACTAATAATAATAATAATAATAATAATAATAATAATAATAAAAATATAAAGCATAATATAGACCATAATACAACAAAACACAGGCTAAGGCAACAGTAGTAGCTGATGGTATCTGTTTTACTGCACCTGTAGGTCCAAAGCAGAACACCTTCCTGTGAAATCACCTTCCTGTGAAAATGTCCAAACTTCTAAAGTAAGAGGAAATAAGTTCACAGAGGAGATGAATGCATGTGACCATGTCTGTCACCTGTCTCTCTAAGGTGCTACCCGTGTCCTCAGCAATGCTACACACACACACACACACACACACACACAGTGGGCCAGTGAAGCTGCTTCAGCTCGCTGGCTAACTCAGGACACAAGGCCTAATCTCAGCTGACGGGAGTCTCTCCCGTTCACTTCAGCTCAAGATCAAGCCTCTCTCTCTCTCTCTCTCTCTCTCTCTCTCTCTCTCTCTCTCTCTCTCTCTCTCTCTCTCTCTCTCTCTCTCTCTCTCCCTCTCTCTCTCTTCTATGTGCTCTGTCAACCCTTTCTTCTAACAGATAAAATCACACTCTTTGTGTCTCTATCACTTTGTCATTAGTGATAAGAACACTGTCTGTCTTCCCCAATCTCCCATGCACACTCTCTCCTTCCCTTCCCACATCACCACTCTCTGGACATGTCTCTGTAGTCCTGCCTTTCTCTCACTTGCTATTTATTTCTCTCTCCCTCTCTTTCCCCATCCTTCTTTTCAACTTTTCAGTGTAACTCTCTCTCTCTCTCCATCTTCCCTTCATTCTCACTTTGTCAATAGTTTTCTATGTTGTCTTCACTTTTCCCCCTCTCAATTCACTATCTCCATTTGTTTATTCTCTCTCTCTCTCTCTCTCTCTCTCTCTCTCTCTATCTCGCTCTCTCTCTTTATCTGTCTTTCAGACTCCCTGACAGTCTGTCGGTCACTTAAAGTAGAGAATCAAAAGTATACCGGTAGGTTCGGTGGCTATAATAAGATGTTTATGACAGCTGGCTACACACCTACACACACACACACACACACACACACACACCTTTCCAAAAAAACATCAATCTTTGCCACCAGTACAAGAGCCTGCGTCAAATCAGGCAGCCTCTGTCCACGCTACAGCTACAGTATGTGTGTGTGTGTGTGTGTGTGTGTGTGTGTGTGTGTGTGTGTGTGTATGTGTATGTGTGTTGTCTGTCTGTCTGTCTGTGTGCGTGTGTGTGTGTGTGTGCGTGTGTGCGTGCGTGCGTGCGTGCGTGCGTGCGTGCGTGCGTGCGCATGTGTGTGTGTGTGTGTGTGTGTGTGTGTGTGTGTCTCGATGCTAATGCAACTGTGACCCCCCTCTATGCTTCATAGCTCCGTCAACAGACTGGTCTGCTCTCCAGATGGACTGGCTGTCTGTGGGGCCTGGACTTGAGTAGGTGTGGGCTTCTCAAAGGGTCACGCCTGGACACGCCGACTGATTTTTCCTGATGCATGCTGCTTTTCTCAACATACTGCAGCCAGACTGTGATGCATCTATGTATGAAGCTTGTTTCCGTACCTCAAAAGCAAGTAAACATCTTATGTAATGAGACAAAAAGTGAACTTCATTTCTTGCATTATATTTTCATGGAAATGTTAATTTCATTATCAAATATTATACATTTAAATTTTTACTGTGTGCAGAGTATTACTATTTGTATTAGTATTAGAGTTGTATAGTTAACATCAAAAACAACCTTTAAAAAGCAAGCACACACACACACACACACACACACACACACACACACACACACACACAAGCCTATCTAATATCAAAAACAACCTTCAGACAGCAAGTCCTTGAACCAAAAAATCAGTGTCATGCAATGAAATTCAACCCTCTGCATTGTGGTGGCCATTTATGATCCGATCAACAGCATAACTGAACAAAATGACAACCCTTGATGAGGGCAACAACAAATTCAATCAATACCAACAAGCACCAGAAACTTCTTCGGTCATTGCTCTTTGATGCAGCTCTTTAATGTTCCAATCAGTAACAAAAATAGACAAATGGCAAGCCCTTGACATAGGCACCCACAAATACTTACAAGTACCAACAACTACTTCAGTAACTCCTCTTAATTGCTGTGACCATTTATGATATGATCAGCTACATAACCTAACAAAATGGATGCCCCTAATGCAAGCACCAACAAATACCAACTAAAACCAACTAAAACTAGCAAGTTCTTCAATAATGTTCTGATAAAGTATCAGAGGGTTCTATTTAAACCAGCTTGTATTAAAAGGTCTGACATGGGATTTATTGAAGAAGCTAGCTGTCCAGTTGTCTTCAATGCAGCCACAGACACACACACACACACACACACACACACACACACACACACACACACACACACACACACACACACACACACACACACACACACACACACACACACACACACACACACACACACACACACACACACACACACACACACACACACACACACAATCTCTGTGCCAGGCCCTAAATCTGGCACAGTGTTAGCAGTGTTAGTTTAGCAAAGGTCTATTTATTTCAAAGAAAACCTACATGAAGTGTGTTTATGTGGTGGTGTGTGTGGTAGTGGTGTGTGTGTGTGTGTGTGTGTGTGTGTGTGTGTGTGTGTGTTGAGATTGGCGAGCTGCCAGCTCTTTATACTCCTTCCCTCTCCAAACCAAGGATGAAGGGAAAAAACAGGCTAATTTCCAACACCACTTCAACAGCAGAAAAGAGAAAAAGACACAGGGGGAGCACTCATCATAGCATCTTTCTCTGTCTCTCTCTGTCTCTCTCTCTCTGTCTCTCTCTCCCTGTGTGTGTGTCTATGTGCGCATTTATGAAAAGGTTGTGTTTGAAATTATCTTCTCTACATAACTGAGTTCATAAGACCTCCAGTATAGCCCCCTCCCCCACACACACCCACACCCTAAAGTGCATCGTCACTCATCAAAAGCTTATTAAAATTTAGTAGGATGTCCAGTCCACATTGGGAGGGGTTTCGTTATCAAACATCGAGTGCATGGCGCAACAATGTGTTCCTAGGTTTTTTAATCAGTCATATGGGTGTGTTTGGGGCGTAACATGATTTAAACCAATGAGAATGACATCTGTCATTCCCTTTAACGGTGCAAAGCGCGATATGTCAAATAAATGCATCTCAATGGCGCATTTGAAGGAGGCTGCTTGCGAGACCGTATGGAATAGTCATTCCTAAACCATGCTTTACTAAAACCTAGCATAGCCTTCACGCATTTGCACTCGTCTATTATTTGAACTCATTGGCAAAGTGAAACTAACTTCACCAAGGTGTCAGTCAACGACAAGACAGTTATATGCAGTCACTTTCACTATTGACTGACAATGGGTTACCATCGAAAACATAGGCTGAAAAAAGCAACACTTACCCAAATATTGCTCAAACAACGTTTATCCTGCAGAGGAGTTGCTTATATCTCATGACAGTGCGTCTTCAGCTGTGCTCCATACGTGTCTCTCGCCTCTCCCCTAATCACTTTTAACCATTATTACCAATTTGCAAATGATGGTGAATACTCATCATGAGATGTACAGTATTTCCTAATATCTTTATTCTAATTATGTTTCCCATTGTAATCGTGCAATTTGTAATGTTTTGCATGGACGTGCGCTGGTGTGCATTCATGAATGATAGAAGGATGGTGCGTGCACCTGCCAATATGACTGTTGACAATGCGCTCTTAAAATAGCATATAAACAACTCGCCA
>NW_027468640.1:15203753-15206253 GCF_046254945.1 Alosa pseudoharengus
AGTACCACATCAGTTTCATGAGGTTTGGCTCCTTCAGTGGAGGTGTGATGCAAGAGTTGCCGTGCAGGTGTATGTTATGTATACTTCATTAGGACGTGGGTGTTCGTTCTCTCTCTCTCTCTCTCTCTCTCTCTCTCTCTCTCTCTCTCTCTCTCTCTCTCTCTCTCTCTCTCTCTCTCTCTCTCTCTCTCTCTCTCTCTCTCACACACACACACACACACACACACACACACACACACACACACACGCCTCAGAGAGCCCATGACTCTGTACTCTCCTTGACAGGTTGTGATGAAATGGCAAGAAGTTGTTTCAGCCCAGATGGCCAGGGAATTTTTCGAAGCACGCCACCGCTTGTCCCAGTGAAACCTCAAACCTCATGCCTTCAAAATCATAACTGCCCCTAGTCCGCTCGGTTTCCCCAGTGGCCTTTTCCCCAGCCATCAGATGGCACACAGGCATACCAGCCTCCCTGGACATGCCACCAAATGGGACACTTTACAGCAAAGAATGCCAAACACTGCTCAATCTTGAGTCAGAGGGCCTATTTGCATTTTTTTTTTTTTTTTAGCGTGCGTCTTGGGTGATCCGATCACAAGTGGCCACAATGGCCATCACTGTTTACACATGTATCCAAGGTGTACTGTACAGATATGTTGCTGACCACTTGTGTTTAGATTGTGTTACTGCCAACGTCACAGTCATTGGAGCTCCCATTGTCCAGGACGTGTCGGAATGCGTTAGCGCTTACACTACTAAAGGCACGTGGCCAAATGTGTCTCAGAACCCCTCGGCAAGTGGTTTGATGTGATCAGTTCTAAATGTAAAAACAATCCCTGAGACGCATTGTGATCTGATCACTTGTGATTTGATTAGCCAATAAATAATTTAAAAATAAAAGTAAACAGTGTCAAGGAGATTAATAGGAGTGAATGGATCAGGCCCGTCTCATCTGGGCCAGGACTTCACCACACCAGGGCCAGACCCCAAAGAAACTAAACAAAATGTTTCCAATTGAACATTCCATTTGATGATGAACAGAACCGACTGCTATTTGGCAGTCAGTCTAGACTACCTAGTGTAACAAAATGATGCACTCCATAATTCTGGAAAGAGCCAGGAAAAAAACAAACAAACAAAAAAAAATCAGTCCTCAAAGAGCAAGTGAACTAAGCTGCCAACTCAGATAATGTCCTCAAGGTGATGTTTTATGCATTTATGCATGGATTCCACAGCCTTAACATCCTTCACTTTAATGACTAATGGTCATGAACACCAGCTATTGCTATTACTTCAGAAAGCGCAATCATATTTTAGATGTGTAAACTACAGACAATGAATTGCGTGCAATTTGAGAGTAATAATATGGTGTTGATGTAGCGGAACTGAGCCAAGAAAGGCTGGTGAGGACATTCTAATAAAGTGTTGTCAAACACACACACACACACACACACACACAATCAGCCAATTTAGGCAATTTTATTTAACAGAAGAAAAAGAAAAAATGATCTGACAAAAACAAATGACTGTGTAGAACTTTCTCTGACAGGAAGTAGACGAGGACACGGAGAAGAAGCAAGATGGCGGGAAGGAAATGTGAAATCCTCAGATGCAGTCCCCTTCCCTCCAGCGTGCTCAGTCAAGCGTTGGCCTCTGATAACAGCTGACAGGTCTACCTGTGTTTGGGCCGCATCAAAGCCAGATGCTGGCCGCGCCCGTTCCCTCACCACCATCACTACCACCCCCCTCCCCCCCCCCCACGCATGTTATCTGGGAGGCAGGACGAGCCTCCAGGTGACTTTAAGGACGCTCAGCCGTGACTGCTGAGAGAGGAGCTGAGCTCCGTGGGGCATGCCTGGGGCTACGATCAGCTCCCGTTCACTCCGGTCTCCGGTTCGGCCTGGCTATCTCTCCAGCAGAAGGGCCCGCGTAGAGGAGAGGAGAGGCCAAGGGAGTGTGGCGAGCTTGGCCTCAGGGAGACAGCGGGGTCGGGGCGATGACCCGCTCGTCCTTGGTGTCAGTCATGCTTATCTCCACCCCAGCAGAAGCTTCCAAATATTGTCGGGCACCTCAGGGTGGCTCGCCAAAAATCAGCACGAAGGAGAAGAGAAGCCCAGCTGGCGCTTCAGAAAACGCTCCACAACTTTTTCCAAAACTGTCATTTCTTTTTTTTCCCCTTCTCTTTTTCTCTTTCCTCCTCCCTTCTCTTCTTTCTTTCCGGTGATGTCTCACAGGAAGGTAGCCGAGAATAATGTATTTTTAGTAGCACACTTGAGTTTGCTTTCATTTTTTCAAGGGAGGGAATCTGAGGTGACAAGTCCCTGAAAAACAGGAACCTGACAGACATGTAACCCATTGCCAGCTCACTCTCAGGCTGAGTGACAAGTGTAAAGCTTTTAAAAACTAGCTGACAGCACCCATAGCACCACCACCCCCGTCCCCGTCCCCGCCCCAAAAACAGGCAAAATTTGAAACCGCCTACCCGACTTGTGACTAGTAT
>NW_027468640.1:15211253-15216253 GCF_046254945.1 Alosa pseudoharengus
GTGCATGTGTGCGTGCGTGTGTGTGTGTATGTATGTATGTGTGTGTGTGTATGTGTGGTGTGTGTGTGTGTGTGTGTGAGTGTATGTGTGGTGTTTGTGTGTGGTGTGTGTGTGTGTGTGTGTGTGTGTGTGTGTGTGTGTGTGTGTGTGTGTGTGTGTGTGTGTGTGTGTGTGGTGTTTGTGTGTGGTGCGTGTGTGTGTGTGTGTGTGTATGTGTGGTGTTTGTGTGTGGTGTGTGTGTGTGTGTGTGTGTGTGTGTGTGTGTGTGTGAAACGAGATGGGTTAAGTGTGAGTCTGAAGCCCAGAGCATGAGGAGGAGGAGATAATCATGGCTTGTGCTCTGCGTGTGTGTGTGTGTGTGTGTGTGTGTGTGTGTGTGTGTGTATGTGTGTGTGTGTGTGTGTGTGTGTGTGTGTGTGGTGTTTGTGTGTGGTGCGTGTGTGTGTGTGTGTATGTGTGGTGTGTGTGTGTGTGTGTGTGTGTGTGTGTGTGTGTGTGTGTGTGTGTGTGTCAGGGTTTCCTTTGTCCGGTAATTACCGGACATTGGCCGGAAAAAAAATGAAATGTCCGACAAAATTAAATCTCTCCGGTCAAATTGTCCGATTGAAATTGGCTAATAATCCCGTCCCCTAACGCAATCTGAATTTGAGAATAAGCCTTAATATGTAGGCCTAAGCCTATATTATACGTCCTCTGGCTATGTTTTTTAAATGAACAGGCTCTACCGTTTGAAAGTTATTAAACAACACGCATAACCTATGCTGCATTTCAAATAGGAAACGCACGCTTAAAACGTCCATGTTAAACAACGAACAAATGAGAGGCGGTTCAAACATGGCCAGGCCCAGGCAGACTAGCCTTAAACGTTTTTTCAGAGGCCAGACGCGATGGATGATAAATTGGTAACGTCTGAAGCCTCAGGTGTCCGGTCAACTCCACCACCACCAGATAAAAAGCCGAAGTGTCGGGCGTATCTGTCGGAATCAGTGACATTGGAAGTGGAGTTGCGGGGGGTGCGGCCGCTCCAAGACACTGTCATTCTCTGTGTACATTGGACAGGCAAAGTGTTCGGTAATACTTTCTATGAAGGTTGTATTTATAACGCCCTATGAATGCATTCATAATGTTTTATAAGGTGTCTATAAAGCATTGTAATGCTCATTATTACCATCTATATGTATTCACAAGTCGTCATAACCAACTTCATGATGCATTATGACAGCTAATTATGAATGATTATAATTTTAATCTGAATAATGCATTATAAATATGTCAAGATCTACCTACTCACTTGTCAGTTTTATGATGCATCATAACTACTTTGCTTTGCTAAATGTGTATAGTGATGCATAAAGAGTTTTGACTACTACTGTAGTCCTATATATCTATAGCTATAAGTATATGTAATAAAGTTATAATAATTTATACATCTCCGTACAGCACACAATTATAAACAGCTATGCAATATCATGTTATTTGTCAGCTCTAAGTAAAGTGACAAGAATATGACCCTATTATTAACAAATATAAGTTCACTGAGTAATTAAAGGGTGCAATAAACTACGTACCGAGTCTGGCATCTTTACCCCATATGCACAATATTATAAATTACTATGTTAATGTCATAGGTGTTATTTGTCAGCTTTAGGTAAAGTAGAGCAAATGAGGTGTTGTTATAAATAGATATAAGGTTATTATAAACAAATATGAGGCACAATGTAATGAGAGCCTGGACAGTAAAGACAAAAGGAATGCATTTAGTTCACTTTATTTTCATTAAAACCAACACACATAATCAGACTGATTATCAATGCTCTGAGCACATTACACAAACACAATGAGACAGGCCAAAAAAGTGGCACGGCATGGTCCTATATTTTGTGGTGGTGGTTATTATTGGATTATTCCACTGCTTGGTTGAATTTCCCATTGTCCTACATGTACGTAATTTAGAACGACCATTAACCGTATGTTATCTGCACACCTATGAAGTAGATCCATTTTTTTGGCCGTATCACATATACACCGTATATTAATTTGCCGAACTCGTTGTGAAGTTTAAATGAACTGTCACGTTGCATCCGAGCTGTAAAATGCAGACGTTCAGAACTTGGCAACATTGTAGCATATGACGGAGGTGGCTTTTAGCTAGATGGATGACAGCAGGCTAAGTAAAATAGCGATGTTTCAAAGCTAAAGTTCATCAGAATCTTGGGATACGCCCGCTTGACAACGGGAGAGATAGAACTAATGACTGGCTTTTGGCCGTAGCAACCATCCATTTAGAACTAGTAATGGCAGTTTGTCCTGTGAGTTGAGAAATTAGTTGATATGTGTTGGAAGAAAGTAGTTCTACAAACAAGACAAGTTTTAGCGATTAAAACGTTTAAATTGTAACAGGAAATGAACACAACGCAAGTGGCAACAGTGAAATAAGCGGGATAATGGACTCCACGGTGGTCAGTTCACAGAAGTTAATGCACTACGAGGTTTAAACGGCCCTCCGCTTCGCATCGGGGCCGTTTTACAACCTCGACCACCGTGCATTAACTTCTGTGAACAGACCACCGTGTCGTCCATTATCCCTTACATAAAACTCACAATGCCACTGAAATCTAGCTTGGGTCATTTTGAAAGATTGTTCGAATCAAAATAGACCTTTGGTTTAAATGAAAATAAAGTGAACTAAATGCATTCCTTTTGTCTTTACTGTCCAGGCTCTCATTTCATTGTAAGATAATAGGGTCATATTCTTGTCACTTTACTTAGAGCTGACAAATAACACTTATGATATTGCATACTGTAGCTGTTTATAATTGTGTGCTGTACGGAGATGTATAAATTATTATAACTTTATTACATATACTTATAGCTATAGATATATAGGACTACAGTAGTAGTCAAAACTCTTTATGCATCACTATACGCATTTAGCAAAGCAAAGTAGTTATGATGCATCATAAAACTGACAAGTGAGTAGGCAGATCTTGACATATTTGTAATGCATTATTCAGATTAAAATTATAATCATTCATAATTAGCTGTCATAATGCATCATGAAGTCGGTTATGACGACTTGTGAATACATATAGATGGTAATAATGAGCATTACAATGCTTTATAGACACCTTATAAAACATTATGAATGCATTCATAGGGCATTATAAATACAACCTTCATAGAAAGTGTTACCAAGTGTTCTTTACCCAAAGCATACATTAGGTTTATGCGTTCTCTGTCTATGATCTGCAGGGTTAGGGCCTCCTCGACGAGGCGATTACTGGTCCGCGGATAATTTCTGGCACAATTAAACGGTATCATTGAACCGCGGCCGAAAGAAAAAAAAACTAAACGTTTCCCAGAATAGGAAACATTTCTTAATTTATTGTTATCAAATAAAGAGGCATAGCATTAGGGGGTAGTGGTGTGAGTGCTCATTCTTGTGCACATCTGTGCAAGTTAAACAGTCACCACTGAGATAACGTGGGTAGCAGCAACAAACAACGTAGCCTTTTTAAAACAACGAACGAAGCGGACTCTTGCTGTCCATGAAAAGATACTGGCTAGATATTGTTAGGCATGTTTAAGTTAGGCTAATGAACATGTTACATTCTATACACATTATGTAATTCTTTAAGCTACATAGCCTGTCTCCAGTTTTCCTCAGTTTGACTAATTAAGAAGGGATAATAGGATATTTGACCGGCATATCATCAAAATGTCCGGAAAACGAAACCTCTGCCGGTCACTTTGACCGGCACCATTTTTTATAGCGGAAACTCTGGTGTGTGTATGTGTGTGTGTGTGTTTGATGTGTTTGTGTGTGTGTGTGTGTGTGTGTGTGAAACGAGATGGGTTGAGTGTGAGTCTGAAGCCCAGAGCATGAGGAGGAGGACTTTAACAACTTTATTACATCTCAGGTGATGTTTGCAAACCTTCTGCCACCACTGCTTCTAAATACACGTCACATATCAGTATAACAAAGAAGGTATTTTTTTTGTCTGTGATACGACACAAAACAGACAACACCCTGATCCCTAATTCAACACAACCAAACACCCAGAGCCCTAATTCAACACAACACAACAAAACACCCAGGGCCCTAATTCAACACAACACAACACAACACCCAGAGCCCTAATTCAACACAACACAACACAACACCCAGAGCCCTAATTCAACACAACACAACAAAACACCCAGAGCCCTAATTCAACACAACACAACACAACACCCAGAGCCCTAATTCAACACAACACAACACAACACTCAGGGCCCTAATTCAAATGGCGGGCAGAGTGCAAAGTCTATCAAGAAGCAACATTCTTGTGCATGACCTACACCTCTCATGTGGAATGTGGGTACAATAAGCTGACTCCTCAATGTTTAAACTTACAGTAAAGTCGTTTGCCCATGGTGTTAAACTAACTAACTGGTTTTGCCTACTTGTTACATTAGCTTTTTGACTAAAAGCGATGGTTCGAAGTAATTCCACCCTAGGGTCCTTTGGGTGATTTGGGAAAAGCCTGTAAAAGTCCTGACAGGAAGCGATTACAGTTTTTTGGTATATCCAGTTTTTAATATTTTTTTCCGAAGTGTTTACAACTTAGTGTTAACTATAATTGTTGCAAACTGGTACTACGAACAAAATATCGCATGCATTCCTGGATCTACATCGTAGATTGCATGCTTCCTGCCAGGACTTTTACGGGCTTAACCCAAATCACAGAAGTAACGTTGACGCAGCATTAGATAGCAGCAGAGAGTAAAATCCATCAGGCAAGTGTTATTTAAATAAACCTGGTATACTTACAAACTTTTCAATGCCTCGTTTTATGAGTAAAGAACATAAGTGTACAGTACTACTGTAGAAGTTTCGTACCATTCAGGGCATTATTAGTGGGGTAATTTACGAGATACTCTATAGGTTCCATAAGCGCCTGCAGAAAGTCATTCGTTTCTGACAGGGCTACTCGACCAGGGTTCGACCAAGGGAAAAC
>NW_027468640.1:15218753-15221253 GCF_046254945.1 Alosa pseudoharengus
TGAGTGTGTGTGTGTGAGTGTGTGTGTGTGTGTGTGAGTGTGTGTGTGTGTGAGTGTGTGTGTGTGTGTGTGTGTGTGTGTGTGTGAGTGTGTGCGTGTGAGTGTGTGTGTGTGTGCGTGCGTGTGAGTGTGTGTGTGTGTGTGTATGTGTGTGTGTATGTGTGTGTGTGTGTGTGTGTGTGTGTGTGTGTGTGTGTGTGTGTGTGTGTGTGTGTGCATGCAATACATATATGTGTATATGCATGTGTGAACACTGCACTTATATAAGACATTGATGGGGGAAACACTGGACTGGGATGCAGTGAAAATGTAGGTAACACTCCATAATAAGGTGCCATAATAAATAGCAAACTAGTAATTACCTAACCCTTTGTTAATTGTTACTAAAATATCTATTTGGCACAAGTTAATAGTTTTTTCATCATTAATTAAATATTAGTTGTTTGCATAAAATCTGTATGTTAATGTTTTAACAAATCTATTAACTAATATTGTATTAATATATGTTAATAGTTAATATATTTTTGGCACTAATTAACAGTTATTTCTTAACATCATTTAAATGTTAAATGTTTATTTATTATTATTTACAAACTATATGCTAATATAAAAGTTAATGACATATCATTATTTATCTAGCTTTTATGATTAGCTTTGTTGAGAATTTATGGAATTCATGGTTTATGGCCTTATGGTCTTGTGGGGTGCATACGGCACCCTACTGCCAGTGGTTGGTTGTGTGAGTTTGCGCTCCTCTTCTTACACTTCATCCTTATTGGATACCGTTGTGGTTGGCTGTCCTGTAATTGGTGACTCTCTGTCTAGTCTTTGAAAGTAGCGTACTCTGCCTTTGGAAGTACTATTTGGTTGCTGCTTGGATTTGGTGAAATTCAGGGGAGGGGTGTAACAGAGTTAGAAATGTAGTTTAGTGTTTGTATGTGATTTTCGCTGTAATTAAGCAGCTTTATTGATATTGGTGTTTTGGAGCCCCCTTTGGAGAAACGCTATACTGCAGTTCTGCTGCGTTTTGTCCTTGTATTGTTGCCATAGCCGATCAGAAGCGGTATGCTTTGCATTGGGTAGGTTGACTGTATAAAGCACTCCCCACTTTTGTAACTGTGAAATGTTGTTTAAGTTGAAAACTTTGATATACCACCTGTATTATGTTACTTCACATGTATTTTTAAGATTTGGGTGCAATTCTAGCGACTTAGAGAACGTTTATTAATGTTTTCATCATGACCACGAGTTCATACACACTGAGTCTAACGTGACTAGCTGTAAACTCCGCTAGCAACTTTCCATGCATTCAGTGTAGTTAAGCAGTTTAGCTTAGTGTGCATGGAAAGTGCAATTCAGTCTAGCAGGAAATGGATGTACATTTAGTTTAGCATTATGTTTATGCATTACCTCCGTATGGTCTACGTGAGTCTCAGAATATTAATAAACTGTCGTTCTGTGCACCTGAACATTCCATGTCTCCCTTGCTAGTAGGGCTGACAGTGATGGTATAGGAATGATGCATGTAATATAGCCCATTCAACTACTTGTTTTGTTTTAACTTTTCCTAAAAGAATAAATGTGATAAGCCAGTTTTGGTCTCAGTCCCTTCACCGTCTGACTATAGTTATATATTACTAATATATTAATAAAGCTTAACCAACTTTATTATAAGGGTCCCCCATACTGATAGTTATATATTACTAATATATTAATTAAGCTTAACCAACTTTATTATAAGGGGCTCCACACTGATAGCTATATACTACTAATATATGAATTACGCTTAACCAACTTTATTATAAGGGTCCCCCATACTGATAGTAATATATTACTAATATATTAATTAAGCTTAACCAACTTTATTATAAGGGACCCCACGCTTATAGCTATATACCACTAATATATTAATTAAGCTTGGCCAACTTTATTGCAAGCGGTTCCGGCGCTGACAACAGTGGCAACATGTCAAGGTAGCTCCATGTTTTTTTCTTAAATTTCCCCTTGGGGATCAATAAAGTATCTATCTATCTATTGTAAGGGTCTTATGGAGAGTGGTTCATATTGGGATAGGCAGAAGCACAGTTTAATAACAATTAGTTAAATAATAATATGTCATTAACTTTTCTATTAACATATACAGTAGTTTGCAAATAAACATTAAACATTTAAATGATGTAAGATATAACTGTTAATTAGTAATCACATATTAATGCAATATTAGTTTATAGATTTGCTAAAGCATTAACATACAGTTTTTATGGAAACAACTAATATTTAATTAATGATGAAAAAACGATTAACTTGTACCAAATAGATATGTTAGTAACAATTAACAAAGGGTTAGGTAATTACTAGTTTGCTATTTATTATGGCACCTTATTATGGAGTGTTACCAAAATGTACAGTATGTGTCTATCCCAAATGTGTTGAGAACATGACTACCCTTCCTCTACATACATCCTGACCCCTCAGCAACAGGAACAGATGTAAATAACCG
>NW_027468640.1:15226253-15241253 GCF_046254945.1 Alosa pseudoharengus
ATTAGAAATACTGCCCATCCCTGGCAACATGGTAAAAAGATGAAAATGACTTGATTCAATTCAATATTAACATTAACATTTTTCATAACTCCATGTCGGACGTTTCTGTACATAAATGCAGGGATGGATTACTGCACGGGCCTACCGGGCCCAGGCCCAGGGGCCCAAGAGGTCAGGGGGCCCTGAAGCCCAAGCATTTGCATGGAATCATTGCCTCAATATCAACAAATCAGGATGTAGGCTATGAATCTGATTGAATTTAGTATTGGCCATCCCCAAAATGCACCAGAATACAGGAAATCACATCAAACAAATTAAAAATGTTCTGGGGGAGGACTCCCAAACCCCCCCTCCCACATATACGGCAATAAGTGGGGGGCCCTTAATACATCTGGGCCCAGGGGCCCGAAAGTTCATAATCCGCCCATGCATAAATGTGAGCACTGTGGCAGTAGTAATGCAATATTTAGAAAATGTAGGCTACTCTTGTACTCTTGATACTCAAGTACTTTTAAAAACAAGTACTTCAGTACTTTTACTTAAGTAGACATTTGACTGCTGTACTTTTACTTGTACTTGAGTAAAATTTAGCAAAGGGTATCTGTACTTTTACTCAAGTAATGAAGCTGTGTACTCTGTCCGCCTCTGCATACTGCTCTGTCACATTCACACAAGTCCAAGAAGGTTCAAAGGAGAAGTGCTCCAATGCTGAACATAAGCATAAGTAGGCAATATGAAAAAGACAGCCACAAAGGGGTCTCAAACCGCTTACTTCAAATACTTAGTTTCATTATATAGTGAAGATATTGGGACAATACTAACCATCGAAAAGTGGGCACACCGCAAGTAAGCTCTCTTGTCTGTCGCAACAGCGACCAGGTCCTTGACGAGAGGCAATCTTTTGATTAAATGTAATGACAGACTTGCAAAGCCAACAAGTGTCTGCAATGACCAAGAGAGGAGAAAAAAGGAACATAGAAAAACATAACATAGATATATAAATAAATAAATAAATAAGTACATAAGTACATAAAATGGCATGCTTTCACATTAGAGAATGAATCCTATTTATTATTATTATTATTATTATTATTTTAGCCACTCTTCATTTGTGTGAATGGTCCTTCGTCTTTTCAAATACGTATTTGTCTTTCCCTTTTGTTTGCACAACTGAAAAGAAGGCCTCCAGCTTTGATTTTTCTTTTCCTATTCAACTTGAAGCTCTTCATTCTCTGCCACCTGTGCAATGGTAAGTACACGCACTATGGCCTCACTAATGGGGGGGCACCTGTAAAGACGATGAGCTCAAACACAAGATAAAAAGCTTCAAGGGGATGCTTCAGGGGTGCTTGAGAACGAATTGCTTCTAATTTGTGTATCCAAAAATAGCCAGAAGTTTTGATGGCTTCTGATTTTTGCTCCTGTCACTTGAAGCTGGGGATGGAGTAGAACTGGTGTATAAAACTGACACCATCTCTGAGAGCTATATGCACACAGTGGTGCGTTATGTAAGGCTGCAAATGCTCTGTGGTAGTCTTTATAAGCCCTAAACGACAACTCTTTCCCATAATGCTTTGCTGTTTGTTGCTGCAGGCGAGCTAGAAAGATCTCAGGCCGTCATCAAAGTGAGCTTAAAGCAACACACAACTCCTTCCCACAAATCTTAGCAGCTGGTTGCTGCAGGGGTGACAGACGGGTCATAGATCGTCCCGGACAGACGCCCTGTTGAGTGTGTTTGTGTGTAAGCGTGTTTGTGTGTGTGTCTGTGTATGTTTGATTACATGTGTGTATGTGTGTATATGTGTGTGTGCGCATGTGCGTGTGTGCGTGTGCGTGTATGTGTGCGTGTGCGTGTGCATGTGTGTGTGTGTGCGTGTGAGTGTGCGTGTGCGTGTGCGTGTGCATGTGTGTGTATGTGTGCGTGTGCGTGTGCGTGTATGTGTGCGTGTGCATGTGTGTGTATGTGTGTGTATGTGTGTGTGTGCGCATGTGCGTGTGTGTGTGCGTGCGCGTGTATGTGTGCGTGTGCATGTGTGTGTATGTTGAAGCGATGACACACACAGGCAGGGCGGGGGGTGCCAGCGGGAGATTGTCCACAGTGTCATCGGCCTACATTTCCACTTCCACTCGTGAAACCCCCCATAGACGACCTTTAAAGTCAATGACTCAGGAGGGACATCCAGGAAATCTGTGTGTGTTTCTGTGTGTGTGTGTGTGTGTGTGTGTGTGTGTGTGTGTGTGATAGAGAGTGTGCATGCAAGTGTATGTATGTGTGCCAAGTCTGCGAGAGATATCTTCGTCTAACCTCTCTCTCTCTCTCTCTCTCTCTCTCTCTCTCTTTATTGCACGTTTCAGTAACTTTATTGCCAAAGCTCAATTACATAAATGAATGTTTAACAGAATTGGAAATTAAGTAAGACATAAAAGTTACATGACAATTCTAATAATAACAACAATCATACAACATTGTTTTTTGCAGAGGGAGAGGGAGATTTTGAGAGGGAGAGGGAGATTTTGCTCTCTCTCTCTCTCTCTCTCTCTGGTGTGCTTGTGGATGTATATGTGTGTGTGTGCGTGGTGTGTTTGTGGACGTGTGTGTGTGTGAGAGTGTGTGGTGTGCTTGTGGAAATGTGTGTGTGTGTGTGTGTCTGTGTGTGTGTGTGTGTGTGTGTGTGTGTGTGTGTGTGTGTGTGTGTGTGTGTGTGTGTGTGTGTGCATGTGTATGTGTGTGTGTGTGTGTGTGTGCGCGTGCGTGTGTGTATGTTTGTGTGTGTGTGTGTGTGTGTGTGTGTGTGTGTGTGTGTGTGTCTACTACACTTTTTTGAGGCTTTATCATTTTACTCTTGTCTAATGTGGTTTCATATCGCAGTATCTGCTTCGAAAAATTAAGTATTGATCGGATCACAAAAGAGGTAGAGGAATGTGTATGTATGTATCATTGTGTCTCTCGTGTGTGTCAGTGGGTTCCTGCCCATATGTGTGTTTCTGTGTGTATGTGTGTATCCATGTGTGTACTGTGACCGATATAGACACGTATCGCAGTCATAAAACTAGATCTCAATGCAGTCTCATGACATTAGGCTGCCAAGCAACAGTCCCACGGCTGTCTGTCAGTTCTGCACTAAGAGTTCTAGAATACCTGATTATCGCTCCCCTCCTGTATGGCTGACCGCTCTTACTGACCGACACAAATACAACGCAACCTCTACACACAACACTAAGCCTAACGGAACAGAGGACACAACATTTTAACACAACAAATGTAACCTCTGTAAAACAATGACAAATACTTATGAGAACAAAAGTGAAACTAACTAACTAACTAACATGATCAAGCTGTTATTGTTAGTTACTAAAGACACAAACGAGAGTTCATTAAAAAAAACACCACAAATAATTGGAGTGGATGACAGAATACACATATCAATATATCACATAAACACATAAAAACATACAATTCTGAATTAAATAAATAACACGCTTGGCAGAGGGCTGCAGTTTTGTATCGGGTGCTATCACTCATGCTTTGGCAGACTGTGTGTGTGTGTGTGTGTGTGTGTGTGTTTGTGTGTGTGTGTGTGTGTGTGTGTGTGTGTGTGTTTGTGTGTGTGTTTGTGTGTGCATGTGCGTATGTGTGTGCGTATGTGTGTGTACAGTATGTGTGTGTTTGTGTGTGTGCGTATGTGTGTGTTTGTGTGTGTGCGTATGTGTGCGTATGTTTGTGTGTGTGTGTGCGTGTATGTGTGTGTGTGTGTGTGTGTGTGTGTGTGTGTGTGTGTGTGTGTGTGTGTGTGTGTAGGAGGTGGAGTAGTTGGAGCCAGGAGGACCAGAATGGAGCACACTTCCATATTTCATGTGTGACAAACTCAAATTGGCCCTCTACAGCCACGGGTCCAGTCGGCTTGCCAGAAAAAAAAAAAAAAAAACTCCCTGTTCTCTCCTCTCCTCACCTCTTCCTGCTCTGGAAAGCACTCCACTCCTCCGACCAATCCATTCTTGTCCCCTTCTCCTCCTCTCCATTTGTCTTGTTCCCTCTCTCAAGTCTTCTGCTCTCTTCTCCTCTTTTGTTCTCTTTTTTTCACCCCCAAAAATGGTGTGTTTCTTTTCTTTACTCTCCTGACACGTCATGTCTTCTTATTTCCCTCTCTCCTTTTCTCTGCTCTCTTTCCTCTCTTCTCCTCTCTTCTCCTGTTTTCTCTCCTCTCTCCTCTCCTGTCCTCTCCTCTCTTCTCCTCTCCTCTTCTCTCCTCTCTTCTCCTCTCCTCTTCTCTCCTCTCTTCTCCTCTCCTGTCCTCTCTCCTCCTCTCCTCTTCTCTCCTCTCTCCTCCTGTCTGCGCCCCTACTCTCTTTCCTGCAGTCCTTTCCCCCTCTCTTTTCTTTCTTCTCTCATCTTTTCCCCTCCTATCTTTCCTCCTCTCCACTTCACTCTTTTCCTAAATTCCTCTTTTCTTTCCCCCACACCCTTTAAAATGTCTCTCCTCCACTCATCTGACCTGGCTCTGAACTGGACCATACTGGGCCCATAGCTCTGTCCAGCACATGACTTTGCCTTACAAATGGCTCGCCTCTCCTCTCATCTCATCTCCTCTCCTCTCCTCTCCTCTCCTCTGAACAGTCCACTCTTGTTACCCTCTTCTCCAACTCAATGCCCCAGAGGTCAAATTGGGGCAGCCGTGGCCTACTGGTTAGCACTTCGGACCTGTAACCGGAGGGTTGCCGGTTCGAACCCCCACCAGTAGACAAGGCTGAAAGTGCCCTTAAAGCAAGGCACCTAACCCCTCACTGCTCCCCGAGCGCCGCTGTTGATGCAGGAAGCTCACTGGGATTAGTGTGTGCTTCACCTCACTGTGTGTACACTGTGTGCTGTGTGTGTTTCACTTATTCACGGATTGGGATAAATGCAGAGACCAAGTTTCCCTCACGGGATCAAAAGAGTATATATACTTATACTTAAATCTGGAGTGGCTCCACGTCAGAAAATAAACTTCAAGGTGTGTAGAAACACTGAACACAATTTCATGCTTTAGTCATAAAATGCACAATACTTCTCATTATAAGAGCTTAACCGCTCCACTAATTGGTTTGTTTAGCTCCTCTCTCAACCACCCCCCCCCCCCGGCCCCCGCTGTCTGAAAATCAGTTTTCTCAGCTCTACTGCTGCTTGTCCACTCGTAAATATCCCCCTTTGTCCTCTTCTCAGAAATGTCCTGCTGATGCTGGTCCTATTACTACCCTCTCCTCTCCCCTCTCCTCTTTCCTCTCCTCCTCTCCTCTCCTCTCCTCTCCATACTCCTCTCTTCTCCCCACACACACTTCATCAATGCCTCTCTCCTCGTCAGGCCTCTTCTTCATTGCTCTGCACTGGACCCGTATTGCGGGACCTGTGTCCCGACAAAGATGGCCTGACAAGGAGACTTCCAGGAACACATGTTCCTGGAAGTCACAAAAAGCATCCAAGAAAGCATGCCCTTTCTAACTAAAGTGATAATTTTGCTTCTGAGCTATTTCTTCTACTTTTTTTTTCTTTTTTTAAGATATGATGCACTCCACCGCCCTGGTTTATGATTTCTGACAGTGTGATGAAATAGTCAATATTCTTCATTTAGGAAAAAATCAAAACAACAACAACAACAAAAAATCACAGACAGAACAGTTTTAAATCAATGATAACATTTCTGGTTGCAATTAACTTCCACTATTGCTTAGGATAATTGGGCCAAGTTCATTGCAAAAAATGTCCTCATAAATGCCAAAGAGTCAATTAAAGTCAGATGAATGGACCAAAAAGAGGCCCCTCCATAAAAACAAAGTTGCAAGCAACCCAGAGAGCATCTGAGGACACTCAGGCTGAGAACACAATGTAAAAGCCTATTACACAGAAAGCCATAAAGAGCAGAACGCATTAAGAATCAATGGAGCCTAAACAAGTTACCACAGCTGCTCTGTAGAGCATTGTTGCACAACAGCATCGTAAAACAAGTGATAAATAACTAAAGTAATAATAATTTAGTATAGAATAGTGCAGTATAGTGCGGAAGAGAATGGAAATATATCATGTAACCACACCTAACAACAGTGTCATAGTAGGCCTACAGCATAGTAGAGAAAACTGTACTACAGTATAGTACAGTATGATATTGTAGAGTTTTGCAGAGAGTAAAATAGAGCTTAAAATAGGGCTCTGGAACAGAACAGAGCAGAACATAATAGAACAGAACAGAACAGAACAGAACAGAACTAGGGCTGCATGATTTGGGCAAAATATCTAATTGTGGTTCTTCTATTGCGATTGTGATTTGCAATATGATTTTGAATGTCAATAGATTGATTTGGTTCAATATTCCAAATGTCTATTTAATTTGTGCCACCCCTGACTGGTGAGCATTTCCAGTGCACAAGAAGCACAGCACCCCCAACCGACTGTGAAGCCCACCAATCAGAATTTCTGTGTCCCTCACACACTACGTACACCCCCCGAACAAAAGTGGCACAGTCAAGGAGGATGACGTGAATAAAAATCATAATTGTGGCAAAATGAATTGTGCACAAGTATTTGTAGCTTGGTGTGGTTCATTTTGTGTTCGTTCATTTTGTGATAGTGATTATTGTGCAGCCCTAAATAGAACACAATAGAATAGAATAAAACAGAATGGAACACAATAGAATAGAATACAATAGAATAGAACAGAATAGAACAGTGTAGTCTTGTTCTTTGCCATGTAGAGTGGTGTAGTAAACACCGGTCTGGCTTCTAAAGGAATCCAGGCCTGTCGGATGAAGATTGTCATGATGGCATACTAATCATGTGCTTGTCATGCTATGACTCTTCTCTGCACTACGAACACCATACAGTACTAGCATGGGGCCAATCTACCGAAAAAGGAGTCAGAATAGTAATGCTGAGGTAGTATTGCGCTCTCACATACTGTAATGCACACACATAAACACAGACAGTGTCCTAGGCTGGCCCCTCACACACTTTCATAATGCTCTCTCTCTCTCTCTCTCTCTCTCTCTCTTTCTAAAAGGCCTGCTGGAGCTTTTTAAGATTTGTTTTTAAAGGGAATAGAGTTTGTGTGTGTGTATGTGTGTGTGTGGATGTGTGACGACAAAAAAAAAAAAAAAAAAAAAAAGGCTGTCAGGACACATTGCATGCCAGGGTTTCAGGACTCAGTGTGGTGAAATTGAGGTAATGTAGCCCATGAAAAATTAAGGTACGTTTTCTTAGCGCATGCTGTGCTGGGGGGACCTGTGGTGGGCCACATTGCCTCAGCGGCCTGTCTGCGTGTGCGTCTGTGTGTGCGTCTGTGTGTGTGTGTGTGTGTATGTGTGTGTGTGTGTGTATGTGTGTGTGTGTGTGTATGCGTGTATTCCTCGGCGGCCTGTCTGCGAGTGAGCGTGTGTGTGTGTGTGTGTGTGTTCCTCAGCGGCCTGTCTGCGTGTGTGTGTGTATGAGAGTGTGTGTGTGTGTGTGTGTGTGTGTGTGTGTGCTCCTCGACGGCCTGTCTAAATGGTCCTGACGTTCCCTCCTCTGTGGCTGCCTTTTTGGGAGATGGACAAGACGCCCAGAACAGCAGGGGGGAGAGAGGAAGAAGGCAGGGCCCATTAGCTATTAAAACACCATGAGGTCTGCACCTACATGCACGCAGAACACACACACACACACACTCACACACACTCACATGCACAAGCACCTGCATATGTGCGTGCGCACAAACACACACACAGACGCACATACAAAATGACTCCCCATTCAAAATGCTCTCTCTCTCTCTCTCTTCCTCTCCCTGTCTCTCTCTCTCTCTCTCTCCCTCTCTCCCCCTCCCTCCCTCTCTCCCTCTCTCCCCCTCCCTCCCTCTCTCCCTCCCTCTCCCTCTCTCCTAATGGAAACTGTGTTTGCAGGATTAGGCATCGCAGGCAGGTGCTCTTATGTGTGTTGTTTTTGTTGTTGTTCTTGCTGTTGTTGTTGTTGTTGCTATTGCTGTTGTTTTTCTATCCACTGTGTTTGAGCCTCTGAGATCCCCCGATCCCTTTTACAGTCTGTTTGTTCATCCTTCAGGAATCCATTTCAGAGTTCTATTCCGAAGACTCTTTACTATGAACAGAGACTATTTCATGATATGAATGCAATGATATTTTCAACTGCAGCATCAGTATTCATGAGTTTCATTCTCAGGCTTAACTGCAATCAAACTCCTGTGTGGTCAGGGAAAGGGTAAACAATGTGAAGGCTGCTACAGTTCTCGCTGCTATTCGCTCTCAGTTACAACTGCGGCCCGAGCTTGTTCTTCTTTCTTTTGCTTTCATCATCTACTGGGCAGCATCACAGCCTGACAGCAGGGCAGCCCACAGCATGTTGGTGGCAGCTAGGGAAGACCACACACACGCACACGCACACGCACGCACGCACACGCACACGCACGCACGCACACACACACACACACACACACACACACACACACACACACACAGACACACACGCACGCACGCACACACACACTTGCTCATCACTTACACATACACAAACACTTGCACATACACATACACTAGCACAAACACTCAAACACATTCAGTCATACATACACACACACACACACACACACACACACACACACACACAGTATGTCAGAGGAGAGCGGTGAGGCCTGAAGGCCTGAAGGACTGAGGCTCTGTGCCTGAGCTAGACAGTAATAGTAGCAGCAGCAGCAGCAGCAGCAGCAACAGCACAGACAAGGCAACCGGGCAGCACGGCACCGAGGCCGTCCGCGTCCACCACACGACCTGTCGGCTCCTGGGTGTCAGTCATGCTTGGACGCGCCTGGAATCTGGGTCAACCTCACTGCATCAACAATGTGAGGGGAAAAAAGAGAAGAGTGAGAGAGAGAGAGACAGGAAGATAGAGAGAGAGAGAGAGAGAGAGAGACAGGAGAGAGAGAGAAGGAAGAGAGAGAAAAAGAGAGAAGGGAGGGAGAGAAAAAGAGAGAAGGGAGGGAGGAAGAGAGAATTATAAAAGACATGGCTAGAGAAGGGAAGAGAAAGAGGAGATGAGAGAGACAGAGGAAAGGGAAGAAGTGAAATGTATAGCTTGAGTGAGGAGTGAGAAAAAAAGAGAGATAGAGGGAGAGAAAGAGATACATGGAGAGAGGAAAAAGTACCACCTCAGAGGGATTAGAGCTCTACTGTGATTGGCTGCACACTGACACACTCCCCATCACCCATCAGCATCTCACAGAGAGGGAACTGAGCACTATTGCTGTACAAGATGGTAAAAGCACACAATAGCCCAATAACATGATGCTGCAGGCCACGCCTGCTACACAGCATTAGCATCACACCCCAGCTTCAGAGCACAGACAGTTAGCAGCGCCAAAGAGCAAGAGCAATGCACTGAGCTAAAGGACTTTCTGATGTAGCCTTTAGCATGCGTGGATATAGCATTATCTATTCTGCACCCCCAACTTGGGCAAAATAGCTCATTATGCAGCTAAGAACAGAACATACAAACTAGCAATTATATAAATAAAATAAAACAAAACAAAACAAAACAAAACTACCCACTGGCATTGTGTATATGTATGCCCATGAGAGATCAATTTATTATATTCTATTCGTGATGTCTGTCTGTGATGAGTATTCTCCATGAAGTGAAATGCAGAGGTGCTAATAAGATTTGACATGTCTTAACGAGGCTTTTATGCACAAGGTTGAATTGTCCACCTCTGAAAGGTTGAAATCTGGTATCATCTGGTAACTGTGGGAGTGCTATTCTCCATTTTACAACGGACAAAAGTCAACCACTCACAATGCCACAACACAACTATTTAATTAACATAATATTTTCAAATGTATGCATTTTAGAATAACAAATGAATGTGACCTAATGAAGCATGGATTAGTCATTAAAAACATTTAGAAAAATTAACGATAAAATATCATGTGGGGGTGTAATTTTATCTGTAATGGGCGTGTGGTGTGGCAATACAGTATCTTCAGAGAAAGTATCACTTGAGCCATATTAAGCAAGTCTGTGCATGCGTGAGTGTGTGTGTGTGCGTGTGAGTGTGCGTGTGCGTGTGCGTGTGCGTGTGCGTGTGCGTGTGCATGTGCATGTGTGCGTGTGCGTGTGCATGTGTGCGAGTGTGTGTGTGTGCATGTGCATGTACAGTATGAGTGTGAGTGTGTGTGCGCGCGCTCGGTGAAGGGATTGGACATGCAGCCCCTAATGAGACGGATCCCAGCCCACACAAGTCCATTCTGAGTCATCCACGGGCGCTCCAGAGGACCGCCGAACGCCCAGCGCACAGAAAAGGCAATCAGCATCTCACACAAGACTGACGTCTGGTGTAGGTGTACGAAGAAAACACTATTGTTAGAACACATAGACACGGACACAGACACAGCATCTGAAAGTGACCGATGCCTTGAATTTCCCCTAGGGATCAATAAAGTATATATCTATCTATATATCTATCTATCTATCTATCTACCTATCTATCCTTCTTTAGGTGTTTAGCGGCGGAGACATTTTGGGCCCTAATTTAAATGGTGGAAAAAAGGTCAAAAGTCTGGGAGTGACCCTTTTAAGTTTATATATAAGTTCTCTCACCTGAACTAGAGTTAACCTATATTGTGGCATGAGGAAGCATTTAGCTAAATGTGTTCAATGTGTTAAATTAGCAAACAGTTTTTAATTAGTTATATCAGTGTTAGTTAGACTTTAGGATTTTGCACTTTGCCCATCATTCAAATTAGGGCCCTCAGACGGCAGTCAGAAAGACAATTCAGTTCATGTAAGGAAGAAAGGAACTGTGTGCATATATGGAATTGCTGGACAGAGTGACCGACGCCTGCCTCAGGTGTCAGCGGAGTACAGACTCGGAATGCAGTGAGGAACGCAATTACTGGTCAAAGCTGGACACACAGAAATAGAAACTGCATCTCGCAGGCAGACATCTGTTACATATCCGTTGAATCAGACAGACATCAGATGTTTGCTATTCAAGGAGAAGACAGTCGGTGTAGTTTTTACAAAAAAAAAACACAACTGTCGAACAGAACCTCTTGGGGGTTTACTGTGACCAGATCTGTGCCTTAGTGCTTTTAGGGGCTCATGAGGAAAAACTTTAGTCGCTTGCCTTTAGTCGAGTAAAGTGGAGATTCAAAGAACTGCTGAATAGAATCTCGTGAGGGTTTACACCCAAAGCAATGGAATTTGAAGCTTAGATCTGGGCCAGATTTTGGCCTTCACACATATATCAATTTGTATAGCGCTGAAATATTGAGTACACACACACACACACACACACACACACACACACACACACACACAATTACTGGATACAAGATGAGGTTGACCAGGGTCCGGGGTGGGAATCTCCGGCTTCAGAAATGAGATATTTGTTCCTACTATTCAGCAAACCAGCTAAATCTAGTGATCACAACACTGCTTCAGCCAGGTAGATCAGCAAGATCCTGAAATCACCTGTTCTAAGTGCACAGGTAGAACCAATACATGGTAGGACTTTTACTGTCTAAAGTCTAAAGTGTGAGTTCTCCACCTGTGCCAGGGCAGGGGTCCATTCTAGGGCTGTGTCTATTTCAGGGGGTGGCTGATATATGGGTCACTGGCCTTCCCACATGGACGTCTTCTCAAAGCGCTGAAAAGGTCACTTCTGACGCTGCTGCCTCAAGCGCACTTAGAACTCCTCTTGTTTCCCCAAGCGTGTCTCAATTCACAGCTCCACCGTCTCTCTCACACAAAACACACACAAAAAGAGGAGAAGAATCACAGTATTGTGAAAAATAAAAGACTGAAACAAAATGAAACAGAACAAAAGAAAACAAAATATAGAGAAGAATAGAGTGCAGGCTGCAGTCATCAGTGGAGAGAGAGAGAGAGAGAAAGTGAATGAGGGAAGGAAGGGAAAGAAAAGGAGGGAAGGGCAAGAGCTATAAATAATGACGATCAAACAACACAGAAATATCCCGCCGGCCCTGGTGTGACTCATCACTCTCGTGCGGAGCGAGAGCCAACACTGGTCTGGAGGCAGGTGTGGCCATCAGAGAGGAGAGGAGAGGAGAGGGTATGGGGGGGGGGGGGGTTGGGGTGGCAGAGAGGAGAGGAGAAGATAAGAGAGGGCAGGAGAGGGGAGGAGGAGACAGGAGAGGAGAGGAAAGGAGAAGAGAGGGGAGAGGAGAGGAGGAGAGGAGAGGGGAGAGGAGAGGGGAGGCTGGACACTTCTCAAAGACTCACACAAGGCCTCCTCTCTAATGCAGACACACCATTAGGTTACTGGTTGCTGTGAGTTGAGAGGGGATGGTGTGTGTGTGTGTGTGTGTGTGGGGGGGGGGGCGTTGCCAATGTTGAGGCAGGTGTGGCGAGCACAGATGAGACAAGAGAGAGTGGATAACATCACAGAGCCCCCACTGTAACGCAAATACACCATGAAGCTGTTTTATGATTATGTGTCAACTCCGCGCAACGACTACTATGCCGTTGCCTCGACGCTGGCGTGAACCTTTTGAAGTTGAGCGTCTCCTGTATCTGCATCGCTACCCATCGAAACGGTAGTCAGATTGGCAAACTCCATAGACTGCCGTGCTGAAATATTAATCTTATTTGTTTGCCCTTCTCTTGCATAGATTTTGTCAAAGTTATCGAGAAATTGACACAGCACATTCCGAATACCTAGTTATTGTAACCAGAAAATAAGTCTGCAAGCAAACTTTCCCACAACTGCCCTAGTACAGCTTGCTGGCGAAGTGCTGATTTAAAAATTTTACAACAAAAACAAAAACAAAAACAAATAGACACTTTACAAATGGATAACCCTGTCATTGCAACCAAAATATATTTATATAATACATTTATTTGCAAAGCTTATGTCAGTGAACTAGCATGTTGCTATTCCCCACAGCAGGCTGCTAGAAGATTGGTCTGGTTATGTGGATGGAGTTCTTGGTCGCTGGGAGTTAAGATTTTACTTGATAACAATTTTGGACCTCTTATACAAAAAATGAGGAATAAAACTAGTACGAGTAGAAGCAATAGCGAGTTCTTGGATGGAGTTCTTGGTTGCTGGGGGGTTAAGATGTTACTGGATATCCATTTTAGTCGTCTTGTACAAAAATGGAGAATAAAACTAGTAGGAGTAGAAGCAATAGCGAGTAAATAGACAGCAACGTGCAAAAGGAGAGCTTCATGTGGCGGATATATCTTTTTTGGAACAGAATATATTTGTTTATTTCTTCTTCTAACAACCTTTCTGGAGCTCTGTAAGGCCACAGCAGTCATAAGAAATATACCCAAGAGCCACTGGTGAGTGAGACAAAGCAGAGGAAAAGAAACTAAACATGATCGCTTTTCACAACTCCCAGGGTATACAATAAACACATCAATATGACCTAGAAACCCCTGGAAATATAAAGGCACCCTTTATCCAACTTACTGCCGCAATTCATTCGCCACTCTTTTATAATCAAACTTAATTATTCACAGACTCTGGTGTTTGAAAAGATTTTTTAAAAAATGTGTCTGGTGCACTCTCACCTTAAGCTTTGAAATGAGTCTAGAGACTCGTCGCTTCTCATCGAAGACAGAAGTTAGATTTAATACATTGCAGTGTGCCAACTGTTTATTGCTTCTCACATTTCACCAACTTCCTGTTTTCAAATACAGGTAATATTTTTTTGCAAAACTCCATAACAACCACCCAAAAGTTCAAAACAAAAATAGTTATTGAGCACTGAATTGGGTATTGAATAGCACGTTCAATATGTCAAGCTTCACAACTCTGTAGACATCTGCTCAATTAATTATTGCAGCTTTCGATCAAATTTGTAGATGTGGACTGTAGACTGTTGTACTCTTCATCACACAACTATCTTCACAACTCTTAAAATGAGCCTGGCTAGTCTTGCGTTCCACATTGCTATCACTGGCCTTACGTATCCATGTGCGATGGAGTGCCAAACTAGATGCTCTGGAGAAGGAAACAAGATCGTGCCCGACTGAAGAAACATTTCTGTACCAAAATCAAAAAGAGGATGTGGACAGAGTGGCCTTTTAAGCATGTCGTCTCATAGCTATAAACATAGCAATGCTAATGCCATAGCAATTGCAATGTTAAACAGACTGGCTAAATAAAGCATTTGGTTATTTTCTATGCAACACTCTAAAACGAGCTTAGTTGCACTCAAGTGACAAGTACTGCAACTGCACAATAGCCTCTCAGCCCATTTGCCAGAATAGGTTGCCATGTTAAATGGCCAGGATTGCAAATGTAGCAGCATGATATAGATCTTTAAGACAGCAGAGCCCAGCTAACAAACAGTATGGTTGTGGAACACATAGGGATGCAAGCAGGGTTGGGGTGTGTGTGTGTGTGTGTGTGTGTGTGTGTGTGTGTGTGTGTGTGTGTGTGTGTGTGTGTGGAAGGTGTGTGTGTGTGTGTGTGTGTGTGTGTATGTGTGTGTGTGTGTGTGTGTGTGTGTGTGTGTGTGTGTGTGTGTGTGTGTGTGTGTGTGTGTGTGTGTGTGTGTGTGTGTGTGTGTGTGTGTGTGGAGGGGGGGTTAATGGTGTCCTTTGTGCTTTCTCTCCATCTCTTTTCATTTAACTTTTTTCTCCATCATTCTCTCTCTCTGTAGAATATATCTCATAAAGGCCATAGGGTTGGCTTATCATCAAGCTAAATGCCAATGTAATTACTGGTGTCTGGAGACCAGCACAGGGAGAAGGCCTCCTGCGGCACTGCACCATATTTAATTAATAAATGTCATCCTATTGAGAGTGAGCCTGTGTGTGTGTGTGTGTGTGTGTGTGTGTGTGTGTGTGTGTGTGTACTGTATGTGTATGTGTGTGTGTGTGTGTGTGTGTGTGTGTAGGCACTTAACAAGTAGGCTACCACTAACAAATATAAAGAATAAAGACTATTAAAAGGCCTCTGAATGATCTAAAAACACAGATGGAAATGTATGCTTTATGTATGCATGCCCTTGTTA
>NW_027468640.1:15246253-15256253 GCF_046254945.1 Alosa pseudoharengus
GATTGCATCTTTACGTTAGCGGCCTAGCAGCCTGTTTACAAATACCCAGAGAATGACAAAGCACTGGGGATGGGAGATGGGAGGGAGGGAGAGAGGGAGGGAGAGAGGGAGAGAAATAACAGGTTTGGGGATCCAAACTGGGACGTCTCTTCTTTCTTTTTTACTCTTCTATTCACTCACTACATATTTAACCGTCCTGTTTGTGTGTTGGGTGTCAGGGACTCAGAAGAAGGACAGGAAGGGAGGAGTGTTTAAAAGGTCTTTTTTACTGTGGTTAAAGAAAGAGGAGGAAGAGAGGAGAGAGAGAGAGAGGAAACAGGAAGATACTGTAGTTGAAAAGACAGACAGACACACAACAACAGAAAAGCACACACAGAACACAAAGAAAGAAAGAGAGAGAGAGAGATGTGTGGGGGGACAGGTAATGGTCGTGACGGGACTGAAGCCAAAGCAAACATGACCGTGTTTCCATTCAGCTCAGAGTTGAGGCCACAATGGCCTGTAAAGACTTTGCTTCATGCTCAAGGAGAAGGTTTTCTCTAACTGAAGGGACTGCAGAGAGAGATGGAGAGAGAGGGAGAGAGAGGGAGAGAGAGAGAAAGAAAGAACGAAAGAAAGAACGAAAGAAAAACAGAGACCTTGACATCTCTGCCGCATAGTTAAATTAACCTGTGTGGGACCTTGCACTTGCACATGTGCACATACACACACACACACACACACACACACACACACACACACACACACACACATATATATATATATATATATATATATATATATATATATATATAAAATATATAAATGCTATATCCTCCATTTTCATACATTTTCATGAATAATTTTATAAATAATGTTATTTGATTTATCTTTACTCAATCAAAACAACATACAACAATAACATGCCAAACTCTTCATTTACATACATACATACAAACATACATATCTCTCTCTCTCTCTCTCTCTCTCTCTCTCTCTCACACACATACACACACGCGTATACCAGTATGTGTGAAGAAATCCTGAGACGGAATCTCATTTTTCGTTCACCCCCTCCTTTCACCTGGTGACACCTCAGAGCCACTGGATCCCCCTTACATAACCGCCATAGGAGAGACACAATGGGGAGGGGAGGAGAGAGGAGAGGGGGGGGGGGAGGAGAGAGGGGAGAGGAGGGGGGATACAGTGGGGAGGAGAGGAGAGAGGAGGAGAGAGGAGAGGAGAGAGGAGAGGGGAGAGGAGGAGAGGGGGGGGATACAGTGGGGAGGAGAGGAGAGAGGAGGAGAGAGGAGAGGAGAGAGGAGAGGGGAGAGGAGGAGAGGGGGGGGATACAGTGGGGAGGAGAGGAGAGAGGAGAGGAGAAAAGAGAGGGGAGAGGAGGGGGGATACAGTGGGGAGGAGAGGAGAGAGGAGGAGAGAAGAGAGGAGAGAGGAGAGGGGAGAGGAGAGAGGAGGAGAGGGGGGGGATACAGTGGGGAGGAGAGGAGAGAGGAGGAGAGAAGAGAGGAGAGAGGAGAGGGGAGAGGAGAGAGGAGAGAGGAGGAGAGGGGGGGGATACAGTGAGGAGGGGAGGAGAGAGGAGGAGAGAAGAGAGGAGAGAGGAGAGGAGAGGGGGGGATACAGTGAGGAGGGGAGGAGAGAGGAGAGAGGAGAAAGAGAGGAAAGGACAGAGGGGAGAAGAGGGGAGAGAAGATGAGGGGAGGATAAGAGCAGAGGGGAGGAGAGGAGAGAAGAGAAGAGAAGAGAAGAGAAGAGAAGAGAAGAGAAGAGAAGAGAAGAGAAGAGAAGATAAGTGGACAGGTGAGGAGAGGGGGAGGAGAGGAAAGAAGAGTAGAGGAGAGCAGGACAATAACAGAAGAGGAGAGGAATATACAGGGGAGAGAAAACCAGGAAAGGGCAGTGCAGAGATGAAGAGAAGAGAAGAAAAGAAGAGAAAAAAAGAGAAAAAAAGAGAAAAAAAGAAGAGAATAGAGTGAAATTAAGGTGAGGATAGAAAGAGGTGGATTGAGGAGGTAAATTTAGAAGATCAGAGGAAAGAAGAGAAGAGGGGAGGAGAAGAAAGGAGAGAAGAGTGGAGGAGAGGAGAGGGCAGGAGACAAGAGGAGAGGAAAGGAGAGAAGAGAAGAGGAAAGTGGAGGAGAGGAGAGAAGAGAAGAGGGCAGGAGAGGAGAGAAGAGAAGAGGAAAGTAGAGGAGAGGAGAGGGGAGGAGACAAGAGGAGAGTGGAGGAGAGTAGAGAAAAGAGGAAGAGAAGGTAAGAAAAGAGAAGAGAGGAGAAGACAGGGGAGGAAAAGGGAAGAGAAGAGAAGAGAAGAGAGGAGAGGAGGATAGAAGAGGTGAAAAGGAGATAAGACAGAAAGTGGGGGTTGGAGTCTCTGAGTTCATCAGCCATGATCCATCCAATCCTCCTCCTCTATCTCTCCCCACACCCTCAACAAGCTCTCCGCAAGAGAAGACACTGACATAACCTCCCCTTAAACTAGCCCACCCTTCTCTCTCTCTCCCTCTCTCACTCTCTCTATCCCTCTCTTTCTCGCGCTCTGTCTGGAAAGACTCTTCAATCTGTGCGCTCTCCACTCAAGGCCGGAGAATAGGTCGTTTTTGTGTTATGTAACCTGCGAAGCTATCTTTCACCACCTCAAGAGAGCTCACAAAGGTAAACTCCAGCACCATCAGAGGTGTGTGTGTGTGTGTGTGTGTGTGTGTGTGTGTGTGTGGAACATTGATGTGCAGTAAGTTTGTTCATGGTATGCCAATTTGAAAGCAGTTCCACTTTCAATCATTAAACAAACTGATCAAGTCATTCCTATCAGCCCTGTGCATGTGTGTGTGTGTGTGTGTGTGTGTGTGTGTGTGTGTGTGTGTGTGCCACTATGCGGCTAAAGGGTGCAGGGTTAGAAAGCAGTAACTCAATACCCCAGGCATCAGCAGTCACCTAAGCATGGGAATCCTGGTCACTCTGCGTGACTGAAACACACATGTGCGTGCTCTCACACACACACACACACACACACACACACACACACACACACACACACACACACACACACACAAATAGCACACAGACACACAGCATCAGCATATCAGAGCAGAGTGCATCGCCCAACCTAGCATGAGTGTGTGTGTGTGTGTGTGTGTGTGTGTGTGTGTGTGTGTGTGTGTGTGTGTGTGTGTGTGTGAGAGAGAGAGAGAGAGAGAGAGAGAGAGAGAGAGAGAGAGAGCAACAAAAGAAATGAGAGGAGAGAGAAAGTGTATGCTAGTAGTTGAGGGTAGGGAGCAGGCACATATCCTCTCGTTTTGGCCCTGCACCCCACTAAAGGAAGTGAGGTGTGAATGTGACTGCGCCATCAGAGTCCGTCCAACCTGAGTGACTGCTACCCCCTGCTGGGCGTCAGCCGAATCACGTCTCCTTCACAACCTCCTCCAGGGCCATTTCCACGGCAACACATGCCCTCCCATTCCCATCCCTCATCAGATGGTTTGCACCTTCAGGAAGGATTGACTCGCAACACCGAACAAGGCTACACACACACACACACACACACACACACACACACACACACACACACACACAGGTGTAGGAAATCCGATCACAACGTAGTGACTACAACAGAGTGACAAAGGAGCAGAATGCCCAGGGTTTAAACATGAAGCCGCAATGTATATTTGACAAAAAAAGCCCATTAAAATTCCTATGGAGCAACAGTCTCTGTCCACAATCCTGGACCTAGAAGTTAGATCTCAGAAATCATCAGAAATCCTGTACCGTGGCAACAGAAAGTAGCTCACCATTCTCATTACCTACACAATTTCTGTTCAAATATTTATCTGCAGAGGACTCCAGTATCACTGGAATATACAGGAAGCTAACAATACCACAGGAAGGAGTATGTGTACCCATAACCTATAACAATGCCTGTGATTGGTCGAGCAGATTGCATTGCACCACTCCCTGTGGCCTTTTTAAAAAAATAAAATAGCATCTGATTGGTCAAGGTGTTTGTTCTGCACCATTTCTATGTTTAGTACCTATTAACAATCATAATAATCCTCACAATCACCCTTACATGCTAAAACTGACAATAGCAACCTTGCAGCATCGACTCTGATAGATCCGAGACACGATCAACACTGACTCTGAAAAGGTTGCATTGTCTGCTCATGTCTCATATCTATCTGAGATCCAAGCATCTCTTCAGCCTCCATCTCATACTAACCAATGCAAAGCGGGGACCCAGCAATCCGGGTAATATGGCACTTTGTGGCACAGAGTGTGTGTGTGTGTGTGTGTGTGTGTGTGTGTGTGTGTGTGTGTGTGTGTGTGTGTATGTGTGTGTGTGTGTGTGTGTGTGTGTGTGAGTGTTAGTGTGAGTGCCATTCGTTTCTCTCGTGGCGTAAGGGGACGTCTCCTTTGATTTCGAAATTGTTTTATTGAGGTGCTCTTTGTTCTTGCATTATCCGCACCACCGAAGCGGAAAGGGCCTTTTCGGTGGCGCTCAGAGCCGCCAGAGTGGCGGAGGAAGAAACTAATAAAAAGGTGCCAGAGAGAAAGAGAAGGAGAGAAAGAATTGGAGAGATAGAGAGAGAGAGTGAGAGTGTGAGAACAAACGAAGGACTAGACAAGGAAGGGGCTGGCAGGCGAAATAAAATGTTATGGCCGTGAGATTTTTTATAGATATGGTTCATCCACCTCAGTGATATAACATAAAAAAATTTCACTTCAACACATCACTGAACCTTTTAGCCTTCATGGCTGCCAACTCATATCTTAAATACACCTAAAAACTTACACTCACACATACGTAGGCGAATGAAGGAAAATTTACTGTGACATTGTAGATGCATGTAATATGCCGATTTGCTGTGTAGTTAGCATACATTTTATCGGATCTATTTTAAGCATTAATCTTGCTGTGCATCTGTGTGATTTACTGTAGAGAAAATGCATGGTATATGTTAGCGACTACGAGGCCTGGCGGTGAACGCAAACGGGGCTGTTGATGTAAATTGGCTGTTAACCTCAATCACGGGCAACCTGCTTAATTCACCGGCTTGATCATCATTTGTTTTGATTACGCATAAGTGCCATTTTTTCCCCTCACCCCCGCACACACATGCATATTCATGTCTCTCGTCTTGTCTCCTGTATCGTACGCAGGAAACGCATTTGAATTCATTAAAGGCGCCACCTCTGCTCCGCAATGGCAGCGGCGAACAAAAGTCATGATTTCAGCTATATGTCGCAAAACAGGCCACGCTGATTTACATCGAGGGGACGTGACGCAGGCCCTGATGAGCACCTAATTGAAAAGGTGTCGCCCTCTGTGTCTTCCTTGGGAACAACAAGGCGTGGCAAGGCAAAATTTGTTCCATGTAGGCACTCAAATGGCCAACACGACAACAGGGGGAACAATCTGGGCTTTGACATGTAGACACGTTAGTGCCCCGCCAGCACAGAAATGGCTAACGCGGTGCCGAATGAGCAAACTGTGTTAACGTGTGTTCCCCAGACGGCGTGCAAAGCACAGGTGAAAATTAGAATAGGGCTAACACAGTTAACGAGGCCCAGAGGGTATCGAAACGTGACATACAAGCACAACACACACACATAGTTTAACAAGATTCCCTCTGGTACAGGTGAAAAATGAAACAAAAGGATGAATGCTGGTATAGGCCTATGTAGAGTACACGCATGCACAAACACACACACACTACACTAAATACTGGACCCAGACATGGTGTATATGGAAACTGGTCAGATGGATAGAAGGCCATATCAGATCAAGATGGCCACCGGCTACTTACCAATGAACCACAATACCTCTGTATCAGTCACGTGATTGGGATCACTATTTTTCTAATGAACATTTTGTGGAGTTGTCCCTTAATTTACACTATAAGCGGTCCATAACATATGAATGACTTAATTAAAGGGACACCAGGCAACGTTTTCGGATAATTAATCATCTTCATAAGTCGGTATATGGTTAAATTACTCATTACGGTCATCATTACTGCCTGTAGGAAGAATATCCCACTTGCAAGTTCGGTGTATCCTACCCGCCGACCGAAGCAGGATCAGTTTACAGCACAGAGGCAGGCTAACGAAACGCTAGAGATGGTTGCAAACGTGTGTTTAATGGCAGAGCTGGCGAAGAAGCAGCGAAAACCCTTGACGGAAGACGCAAAGAAAAGGAAAAGAGCTTCAGACCGAGCGAGGGGGAGTTTCGTAGAGAAAAAGCATCAGGCTTGCCTGGTGTCCCTTTAAAAAAAAATGAATTATTGAATTAATAAACTGCAGTAGTCCTTCAAAATTATTCAATAATTGTTTTCTTGATGGAGATGCAGAAAATGAAAATAATCAATGCAGAACATAATATATTTTTAAACTAGAAGATCATTCGAAGAGCACAGGCCATCACCATCACAAGTCAACGCAATGAAAGTGAGACTGAATTTTCTGAGTGAATCTATATATATATTATGTTAAAAGTTATATTTTCAAGGCAGTGTACTACACAATATTTAGCATTTAGACATAGGCCTACATTTCAATAATAATCCCTGAAAAGGAGCTCTTATTTTGAAATGTCTCTTACTTCTTAAAAACCTGCAAAAGGGAAAATAGAGTTCAAATATGGGGTGTGTCTCCATCCATAGTGTTCATCAATAATGAAGAAGGCCAAGATCATAATCATAACGCATCGAGAATCTTTTCATAATTGAATTGTGACCTTTTGAATCTTAGTCGAAAAGGTGACAATTTCATAATCGAATTGTGACCTTTTGAATCGTAGTCGAAAGGTGACAATTATCTCCTCTAAAGTCCAGTGCATCATCATAGATTGTATTACACTCTGGAAATGCTCTGCAGGAGTCATATGAAGATGATGTTGTAGTGCGGCATGCCGTCATGGAGGAACAAGGGAGAGAGGGAGTGAACACATACCTCAGGCTCATTTGGAGACTCTTCCCTCTTTTCTGCAGAGTCCATCCACTGCTGAAGCCTTGTGTCTGTATCTATGAGTCTTAAAAGACACCAAACAAAAGAAACACACTGGCTGTTACTGGGGGGCTTGAAAGAAAAAAGAAAAAGGAAAGAAAAGAAAAGAAAAGAAAAGAAAAGGAAAGAAAAGAAAAGAAAAGAAAAGAAAAGAAAAGAAAAGGAAAGAAAAGAACTACCCCCAAGTTTGAGACAGCGTTGTGTAATGATTGCTATAAAGGTGACAAGGAAACTATTTTTTTCCCCGGAAGCGGCGAGCTTACGCTGCAAGAAATGACACCTGGGAAAGATTGCCCCGGCGGCCCCTGCCTATTGCCACATGTGACGACGGCATTTCGCAAACACAGCAGGCCTCGCTAAAATGTCATCTGTCACACTGACCAAAAAATGTGTAGCTGCCAACACTGGACTCATCTACACAGCCAAGTCTTGTGTCAAAATACATTGTTTTCTTGAAAACCAATCTCTTGGACCACGTAGCTTGACTGAATCCATACTTTTAATCTGAATCTTTTCTTATTATGCTTTCTTTTATTGTGATTAGGTGACTGCCAAATTGTTTAAGAAAAAAACATGAAATACACAGATTATTGTTTCTATAACGCTATAGACAATCCCTCAAGACATTTGTAAGTCAAGTGGAAGAAAAAACATTTATTAAGCCATTGAAGACTGGTGAGAAAACATGACCATCTGGAGACACAATAAGCAGGATATTCATTGAACTATGAGTAGTGAGGCCTACAGTAGTGTGTTTGATATTGAACTTTTGCTTATAAGTAGTAGTCCTCTCTGGAAAGAGTCCAAGAGTCCAGTCCTGGGGCTAGTCGGAAGTGTTGTGTGTGGGAAGCATCAGCTCACTGGCCAAGTTTGCATGATTTTTATTTGGGTTACAGCTGGGTTTTTCTGAGGCAATGCTTCCGTTCCTCTGAGAATCAGGCTGGAGCACTGGGATGTGTAATTGGTCGGGCGGTCATTTCATTCGTTTGATTTCTTCGTCACCTTTGAAATGTGATTTCACCTGGCCTCAAAAGTCGATGCACCCTGTGCATGTTAAGCTAAGTGAACAGAGTGATTTGTGTTAACATCTTGGCCCGGTAGATATAGCAGCAGTTTCGCAATATGAACACTTTCCAAATCCACCGCCATGGCTGGGGCTCTGTCTGTAGTGAAAGTCACAGAATGCTACTTTTTCTCTCCGTTTTATTCTCCTTCTGCTCCTGATTTAGAATCAGTCGGTCTGCAGCGAATCTGCATGTGGAGAGCACAGCTGCAGCTCCACATCATCTACTTCAACTCATACATCTGGTACATGCAGCTCTGATTGCGATCTCTCTCACTCTTTCGCTCTCTTTCTCTTTCTCTCTCTCTCTCTCATACACACACACACACACACACACACACACACACACACACACACACACACACACACACACACACAAACACACACACACACTCTGTCGCACACACACACACACTCTTCTTCTCCTCTGCTCTTTGTGCAAGTGTGTCACACTGGCTCCAGTTTGTAGGAATATGTTTTGTAGGTGGCATTAGCAGACTACCTAGTTAAACGATTTAGGTGAGGCATAGTCATTTATTTTTTAATGAGGATTATTATTGAAAATGTATTTTTGGAGGACCCACTCTGGCAAAAATCTACTTTTGATCCTGTTTAGTCTATTGGGTGGCATTACATATCACTAGCGTCATAAGCAGTAAACGCCATGGCTAGGTATTTCTGGTTTAGATTGCCCAGAGCTGATGGTTCAGAATAATGAATCAGAACAGCCTGTACTTGTTGCCTGACAACGGACAGAACCCAATCCTGACTGACATGCGGACGGAGTAGAGTTCTCCGAACAGAAGCATCTACAGTAAATAATAAATTGTGCAAGTAAGCAAAAGCACGTAGGCAAGCAACCTGTCATGTTGGAATAAATGTTTATCAATCACATGTGACGGTTCTGCGCTACAGAATGGGATGATAGTCCAGGGTTTAACACAGGCCTCAGGTCAGTGAATTGTCGGCTGTTGTTGAAGCAGCGTTAGCTTCTTTCAGTATCACTGTTCCTTACAATAAATCAGCTGTAACTAAATTATAGTCCAGTCCTTGTTCTTGGTTCATAGTTCCTCTGAACCCTGCACAGTTCCAGGAGTTCCATTTAGAAAATATCTGAACAAATACATCTCCCACATTGAATTATCTGACAATCTATTTAAGCACGCATTAAAACTGAGTGCTTCAATTAACATGTATTATGATAAAACATCTATTATGATATAAAAAGCCTTGTCATCTTAAGAAAATCCAATTTATTCCCCCTTTTTCAGTAACTTATCAAGAGTCAAAAGCCATCTCAGATTATGTTGGTATGTGTAGAGTAATGGCGTACAGCTAAGATATGTTAAACTAATACTTTCTGGATCTGCATAAGAATGGGACTGTCTTGATAAGCCGTCAGGAGGTGCGTCTGAGATCCGTATTAAAATGACTCAGCCTTTCACAATGAGCGAAGTGAAGGGACAAAAAGCGAGATACAGCAGGATGATTCAGGACAAAAACTTTAGTCAGGAGGTCTATTAAACAAGCCCTTTGACTGTGACCTATGCTATAAAAACTAAATGAAGGTACAGGCCTCTGTGGCTTCGTATCAAAACAATGACGCAGCACAAAAAGAGCCAACACAGTTATATTTTTTCCCCTCTGCCCTCAGTGATGATGGCATATCTTTTCTTCCTTTTTCTGCACTCTTTTATTTATGTATTTTATTTTGTCCGCAGCTTCTTTGTGATGCGTGTCAAGCGTAAGTGGAAGAGGCCAGGCCACCCCGTGTGCTGTCGTCACATCACACGCCTTGTTTTATTCTGATGACAGACGGGCCAGAATAAGAGGGGAGGGGAGGGGAAACTGATGCAAGGGAAACGAGCCGCTCTTGCAGATATTTCAGCTTAGTAATGCATTTGCCTAAGCCTGCCTGCTCAGGGCCTGGCCAGC
>NW_027468640.1:15263753-15428753 GCF_046254945.1 Alosa pseudoharengus
AGCGCAAGGCTATGAGCAGGACTGAATCACAGAGGGGCAGAATATAAAGGCTGCATCATTCCTAGTATCATTCATTGAAAACGCGATGGCGCAAATGTTTACTTTTTTGTATGACAATGAAAACTGGTAGCGTAGGCATACTGATAGCTTTGATTGAGCCTGAGTGACATATATTTATGTGGAGAGCTAGACAGTCGCCCTACTTGGCCAATGAGGCACTGAGCCAGGCAGTCGACAGCCGTCTGATGGACAGCCGTTCTGGACTTTTCCAGAAAGCACAGATTGTCAGTCCGCCCCTGAACGTCATGTTATCTTGGTAGTTATGTGAAGTGAAATGTTATAAAGATGTTTCCATTGATTATTTAAAAAGGGTATGAATAATTTTGGATAATAATAAATAAATAATAATAATAAAAAAGATAAAAATTATTATTTTTTTGATTTCATGTTTCTACCACATTGTCTTACAACCTTTTGGCATGTGGCAGTGTGATTGTGCCCTTGAGCAAGGCACCTAAACCCTCACTGCTCCACGAGTGCGTTGTGCTTCACCTCACTGTGTGTTCACTGTGTGCTGAGTGTGTTTCACTAATTCACGGATTGGGATAAATGCAGAGACCAAATTTCCCTCACAGGATCAAAAGAATTATACTTATACTTACATACTTGACCACTCAGTGGTCATTCAGTGCATGACAGGGTAAAACTTAACTGGAAGTCTGTGTCAAACTACAGGCAAAGTAGAATCATAAATACATCATAATACAGTGCTGGCCAAAAGTATTGGCACCCATGCTAAAGTTGACTGAAAAGAGGAATATAAAATCATCTTTTGGAAATTGATCTTAATGCCTTAAGTGAAAAATGAGGAAATATCTAACCTTTAAGGACACCAATTTTCTTAGTGAATGAATAATGTATCATAAATAAATAAATGTTCTTCCTTAAAATATATACGTTTGGCCAGCACTGTATATTTAGCACAGTACTGGGTGTTTCATATGATACAGATTCCACTTCCTGTTGGCCTTGACCCTTGTAGGCAGTGGTTGTATGTAAATTCACAGCAGTGTTTGTGCTTCCTCATTGACTCCACGACATGTTTCTTGTGAGGTGACATTTGACTCTTCTTTGAGCCAAGTGTTCGGAGCATCACAATCCACACTAGGGTGTCCTTGGCTGTGACAGTCCCTTAGGCAGCTCTACTGTAAGTTCTGCGCATTGTGTTCATTACTTTTGTGTATTGGTATGCAAAGTCATGGAAGACATGAATGTGTTCTAGTTCCTGCTTCAGTCAGCTATAGATTTAATGTTTGAAATGAGTTCAGCATTTATTATATCTAGACTAGAACAATAACTTATATGTATATTGCTAAACATACAGTATCTGCTACCATCCAAATTTTTTCTTGTAGGCCAATTGTATTTCGCATGAACATTAACATGTAACTAAGCTAAAAAGCCACTTCAGTCATATGCTACGACATTGCTATGTTCTGAACACCTGTCAGATCGCTATTTTATAGCTATGAGTCTGAGGCAACGTGAAAATTTATTTAAAGTTTGGCGAATTAATATACATGTGTGATATGGGCAAGAAAATGGAGCTACTTCAGGTGTGGAACTAACCTTGCAAGAACGCATGATGGGAAGACATTTTTGTATATCGAGAGAATGTGCATTCATTTCAGTAAATTATGCTCTCATTTTACTAGATTGTGTGCACAATTTGGTATATTGTGCACTTGTTTTACTAGTACATAGTGCTCTCGTTTGACTAAATTGTGGTCTCATTTTATTAGATTGTGTGCTTAATTTAGTAAATCGTACACACATTTGACTAAATTGTGGTCTCATTTTATTAGATTGTGTGCTTAATTTAGTAAATCGTACACACATTTGACTAAATTGTGGTCTCATTTTATTAGATTGTGTGCTTAATTTAGTAAATCGTACACACATTTTACTATACTGTGCGCTCATTTTAGGTCGTGACTGCCCAATGGCTCTCATAGTTGCATTTATTGGGCCAAGGCTGTGTGGTTTGTGTTTTCACCAGCTGGTGACGCTAGAGAGCATTTTGTCTCTCAGGCATCCTCACTGTGTCTCTTGCCTCTCCTCTCCATTCTGCTCCATTCCAATCAGTTTTGCCGTCTGGATCTGCCCCTTGACTTATTTCATCGATCAAGTACTTTTAGTGTTGATATGTTTTGTCCTGTTTGCAGTGGCTGTTATTGTAGCACTCCTTGCATGTGGAACAAGGAACAAGATTATGTGTGTTTGAAGTGGTTGTTAGGCTGTTGCTAGGGTATTTGACATGGTTGCTATGTTGTTGCTAGGGTACATGAGGTGGTTGCTAGGCTGTTGCTAGGTTAGTTGTGGTGGTTGCTATGTTGGTTGCTAGGTTAAACTCATTCGTTGCTATATTGGTTGCTAGGTTGTAACTGTGGAAGTGGTT
Organism: Alosa pseudoharengus; assembly: GCF_046254945.1. NCBI lineage: Eukaryota > Metazoa > Chordata > Actinopteri > Clupeiformes > Clupeidae > Alosa > Alosa pseudoharengus. The sequence goes on from NW_027468640.1 coordinate 15,266,212, forward strand.
GCTAAGCTGTTGCTAGGGTACTTGAGGTGGTTGCTATATTGGTTGCTAGGTAGATGAGGTTTAATAGTTGGAATGACTGAACAGTTAAATAGGTGGATAGTTTAAATTATTCGAGAGGTAGATGAGGTTTAATATAGTTAGAATGACTGAACTGTTAAATAGGTGGATACCTTAAATTATTTGCTAGGTAGATGAGGTTTAATATAGAATGACTGAACAGTTAAATAGGTGGATAGTTTAAATGGTTAAATTATTGGCTAGGTAGATGAGGTTTAATATAGTTGGATTGACTGAACAGTTAAATAGGTGGATAGTTTAAATGGTCAAATTATTTAATAGGGAATTATTGTAGTGAGGACTTTTATTTTGAAACAGTTGTGGACAGAGGAAACAGTTGAACATGATGTGTAGTCTTACAGTGCTGGCCAAAAGTATTGGCACCCATGCTAAAGTTGACTGAAAAGAGGAATATAAAATCATCTTTTGGAAATTGATCTTAATGCCTTAAGTGAAAAATGAGGAAATATCTAACCTTTAAGGACACCAATTTTCTTAGTGAATGAATAATGTATCATAAATAAATAAATGTTCTTCCTTAAAATACAGGGGTCATAAGTATTGGCACCCCTATGTTAAATTCCCATAGAGACAGGCAGATTTTTATTTTTAAAGGCCAGTTATTTCATGGATCCAGAAACCTGTGCATCCTGATAAAGTTACCTTGGCCTTTGGAATTAAAATAGCCCCACATCATCACATATCCTTCACCATACCTAGAGATTGGCATGGGTGTTATTTCAGTTAGCCTATTAGCTGGTTTGATTTGCATTGAGCTCAATGAGCATGAGCAGAAACAGCAAAGGAATAACCAGACCTGCATTGGGCTTCTTTAATACATCTGGGCCCAGGGACCCGAAAGTTCATAATCCGTCCATGACTGGGAGGAGCAATTCATAGAATTTGACAAAATGTTTGTTGGATTAAAATATCAGACTAGGATGTGACATCAGTCAGGCTTACATCACATGTTCCAGATGTTCTGCACAAAGTGATCTTGGGGTTTGTAATGGAAACTTATATGTTAGACCAAGTTATGTAGCTGAAGTCACATCATCTGAAAGGGGCTGTTCTCTCTTAGGGCCCTATTTTAGTGATCTAAAACACATAGTCACTGGCGAATAGCTTAATGGCGCAACAAGGCGTTCCTATGTTTCTTAATCAGTCATGGGTGTGTTCTGGGCGTAACATTATTTAAACCAATGACAATGACATCTGTCATTCCCTTTAACAGCAAGCAGCGCAACTCCAAATGGCGCATCGGTATTTTGATAGTCAGCAGCGGCACATTTGAAGGAATCTGCTTGCATGCGAGACTGAATGGAACTGGTATTCCACTAAACCATGCTTTACTAAAGCAGAGCAGCAGAGTATAGCCTAAACACATTTGCACTTGTCTATTATTAGAACGCATAGGCAAAGTGAACCTAACTTCACCGTGGTGCCATAGTCAACGACAAAACAGTTATACACAGTTAAAAAACTTTTACTATTGACTGATAATGGGTTACCATCGAAAACATAGCCTGAAAAAAGCCAGTAATGTTTGAATTACTGACTTTAAAAAACCTAAGGACATTTATTCTGCAGAGGAGTTGCTGCTTACATCTTGTGACAGTGCAGTGCATCTTCAGCTTCATATGTGTCTTTAGACCAGGTTTTTCTTGGTAAGTGGCGTAATGCTTTTTAGATGGTGTAAGATAGATAGATAGATAGATAGATAGATAGATAGATAGATAGATACTTTATTGATCCCCAGGGGAAATTCAAGGTCACAGTAGCATACTGACAACACACACACACTCACCAACAGCAGAAAAGTAATTAAAGGAACCGTATGTAAGAAATGTATTTCAATTAATCATAAAATGGCCCTGATATGTCACTAGACATTAAGAAATCATGTCCATTTCAAATACTTATATCACTGACAACAGTAGTCCAGCCAGGATATTGTCATTTCAAAAAGTGAAGTTGCAGCCCTCAACTGATGTTGATGTTGTGTTTTGTCATGTCATGTTTTGTTTTGGCCTGATGTGCCACCCTCCACCTATCTACTAATCACGAAATCAGCAGTGTTTCGGCATCCGGGTTGGCAACCTCGAATCAGGGGGGAGGGCGAGGGGATACACAGCTCTACAGTAATTTGAAGGTGATTGCAGTACCAGTTTTGGCCACAATCTTACATATGGTTCCTTTAAAAGTATATAATATAAAAAACACAACTAAGCAATAAGGGCAGTAGAAGATAAAGAATATACTAAACATACTAAAATACAAATTATACTAAATAACCCTTAATCTAAATCAATTCTAAAAAACAGTATCCACATAGTGGGTGATTAATCAATCAAGATAGCGATTTTTAGATAATGCGCCAGACCCCACTTTAGGTTGTTAATTGCCACACCCCTGGGCGCAAATTTGAGTGTAAAATAGGAATAAACTTTGTGTTGCGATGATAATCCGCTTTGTGCCAGGTTGTGCGTCGCGGAAATAGGGCCCTTAATTTCAACTGATACCCTAGTTGTCATTCTTGTTTCTTTGTGTTCAAATCATGTAGTGTTTCCTTTTTTGTTTAGTCTTTTTGTTAACCAAATGTACTTGTGAAATTGTGGTCACAACCCCAGTGCCATTTGTTTTCAGAAAGCAGACTACCGTTAGAAAATAGTCAGCAAAACAACAGAAAACTTGAGTTATGGGAAAATAAACTACTTTACCCTACTGAATTCATTTTTGGCTTAAGACAAATTTCCAGAAAAGGTTGGAGTTAGATTTGAGCCTGTGGACTTACTCGTTCAGGTGTTTTGTAACATACATGTACCAACATGCACACACTACAAGCTGTAAGGATCCTTATTCCCAGGCTATCAATCATATGTTGACTTTTGATCAGCTACTAAGTATGGGCCTATTGTGTCACATGCTTGTATGTCCACAGGAGACGTTAACTAGGAACAGGAAATATAATCAAATCAAGTCTCGATTGATTCACTCTAATGGTTCCACTACAACCATGTGATCCCTACAGAGAATGAAATCGGTACCCGCCCACACGCCAAATGTGGGTAATTTTTGTGATTGGCGGGTGAAACTGTCAATCTACCTGCTACGTTGGCGGGTAGCCAATAAGACACTGAGCAAGTGTTGTGCTGTTGACCAATCACATAGCCTATTGTTTTTGTTAAGCAAGCCCAGCCATTTTCTTGGATTTTCGAAACAAAATGTGGCGGCATATAGCTGGCGTGAAGAGGCCGCTGGCTGTAACAGAGCAACAAAAAGAGGATGAGTATGGAGTTACATTTGTTCCACTTTTATGGGCGAGCAGTAGCACAATTTGAGCGCAGAAAAATATTTTGACCGAGCACACAAATTATATTTTGAGGAAAAATGAAACTCGAGCACAAAAAAACTTGTAGTTGAGCAAACAGGAATCCATGGTGTGCTCCACAAATGTCTTTGCCTGTTTGCTAATATCAATATGTATGTGCAATATCAGCCCCCTTTCTTTCAGTTTCACTGTACGTGCTCGCATAAACTGTTCCTCCGCTCGCTCAGGAGATCTCTGTGGGGCTCGCTCAACTTCATCTGTGTGCTCCCTAAAAACTGTCGACAGCATTACGTTTGTTCCACAATTGTCAACCAATCAGAAAATTCAGGGGCTGAAGTCCAATTCTCATTGGCTGCTGAAGTCCACAAGTCCTCAAAAAGCCACTTGCACACACCCAGCTGTAAAGTGGGGAAGATTATTCTAAATGCCTGCCACACCAGGTCAGATACAGTTGTAATTCATTATGTAGGTCTAGTCATAAATGACATTAAGTTGGTTAATAACTCAACAGCACTTTAATATGTATTCTGTACAAGTTCAAGAACCATTCTTACACATCTTCTGAGTCATTCACCTTTATATGAGGTGCAAAAACATGAATCCACCTGCCACAGTGGCTGGTGGCCAAAAAAATCCCTGGATCCCTATCAATGTAACCAATCACAAACTGGGTAGCCTATTTAAGGGAAGTTGACACAATGTTCTAGGAGCATTTCTGTAGTCAGAACCCCCACACCCCAGGTGTGTAGCCATCATCCTCTGAGCTGGCTATGTTCATTCTCTGATTGTTTAATATGATATCCTAAGTATTCCTTTAACCTGTTTTCGTAACTTTCACATTATTAATTTAGACAAACTTCTATAATGTGTTAAAATTAATGATTAACTTGTACCTGACAAATAATTTGTTATGCTCTGACCTGCATAACCTTTCTATGTACTTATTGACCAGGGGTGTGTTTCCCAAAACCATATAGTTAGCTACTTAGTTGGTTGGCAATGGTAAATTGCATTGCAACCAACAAAGTTAGCAACTATGGTTTAACATACCCCAGAGTTTAAGTCTTACTAGTTGTAGGTAACAGTGTTGCCACAATAAATGGCTAGGATTAGTTATCACCACCGTAGAAGCTAATCAACTGAAGTGGTAATCTACAGCAGAACTGACTGTTGTACGTAGGCTATTGTAGGTGATATGGACAGTTTGTTAGCGATGGTCTGAACAAGAGTGTCAGACCTTAGCTCAGCCTGAACCCTCTTAGCTCAGGGTTTGATAGACTGTTTAGGACGCTGATATTTGTAATGGAATGGGTTTGTAATGGAAACTTATATGTTAGAGCAAGTATTGTTTTTATAGCTTTAGTCCCAACATCTGAGAGGTGCTGTCTTCTCCTAATTTCAACTGAAACCCTAGTTGTCATTCTTCTTTCTCTGTCTTGAGATAATGTAATGTTCTCTTGTTTTGCTCGGTCTTCTTGTTAACCAAATGTACTTGTGAAGTTGTGGTCACAACCCCAGTGCCATTTGTTTTCAGACACCAGAGTACAGTTAGGAATAGTCAGCAAAACAGCAAAAAACCTGAGTTATGGGAAAATAAACTACTTTACCCTCTGTGAATTCATTTTAGGCTATAATACTAATTAAGGCAAATTTCCACGAAAGGTTAGAGTTAGATTTGAGCCTGTGGACATTGAGTGTTACTCGTTCAGGTGTTTTGTAACATACACGTACAACATGTACCAACATGCACACACTACGTGCTCAGTGTCTACTCCACAATGGTCTCTGCTGCTCAGTAATAGGCATTATTGGATATTTACTACAATATAAAACAGAGATGTTAGATTATAGCCAAGGTATTCATGTGCCTGAGGATCAAACCATAGTTCACAGCCGTGGCCTACTGATTAGGGCTTCGGGCTTGTAACCGAAGGGTTGCTGGTTCGATCCCCGACCAGGCCTTGTAACCGAAGGGTTGCCGGTTCGATCTCCGACCAGTAGGAAAAATGTGGGCGGGGGAAGTGGTTGAGCACTGCTCTCCTATGCCCACATGCACAGCTGAAGTGCCCTTGAGCAAGGCACCTAAACCCTCACTGCTCCCCTAGAGCCGGTGTAGCAGGCAGCTCACTATGTCGGGATTAGTGTGTGCTTCACCTCACTGTGTGCTGAGTGTGTTTCACAAATTGGCGGCTTGGGATAAATGCAGAGACCAAATTTCCCTCACGGGATCAAAAGAGTATACTTATACTTACTTACTTACTTATACCTCAGTGGACATTCAGTGCATGACAGGGTAAAACTTAACTGGATGTCTGTGTCAAACTACAGGCAAAGTAGAATCATAAATACATAAATACATACTGGGTGTTTCATATAATACAGATTCCACTTCCTGTTGGCCTTGACAGTTGTAGGCAGTGGCTGTATGTAAATTCACAGCAGTGTTTGTGCTTCCTCATTGAAGTCAATGAGGAAGCACAAACACTGCTGTGAATTTACATACAACCACTGCCTACAAGGGTCAAGGCCAACAGGAAGTGGAATCTGTATCATATGAAACACCCAGTACTGTGCTAAATATACAGTGCTGGCCAAAAGTATATATTTTAAGGAAGAACATTTATTTATTTATGATACATTATTCATTCAATAAGAAAATTGGTGTCCTTAAAGGTTAGATATTTCCTCATTTTTCACTTAAGGCATTAAGATCAATCTGTTTCTTGTGAGGTGACATTTGACTCTTCTTTGAGCCAACTGTTCGGAGCATCACAATCCACACTAGGGTGCCCTTGGCTGTGACAGTCCCTTAGGCAGCTCTACTGTAAGTTCTGCGCATTGTGTTCATTACTTCTGTGTATTGGTATGCAAAGTCATGGAAGACATGAATGTATTCTAGTTATTGCTTCAGTCAGCTATAGATTTAATGTTTGAAATGAGTTCAGCATTTATTATATCTAGACTAGAACAATAACTTATGTATATTGCTAAACATACAGTACCTGCTACAATCCAAAATTGTTCTTGTAGGCAAATTGTATTTTGCTGTGTCTATTCAAAGCCTCTATCAATCATTCCATCTGTCAGGAGACACACACACACACACACACAAATATATATATCTGAAACATTAATATGCAACTAAAAAGCTAAAAAGCCACTTCAGTCATATGCTACGACATGGCTATGTTCTGAACACCTCAGATCACTATTTTATAGCTCTGATGCAATGTGAAAGTTTATTTAAAGTTTGGCAAATTAATATACAAGTGTGATATGGGCAAGAAAATGTAGCTACTTCAAGTGTGCAAATAACCTTGCAAGAACGCATGACAATGTGAAGATATTCTGTTTACACTTTACTTGACAGTGTCGACATAAGAGTGACATGACACTGTCATGAACGTGTCATAAACAAGTCATAAACACTTATGTCATAATAATGACATAAGTGTTACCGATATTTTTGTATATTGAGAGAATGTGTTCATTTTAGTAAATTATGCTCTAATTTTACTAGATTGTGTGCACAATTTGGTATATTGTGTGCACGTTTTACTAGTACATAGTGCTCTCGTTTGACTAAATTGTGATCTCATTTTATTAGATTGTGTGCTTAATTTAGTAAATCGTACACACATTTTACTGTATTGTGCGCTCATTTTACAAAAATGAAAATGAGAGCACAATTTAGTAAAATGAGTAGCCTAGAAATCTAGACGTACCCTATAGCCAAATGCAATTTGGCCAATCACATCGTGTAGAGTCAGTGGGCAGGCTTAACATAATGATGACAGAGTTGCGATGGTTCCGTGTGAATTCCTTACTACTTGAAAACAAAGGTGATGGCTGCTGCTGGCAAACAGCAGTCTCTCAAATCGGCATTGGCCGCGACTTTCCTAAAAAATAAAGATGTATTCGGAGTTTTACCGATCAGATACAACAAAAGTTTGATCTACCAACTCCGCTGGTGGGAAAACACATGGGACTCATGGGTTGTAGCGCTATCCTTTTGGGTGCAGAGGGAATTTGAAAGACAACCGTTTATCCAGCCCCTCGGATTGAACCCTGCTAATGGTATGTTCTCAGTTCCAACATCTTGATGCGGATCTGGCTCGTCAGGCTATAAAATTAGTGCACTATTTAGTAAAGTGCATACGATTTAGTAAACTGTGCTCACAATTTAGTAAAATGTGTGCACTACTGAGCAAAATGTGTGTGCGATTTAGTAAAACGTGCGCACAATTTAATAAAACGAGCACACGTTTTCTGGATATACACCAAAAAATATCTTGCAATCACCCCTCGAGGGTTCCATAGAAATTCAATGAAGCAGTGGTATAATAAAAAATAAATAACTGTACATTTGAGGTGACGTATGAAGTGAGACTATGGACAGCATCAATAGTCAGTCATCAGCATCAACAGTTGTAATCTTGTGTTCTGGAGGTGACTTAAAGTGAAATGTTACCATACTAAGTAATTCATTGATACTGACTGTTCAATAGCTTTGGGAAAACATTTATGGCTGACCATGAACTCAACTTTACCCGGGGGGATTGTGGAGGGTGGAGAGATCAGTAGACACTGACGTGATACCTTCAGATAAAAGGAAAATGCTTTTTCATTACATTTTCAGATTGAAAGCAACAGAAGAAGCTGCAGACGACAGCTATGTATCCAATGAATGATGTTTATATTGCTAAACATGCCTGCTGCCAACCAAAATTGTTCTTGTAGGACTCACTCTGTATTTCACTGTGTCTATACAAACTCTATCAATCGTTCTATCTGTCAGTACAAGAAGACAGTGATAGATAGATAGATAGATAGATAGATATATAGATGATAATTGTAGTCATGTGTTTTTTTGTTAAAACATGTTTTTTTCTTCAGGAGGTATGAGCTCTTTTCCAAAACGCTATATCCACCATTTTAATGCATTTAAAAAAAAAATAATATATTATCATATCATAATATATATTTTTATTTTGTTTTGGAACTGTAATTAGGTTATTGTTACTTGATTTATCTTTACTCAATCAAAACAACACAACTGCATTGATATATTGATATTATTACCTGACATACACAATAACATAACATGACTTATTCATGTTTTCAAAAATGGATTCATACTATAGCGTTTTGGAAAATAACTCACTGAGATTTAAAAGATAAAGCCAAACATTTGTATACCACTCAATTTTACCTGGGGTGATTTTGTAGGGTGAAGAGACTTAATTATATAGACTGACAAGATACCTTCAGTGAAAAGAGGAAATGTTTTTCTTTACATTTTCAGATTGAACAACAGAAGAAGTTACAGACTATGGATTTTGATCTTGCATTGGACTATGATCTTGAAATGGAAGATGCTATGGATTATTCTTATGATCTACTACATGATGATGTGTCTACAAGAATTACAATATTTCTTGTCATTGGAGTGTGTGTGGGAGTTCCTGCTGTGTCCTGGGCTCTCCGTATGTTGTTTCTACATGTGCGTGGTGGTGGCAGAGTCTCCATCTTCATCATCTTCCTCCTCCTCAGTGACGTTTTGGAGCTTTTCCTCATTCCATTCCTCATTGCATCCTTAGTGTCATCAAATGTGATTGGTCGTCATGGTTGTGGTTATCCACTAATGTTATGGTTTTTGTATAATCCTGACTGCCCAATAGCTCTCATAGTTGCATTTATTGGGCCAAGGCTGTGTGGTTTGTGTTTTCACCAACTGGTGGCGCTAGAGAGCATTTTGTCTCTCAGGCATCCTCACTGCGTCTCTTGCCTCTCCTCTCCATTCTGCTCCATTCCAATCAGTTTTGCCGTCTGGATCTGCCCCTTGACTTATTTTATCAGTCCATTAGTTTTAACATTGATGTGTTTTGCCCTTTTACCAGTGGCTGTTATTGTAGCACTCCTTACATGTGTGTTTACTGCTAAAGCCTCATGTTCATGTGCCGACTCAGGAACCACAAGCCGCAAAGATAGAGGAACAAGGCTGCGTGTTCTTGCAGTGGCAATGGGAACTCTTTGGGTTCTCTACGCCCCATTTGTATTTGTTCCTTTATGGATATTTTCCCCTTACATTGGCTCCATGGCTGTCTGCATTATGAGTTTCCGGGTGGTTGCAGACCCTCTGCTGTGTGTGCTGGTCTGTAGGGAGAACCCCCAAAGGCAGCCAACTCAGACAGGCATTGAGCTCAACACTGTCCAGACATCAGACTGAGCTTATTTTGGATGTGCTTTATTGTGATGCATATTCATATTTTGGTAACGCTTTAGAATAACATGTGCTTATTAGGTATTAACAGTGCATAATAAGCAGTTAACAATTCATTACTAACAGTTAGTTAACTGTTGTTATCCTTTAATAACATTAACTAACTGTTAACATGCAGCTTGTAAGTGATAATAAGCAGCCTTTTAAGTTACTTACAAGCATATTTGTTAACAGTTGTAAGTGTTAACAAGCAGCTTGTTAATGCTTGTTAATGGTGTATAAGACAAAGAGGTGGATAACTAATACGCTTATAAGACCTTTCTTACCTATTTGTAGTAAATTTTGCAGCCCCCCAATCTAAAGCGAGGACCATGTAGGCTAAAGTTCCACAAGCCCAACCTTCTATCTCTCTATACTGTATGTCTTTATCGAGCTTGGTTTAGCTGTGAGAAATACACCTTCAAAATTGTTGCAGTGAGCAGGAATCGAACCCCGGTCTCCCGCGTCAAAGAGTGCATCGCTACTTGTTGAGCTACACTACTGTTCCTAATTGGCTGATGGAAAATATTCCGATGTTCTATATCATACTAGCTATGCTTTTTACAAATATGTTTCTGATGGAAAAGTGGTGTTTAATTTCCATAATCTTTGTTCAGTGAACGCATAAAACAGTTTGTCAGTTTGTCAGCAGTCTAAAGATATGCCAGCTTTGTATATAGTTTGGTTACCTAGCAACCGAGGCTTAAAGACGATAAGTGGGTGCGTTCAAAGCTCTGGTTTAAAGTTGCAAACATAGGCGAACGTTCGTGATCGATTTGAAACATGTTTCAGTTTGCCTAGAACAGAGGCGAACATTCGTGGTCTGTTTCTGCATTAATTAAACACCACTTTTCTATCAGAAACATATTTGTAAAAAGCATAGCTAGTGTGATATAGCACTTCGGAATATAGAATCAAAATAAACAATTTCATCAGCTGTACAAGAAAAGTAGTGCAGCTCAGTAAGTAGCGATGCACTCTTTGAAGCAGGAGACCGGGGTTCGATTCCTGCTCAGTGCAACAATTTTAAAGGTGCATTTCTCACAGCTAAACCAAGCTAGATAGAGAGATATAGTATAGAGAGATAGAAGGTTGGGCTTGTGGAACTATAGGCTACATGGTCCTCGCTTTAGATTGGGGGGCTGCAAAATGTACTACAAATAGGTAAGAAAGGGCTTATAAGCGTATTAGTTATCCACCTTTTTGTCTTATACACCATTAACAAGCATTAACAAGCTGCTTGTTAACACTTACAACTGTTAACAAATATGCTTGTAAGTAACCTAAAAGGCTGCTTATTAACACTTACAAGCTGCATGTTAATAGTTAGTTAATGTTATTAAAGGATAACAACAGTTAACTAACTGTTAGTAATGAATTGTTAACTGCTTATTATGCACTGTTAATACCTAATAAGCACATGTTATTCTAAAGCGTTACCCATATTTTTTAATGAGAGACACACTTCATGCAAATGTGAAAACTTTGCTTAATGCCACAATTGTCCTAGATTGCTGACTCTCGCATTTGTCTTGACAATGTGTAACTGTACAATGTATCCTACTTTCCATAAATAAAATGTTGATACCAAAACACATCTACTGTCCTTCATAACACCAAAATATTTCAAGGATTTTAAAACTATCTAGCACTAAAATTAAAATGTAATACATGTATGTTTACATCAGTATTAAAGTTTGTATAAATATTTTTTTTATTATTGTGACACTAATTATGTGGCATCATGAATGGTTTATAACCTTTTATAAATGTATGTATAATTCTTTATGAATCCTAGGTTCATAGAAAGTGTTACCAACATGTTTATGCTGCTGCACAACATCTTCTTTGCTGTAGTCATGAGAAACCATAGTAACCATGTCATAAAAAGACTATCTGGTTTCCTGTTCTGTGGACAACACCAGAATAAGCTGTCCAGAAATGAGAACTGGTCCAGCCAAAAACTGACCTCATCAGTCCCTGTGTGTGTAAATGTAGCAAAGCTGTGAGATATTGCATTCCCTCTTTCAATTCTTACTTGAAGTTCTAGAAGTAAAGGAACCAAGTCTTGAAGGTATAATCATACTCAAGGCATATTCATACAAATAACAAACAAACAAACAAACAAACAAGCTGCAGAAGAATGCCTCTTTGATAATAAATACCAGATCTTTGCCTTTTCATGAACTGTAAACCGTGCTTCTATGGCCAGTGTCACACACACACACACACACACACACACACACACACACACACACACACACACACACACACACACACACACACACACACACACACACACGCAAACCATATGGGCACTGGGCTGAGCTGTTTTTTTTTTTTTTTTAAACCCTTTTCAAGATCAAAACCCTGAACATAAATAATATACATAGAAGATACTGTTCTTGATTCTTTATGGAAATAGTATAATAGTATCTGTATCCTCCCCCCCGGGCTTTGCCTGTTTCATTCTGGAACATGAAATGATAAAATCATAGTCACTTTAACCTATACATTGTTGGTCATTCATTCAGAAATAGGCTACAGTTTACACATATTTTGCAGTGTAGGCTTAAACCCGTCGGGCAAACGTGAGGGTTTTTTTTCTGTTTACCGGCAAGGAGAGGTGGAAAGTAACACAATACATTTACTCACGTTACTGTATTGAGTAGTTTTTCTGTGTATTTTGTATTTTTTAAGTAGTTTATAAAATCGGTATTTTAAATTGTACTTGATTACATTTTGATGGTAGACTCACATACACATGCACACACATTCACATACACACACACACACACATTTCCCTCCTCCCTTACAAGATGAGATCCATTCATGCAGTAAACACCAAACTCTCCAGCGACCAAATCAAACAGGAAACACATTAGCGCGTTAGCAACATCACATCAAACACTTAATCAAGTTTTGTTTTTGTTGTTGTTTTTCTTGTTTGTGAGTCACTGCATGTGAAGTCCCGCTTCTGCAAGGCGCCTCTCTGAATTCTAATCACGAATGTGGACATTTATTAAGCACAAGCCGCGGCTTATCAGCTCCAAACACTAAATAATCACTTGTTCATAGGAAGAGACCGAAAGAGAGAGAGAGAGAGAGAGAGAGAGAGAGAGAGAAAGAAGAGAAGAAAGAGAGAGAATGAATGAAAATGGTGAATGGCACAGGTTTTGGGGGAACATGAGAGAGTGCAAGTAAGAGAGAGAGAGAGAGAGAGAGTCAGAGAGAAAAAGACAAAAAGACAGAAGGGAACCGTAAATGGGACAGGGAGAATAGGGACGTGAATATGTGAACAGGTAAATATATAGCGTGACTTTCCTGACACCATGAAGCCCCTGTCTGCTTAAACAGACATTCATCAACATGCCACAACAGACTGGAGCCAATGCACACACAGAGAAAGACATAGACAGAGAATAAGGAACTAGAAAGTCTATAGGTCCCAATTGAATAAGGAACTAGAAAGTCTATAGGTCCCAATTGAATAAGGAACTAGAAAGTCTATAGGTCCTAATTGAATAAGGAACTAGAAAGTCTATAGGTCCTAATTGAATAAGGAACTAGAAAGTCTATAGGTCCTAATTGAAATGATGGGCAAAGTGCACAGCCCAAAGTCTAACTAAAGCTAATTCAGTAATGATCGATTTGCTAATCTAATTCCACGAGCAGGTGTCAGTAGTGGGTCAGCTCAACGCTCCCTCACTGAGACTTTGGACATTCACTGATTTTGACATCTGCTCATCGTTTATATTAGGACACAGTAAGGACAGGGATCAAAGTCCTTTTAGGCAAGTCCGTCCACTCGGCGGCCATGTTGCAACGCACTTTGGGCACTTATCAGGCATCTATTTCAGGCAGAACTGCACGTGTGCAAGGCTTCACGCCACCAACCTCGCTGCAGCAGCGAGATCACAACACCAGATTGGCACGATGTATTCACATGTTGACGTTTGGCCGTGGAAGGGGCAGGATATGTGTAGACAACTGCCATATTGTCATTACAAACTAACCCCATGCATTTCTATGGCGGATTATTTGAGTGCTGTGTCTCCTCATTAGAAAGTCTCTGCAGGGATGGTGAGCTTTTCACAAACGTTATGACTGCAGAATAAAAACAACTTACTACTTCCTACTACAAGAATAGTGCCTACACGTCAGTGTCATTCAACCAGAGACTTTCTAATGAGGAGACACAGCACTCAAAGAATCTCCCATAGAAAAGTATGGGGTTTGTTCGTAACGCAATTATGGCAGTTATCTAACACGCATCCCGCCTCTTCCGCCGCCAAAAGTTGCCGTGTGAAAACATCGTGCCAATCATGCGGTATGTTGTGAATGCATCTTGCCAATCATGTGTTGTGAGCCTTTGCGCACGTGCAGTCTGCACGCCCTCTCACTTGGCCCTCTCAGCCGCTGTGTCTCCATTACCAAAAGGGACCCTAGCGGGATTTACCAGACTCCGGAGGTGACGTGATCATTCCGCATCAGTTTCGATCGTCACGCAATCATTTATCGACAAGTTTCTTGTCCTTGTTTTTTTGTCGTACTTTCTTCCCTTGTCTTATTCTCTTCACCTTCCTCTGCTCCACCCATCCCCCCTCTGCCAAGCACCAGCAGACATTAGTGCTGACGCGTCGCTGCTGCTGGCGCGGCCAGCGAGAGGGACATTCACCGTCACTGGCACCTCTCAAAGAGACGCAGTAAATATCCTTGTTTTTTGTCGTACTTTCTTCCCTTGTCTTATTCTCTTCACCTTCCTCTGCTAGTCACTGCTCTTCTTTGACTGGCTTTTAAAAATGGTGCTGTTATTGTAGCACGAGGGGCCGAGTTCTACTCACGTTACATCCCGCCATATTTAGTCATATCCAATCAGCTTCAAGGACTTTTTTGCGACCAAAAAAAAGTATCTACCCTAGGAGAAAAAGCCTCGACAAAAGCCCTTAGGGGGGCGGTTCTGGGAGGGGAGACAAGCCCAAACGGGTACATTTACCGGGTAAATTTGTTGGTGGAAGTGGCGTAGCCAAATACAGACTGTTGTAGCCAAATACAAACTGTTATGTTTGTATGGGATATCAAAGCCTCGCAGTACAAACTAACAAGAGACTGACTTTTACATTCAAATGATTACGTTAGCATAAGTACATGCATGCGGGCATGCAAAACAATGCGCTCGACCTCCTCATCATTAACAAAGCATGCATATTCATGCATGCTGGTCTTTTGTAGGAAAAGCTAAGTAACGTACATACAGAGAGAGGAAGCATTAGGAGGCAGTTAGGGTGCAGGAGACTGATGGGGACACACTCAGATCAGAGGGAATCATTATCATAGAAAATGAAAACACCCCCGCACACACACACACAAACACACACACAGACACACACACACACACACACACACACACTACAGAACTCCACACTGATTGCTCCTTAACCCCTTCCCCCCAAATGAGGAGATACAAACCCTGCATCACTCTCATCACTCCCCCCAACACACACACACACACACACACACACACACACACACGCCAAAGAAGTGTGTCCACTCTATAACATTCCTTAATCATTAAAATACACCCAGGAAATGAGTATTCTATGGGCCTCCAATCCCCCCAAAGATGTAGAATAAAAGATGGTCCTCCCAACAACTCCACACTCCTTGCTCCATGACCCTCCCAACACACACACACACACACACACACACACACACATACATGCGCGCACACAAACACAACCCAGAGAGGGAGTATGAAAACGTTCCCCTGTGATGTCCAATACAGCGTGTGTTCTGGCCATTAGCGACTCATTAGCGCAGGCTGGCGAAAGGTCACTGAGCTCCGCAGGACGACGTGACTGACGGAATGACACAAGACAACCATCCCACCCAACCAGGGGCCTGAAACACACACACAGTCACACACACACACACACAGAGACCCAGACACACATAGAGACACACATACATACACACAGACACACACACAAACACACACACACACACACACAGACACTCCCTTCTGTCCATGTCAACACCTTAGTATCTCAGACTACTGTATGTGATCAGTCCACTTTCACTTTAACGCGTCAATTGCAACATTGCAACATCAACCCGGAAGGCCGGGTTTTAGTCTTATTCGTTTAATTTGGCTGACAATTTTATCCAAAGTAACTTTATATATATATATAGCCAAAACACTACCACCACTCTGTGAGAGAATGGGGTAATAGACACTTTTATGAAGGTTGCTGTGCAGGTAGCGATGGTCTTATCGGACTCTCACCTTGGCCAGGTGGAGGTGGAGGGTGCGCCGCCGCCAGAGCTTCCTCCTTCAGCGCCTCGGCTTCAGTCTTCCTCTTCCTCAGGTACTCCAACCGAATCTGCAGGTCCTCCGCCACCTTCTGGAGATCGCTCAGCTCCGCCTGGAAACAGTCGAAGACACACAAAACTGTCTGCAACAATGCAAGGGTGCTCTCAACAGCACACAAACACACACGCACGTATGCACGCACGCACACACACACACACACACACACACACACAGGTCAAATACCAGTTTATCAAAGACATTAATACCAGTTTACCATTCACAACACACACACACAAACACACACACACACACACACCATATAACAGTTTACACAGTTTATACTAAACTGCACATACAGTATCTGTACATATCTGTACTATACATTTTAGAGTGGCCCAGCCAGAGTCCAGACCTCAATCCATTAAAAAGTGAGCACAATGCCAGAGTGATGGCAAATAATTGTTCCTGCCTTAAAACCCGGATTGCTGCTAAAAAAAGGTGTGGTCTAGAATCATTGTGGAGACATGGAGAGGCTTGGAAGGTATTATAAGAACCATTATGAGAGCTGTGATGGCAAATAAAGATGTTTCCATTGATTTAAAAAGGGTACGAATAATTTTGGACACGGCATTTTTCATAAAAATGTCTTACAACCTTTTTGGCATGTGACAGACAGTGGATGCTGCATACCAATATCTATTCTGCTCTTATGAGGCCACTGCTGATACATTGCACATATTTCATTTATATTACTGTAAACCATACCACTTTCCTAACTGTATACTACTGTCTACACTGCACTATATGTCTTATACTGTTTATACTGCACCACCTGTCTATATATCACCTGTTTATATATCACATTGTACTATTCTGCTTTTTTGCACTTCTGGTTAGACGCCGTTGTCTCTGTACTTGTACTTTGCACAATGAATCTAATCTAATCTAATCTAAAGAATACACACATGTTAAATACGAGTTAACTCTTACACACTCACACGCACACGTGCACACGCGCACACACACACACACACACACACACACACACACACACACACACACACACACACACACACACACACACACACACACACACACACACACACACACACACACACACACACACACACACACACACACACACACACACACACACACACACACACACACACACACACCACTTAACACACAGTTGGCCTGTGAATTGTACCCAGTTGTTGATGGGGATTATTTTAAGGCCTATAGGTATAGCCTGTTTTGCATGTTTGTATGTATGTGTACGACATACACACACCAAATATCAGTTTATGAAATATAAGCACACACACATTAATTACGAGTTTACTCTTCACAGGACACACACACACACACATGCTAACACAGACTGACAGGAAAACACTTGAGCTTAATACAGTATATGCATTGCATTTTAAACAGCATATCAAATGCAAATTATTAATATATACAAGACAACTTCTATATGGCCAAAAGACAAGTAAAATGATACACAGCACTCCAAGGTAAAGCTTTAAATCATGATGAGGTTACAGGGAGCCTGTCTGGCTCAGGCCATCAGGCAGCATGGCCTAATGGTTTGCAATGGCAAAGAGGAGGATCCCCATCCTTACTGGACCATCATGGACCATTAGTGAGTGAGTGTGTGTGTGTGTGTGTGTGTGTGTGTGTGTGTGTGTGTGTGTGTCTCTGTGTGAGTGTGTATGTGTGCGTGTGTGTGTGTGTGTGTGTGTGTGTGTGTGTGTATGTCTCTGTGTGAGTGTGTGTGTGTGTGTGTGTCTCTGTGTGAGTCTCTGTGTGTGTGTTGGATGGGGGTTTGAGGGTATGTGGGGGTTTGCATATGTCTGTGTGTGTACATACCAAATACCCTTTTAACTTCCCTCCTTATCCCATAATGCCATGATGGATTCTGAGTGTGTTTTTGTGTGTGTGTGTGTGTGTGTGTGTGTGTGTGTGTGTGTGTGTGTATGTGTGTTTCGCTAAGGATGACTAGCTATCTGGGGCAAGGAGCCTGATGCAGGGAGCTCATCCCCGTTCTCAAGTGCAGGTGATTTATCGGATTCATTTCCACGTTCTCTCCGTCTTTCTCTCTGTCTCACTCTCTCCATCTTTCTCTGTTTTTCACTCTCTCTACTACACCTCTCTCTCTTTACCTCTCCAACTCTCTCTCTGTCTCTCATGTATGTATGTTTTCTATTTCTTCACTGTCTCTGTCAGTCTCTAAAATCTCTAAAATATTCCTTCTCTCTCTATCTCTTCTTTCCTATTCTCTCCATTCATTCCTACTCCCTCTTCCTAACTTTCTCTCCTCTCTCCTCCACTCATTCTTCACTGTGTTTCTCACTGTGTTCTTCACATCTCTCTCTCTCTCTCTCTCTCTCTCTCTCTCTCTCTCTCTCTCTCTCTCTCCCTTTCTCTCTCTCATTCTGGAGTGTTTTCAGTGACAGCTGTCACAGTATTAGGGTCACGATGGTGCCGTGCCACTCCAGAGTACACGGTTATTTATGACTTGTCAACAAAATATTTCACTTCCCCTCCCACAAACAACTACAACAACAATAAAAACACATACCCAAACTGCATACCTGTAATAGCAAAGCTACAGTAAATCCAGCTACATACTATGCAATACTCAATAATAGTAATAACTAGATGTACCGCAGAGCGGTACGAAATATGACCGCCGCCCAGTCCAGCACATTTTTTCTACAAAAATAAGTCACGCTTGTCAAATTGTGTTCATTTCCTACTTTGTTCCTTTTTTGTGTGTTTGTAATTGAGTGTGTGCAGAGTGTGTGGTTGTTTTTGTGTATATGTGTTTTGTGTATGTGTTTTGTGTGTGTGTGTGTGTGTGTATGTGTGTGTGTGTATGTGTGCTTATGTGTTTGTGTGCGTGTGCGTGTTTGTGCGTGTCGTGTGTGTGCATGTATGTGTGTGTGCATGTGTAGTGTGTGTGTGTGTTTACGTGTCTTGATGTGTGTGTGTGTGTGTTTTTATGTGTGTGTTTGCATGTGTGTGTGTGTCTTTATGTATGTGTCCATAAATAAAGCAAATCAGGGAACCACATACTCTTTGCGATAAGTGCCATGGGATCTTTAACAACCATGGTCAGGACCTCAATTTAACATTCATTCAAAGGAAAACATCTCCTGGGAATCCTTGGCGGAAAATTGGCCATGCGAAAAAGAAAAAGAAAAAAGAACAAAATATAACTAAACCTATTTCATGTCGCACCTCATCCACCCTAAGCTGGCAGCCATTTTTATCTGCAATTCTTTGTTCCCCTCCAATCCATCTCACAACTCATCAATACACTATTCCTGCTAAAATACTGTTGCCACTCACACGCTAATTGTCTCAGTCAATTTCTCCCTCTATATATGTCTCTCTTCACCTTTCAAAGGAAAACACAACAGCACTTTTCATCACATACAAATAGTGCACAAAACTCAATTGCAGACAGTGACTGGAGTAAAAGTGGGGAACTTGCTTCAGGGAGGGGTAGTAGTGTGTACGAGCGGAGGCCACCTGCCTTCCTTCTCAGCGTCCCAGACAGTGTGATGGTGGGAGAAGAAGGGGTAGGATGGGGAAATTAGCTAGATTTGCCTCCCCGAATAGCTGAATGCCCCTGAAGCCCTGCCCCAGGGAGCGTTGGGGGGTGGGGGTGGGGGGGTATGAGGCGCACGACGGGAGAGAGGGAAGGCGTGGCCTGACTTTTTTAGGACACAGGGAGGGGTCACAGGGTTCAGTTTCATTCTCGCTCAGTCTGGATCTGCCACTCACCTGGGGTGTTGGTGTGTGTGTGTGTGTGTGTTTGTGTGTGTGTGTGTGTGTGTGGGGGGGGGGGGGTATTTTAGGACAAGCCCCTGGAGCACTGCACTGAGGAGTAAGGCAGGTGGGGAACAGGTGTGTGCGTGTGTGTGTGTGTGTGTGTGTGTGTATATATGTGTGTGTGTGTGTGTATGTGTGTTTTAAGGAAAATGGCAACTACAAACTACACTACACTAGAACTACAAAGACAGTGCAAATTTGCATGAGTCGATGAGATGTACAGTATGTGCATGAAACACAATGTGTAAATTGGGGTGCATTTTGGGTGAATGAATGAATGAATGAATGAATGAATGACTGAATGAATGAATAGGTGTGTAAGCGTGCATGTATTGTGTGTATCGGTATAAACATAAAGGTGTGTGTGTGAGAAGGAGAAGAACCACCGTGTATGATTCCACCATTTCCACATGTCTCATTGTTCTTGCTTCTCTCTTTGCCTTTTACCGACATCTTCTCTATCAAAGCCTTTACGTCATACTACACTCTTTTTCAATCTTTCTCTCCTGCTCACACACACACACTCTCTAGCTCACATATACACACACATACTCTCTCTCTCTCTCTCTCTCTCTCTCTCTCTCTCTCTCTCTCTCTCTCTCTCTCTCTCTCTCTCTCTCTCTCTCTCTCTCTCTCTCTCTCTCTCTCTCTCTCTCTCTCTCTCTCTCTCTCTCTCTCCTCTCTCTCTCTCTCTCTCTCTCTCTCTCTCTCTCTCTCTCTCTCTCTCCTCCCTCCCTCCCTCCCCATATCCATCTCTCTCCCCATATCCAACCCTAAACCCTAGGGCCCCAGGAACTCTTGCCTACATCTGTATTCTATCGGTAGCAGAGAAGGGGGTGCTTTGCATTTTTTATCTTTTTTTGGGGGGGAGAGGATGAAGGCGGGGTGAGTTATTTGGGGAATCAGGAGAGGGGGGTTTTGGGGGTTGTGTGTGTGTGTGTGTGTGCACCTGTTTCTCTCTCCACACATCGGCCCCTTCCTCCACCAGCTGCCTCTTCATCAGCAGGCCCTCGTTGAGCCTCCTCATCCTCTCCTCCAGCTCTGCACGCTCCCTCTGCCCCAGATTCCTGAACCAGAAGAGAGAGAGATGGAGAGAGAGAGAGACAGAGGGAAAGAGAGAGGGGGATGGAGAGAGAATGAGAGAGTGAGAGATGGAGAAAAAGAAAGAGGGGGGATGGAGAGAGGGGGGGGGTGGAGAAAGAGTGAGAGAGAGGGAGGGAAAGAGAGAGGGGGTGAAGAGAGAAAGAGAGAGAGGAAAGAGATGGAGGGGGGCGGTGTAGAAAAAGCCAAGGGCCAACCATAGACAGAGAGACGGAGAGAAGGAGACAGAGAGACGGAGAGAAAGAGAGAGTGACAGAGATAGATAGGGAAAGGGATGAAAAGAAATACAAGGAGTAGAGATGTGAGTGTGAGAAATAAGCAATAAAGGAAGACAGAGACACACATATACATATGTATATATATATATATATATATAGAGAGAGAGAGAGAGAGAGATTCAGAGAGTTAAAGAGAGCAAAAGAGAGGGATAAAGCCACACAGAGAAAGAATGAGAGAAATGACATATGGAGCCAGAGTGAGGACGAAAGAGTGTGAGAACAAAGACACAAATGGGAAGAAAGAAACGGCAAAAGAGACGAAGAGAATGGGGGAAATGGACAGAGGGCTTAGAGGGAGAGCGAGAGAAAGAGACGTATGAGGAAGACAGGAGGCAAAAGAAACACAATGAAAGACACGAAGAGAGGAAAAAGAAAAAGAGGGGGGTGAAAGAGAGAGAGAGAGAGAGAGAGAGAGAGAGAGAGAGGGAGAAATGAGAGAGAGGGGGAAATGAGAGAGAGGGGGAAATGAGAGAGAGGGGGAAATGAGAGAGAGGGGGATGCAGGAGTGTGCCCCCCCCCCAACTCTCTCTCTCTCTCTCTCTCTCACACACACACACACACACACACACACACACACACACACACACACACACACACACACATCCTCTCAGTTGTAAGACATGGGAGATGAGGGGGTGAGGTTGGGGGCTAGTCACGTGCTCAGAGAACAGGGGAAAAGAGCCCTTTTGTCCATCGCATTGCCTCAGACAGACTTTGAAAAGTAGGCCACAGTGAAGTCAAGGTGTGCTGCAGCTCTATGGCCTCCACTGGGTACACTCCACTGCTGTGCCCGTGTGCTTGCTCACTTCCCCACACATTACTCCACAGGGCCTGCAGCTCTCCTGTTATCAGCCCTAATGGCATGGCCCATGGCATTGTTATGTGGCGTGTGTGCATGTGTGTGGGGGAGAGTGTAAGCACATAAAATCATGTTTTGTACTTTCTCTTGGTGCAATGACAAAAAAAAACTAAACATGATTCTGATACAATGTGTATGTGTAACGGAAGCCATGCTGGTGCGGTAGCTGCGTTGTATGTATGTTAAGTAAACCTCGCTTCTGACGTGCTAGTAAGAGACGTCAGCCCCCATGGTAACACACTCGCCTCCCGCTCCAACCTGCAGGTTGCAGGTTCGAGTCCGGTCAGTTGCAGGGTTGAGCCATGCGGTTAGTCAGACACGACACATTACAGCACATTTACACTTGGAGCGACTGACTACGTCTATTCTTCACTCAATGGACAACAACTGATGTAAGCGTAGAAAAGCACAGATCCTCACCGCAGACAAGCACAGATCCTCACCGCACTTGAACTTGCAACCTCCGACGTGGGAGGTGGGCATGCAAGCAAGGAGGCTGAATTACTTGGGGGCTAGCATCACATCTCATTTTATTTATCTATCTGCTGACTGCTGACTGAACCCTACACTCTTAACAAAATGTGTTGAAAACAACAGAAACTTGTTTTTGACACATCTCTGTGTCCAGATAGGGACAACACATTCATATTAAGAGAGTATAAACCTCACTCCTAATCCGGGTCGCAGCACCAACGTAACCCATGTACGTGTACATGTAACCCAGCGTAGCCAACGTAACCCATGTTGTGTACATGTAACCCAGCGTAGCCAACGTAACCCATGTTGTGTACATGTAACCCAGCGTAGCCAACGTAACCCATGTACGTGTACATGTAACCCAGCGTAGCCAACGTAACCCATGTACGTGTACATGTAACCCAGCGTAGCCAACGTAACCCATGTCGTGTGGGTAAGGTGGGGTGGGCAAGCAGAGTCACACACCACACTGGACTTCTGCATAGAACACATGTACTCACAGCATAGAAGCCTAAACAACAATTTGTCATCACAGCTCTTACAACATCACAAAACAGCAACTCTTGTATTTGCTTTGTGTGTGTGTAATCTATGTTGCTTTATTTTTACTCTCAAAGTTGACATTTAATATGTTTTATACATCTACAATTTTATACATGTTATGTGTGTACATGTTTTTGTGATTAATGTGATGTGAATAGAAACTATAAAATG
This sequence comes from Alosa pseudoharengus, assembly GCF_046254945.1. Taxonomy (NCBI): domain Eukaryota; kingdom Metazoa; phylum Chordata; class Actinopteri; order Clupeiformes; family Clupeidae; genus Alosa; species Alosa pseudoharengus. The sequence continues at coordinate 15,289,450 of NW_027468640.1, forward strand.
TATCATGGAAGAAGACAGAAACATCTTTTTTTCCAAGGAAGTTAGACAAATCTACAGCATGGTAGAGGAGCACTGCCACCTGGTGGTGAAGTGTGGTACTGCTATAGTTCTAACTGCAGATAATTTGCTTCCCAATAACAAGTGATCAGTATCAATATTATAAACCATCTCTATAATCACTTGAAGGTATGCAATGCCTCACAGAGTGTATGTTTTAGATAATCTCTAGGCATAGATAATGCAAATAACACCATTGTATTTCATCTTTCAATGGTCATATTCAATAATTATCACAGTGGTAAAGTAATTTATCGAAATCTTTGTTGCAGTAATGCTCTGAATGCTGAGCTGTATGAAATGCTTTGAACTACACTACCCATAAACCAGTGTGTGTTTTCAATGGAAGGTGAAAGTGGTATCTGGGGTCTATGACAGCACTGGCCAGTAGTAAATAAGTGTTTTTTCTATGGGTTGCCGTTTCCGAAAGTGGATTGATTTAAGATCAATTTGGAACGTAAGCACAACACTCATCAATGTGAATTCTGTGTATCTGGACGACATTTCAGACGTCTGACCAACCGAAGCTGCACAGTTCTTAAAAGGGTGTGATATCCAAAACGGTCTGAGACAGCTGATAACCTAACAGATCTGAACACTGTGTTGTGTTTCCCTGTTTCGTTTTTTTTTTTTTTTTACAATTTCACACTTCTTACTTCACTTTCCCATTTTCAGTGTGATTCCCACCTTAGAGCCGTCTCACATAGAACAGCAAGCGAGTGCTATGAGCTGTAGAGCCGTCTCACATAGAACAGCAAGCGAGTGCTATGAGCTGTAGAGCCGTCTCACATAGAACAGCAAGCGAGTGCTATGAGCTGTCACATAGAACAGCAAGCGAGTGCTATGAGCTGTCACATAGAACAGCAAGCGAGTGCTATGAGCTGTAGAGCCGTCTCACATAGAACCGCAAGCGAGTGCTATGAGCCTGGTGGTGTGAGCAGTTTCTTTAAGAAACACAGCAGATGTCAGGCCATTGCTGCCCTTCGCCTCTATGATCGGTCAGTAAATAAAGCGTACCTGGTCACTAATCTGGATCCATATCATCATGTAGGAGGACCAGGCAATGGTGACCCTGAATGTATATGGTATAGTATATAGTATATAGTATATATACTCTTTTGATCCCGTGAGGGAAATTTGGTCACTGCATTTATCCCAATCCGTGAATTAGTGAAACAGACACAGCACACAGTGTACACACAGTGAGGTGAAGCATACACTAATCCCGACGCAGTGAGCTGCCAGGGAGCAGTGAGGGGTTTGGTGCCTTGCTCAAGGGCACTTCAGCCGTGCCTACTGGTCGGGGTTTGAAATGGCAACCCTCCGGTTACAAGTCTGAAGTGCTAACCAGTAGGCTACGGCTGCCCTTTTGGTGACCCTAAAATGGCGGTTTTGAGGCAAATTGGATGAGTACTTGTGTGGCTATGTGAGGGGACATACACACAGACAGACAGACAGACAGACAAACGGACAAAAAAACAGACCCAACCTGAATGGACCTCTAAACACACACACACACACACACACACACACACACACACACACACACACACACACACACACACACACACACACACACACACACCACTCACCCACACACCATCACCATCACCACTTTCCAGGGACAAGTGGAACCACTAACCTGCATGTATTCTGGCAGTGGGCTGAGCTGTTGTACTCATCAGACCCATCGCAGCAATCTAGGGGGGGGGGGACCAAAACCACAGAAATTAAAATATATCACACCATAGAGACTTCTGGAGTAGAGGATGAGGGAGTTCATGTGTTTGACAGAGCTTTCCATTTACCCTGGCTGGAGATAAATACATTTTCTTCAAAAGAAGAACAAGAAGAAAGAAACAACTTTCCAACTTTTAAACATAAACTCAAAACATGGATTAAGGTAAACCAAACTTGTAACCACTGGTAATCACATCCCTAAGTCTCACACTGTCATTTAATTCCCAAACTGTTAATGTACATTATCCACACTGTACTGGTCTTGTACTGTAAGTGTTTTACTGTATGTTTTTTGTTTACCTGTTTGTTCTGTGTAATGTGTTGTAATATCTGTTTGTCTTGTGTGTAATGTATAGCCAGCTGTACCGTACTTTCTTGTCTGATGGGTATCTTTGGTCTAGGTACCAGCTTGCACAGCTTGACTTGTCACTTGTACTCTTTTTATTTCTAAATTCTTTTATTTTTCTGTTTGCGGTTTTATTCTAGGCCGAGAGGTGTGTGTGTGTGTGTGTGTGTGTGTGTGTCTGTGAGTGTGTGAGAGAGAGAGAGAGAAAAAAAGAGAAAGAAAGAGAGAGAGAACCTCCATCAGCTCATAGCTATGGAACACTGTCTGTGGTGGGAGCTATGGAACACTTGGGAGCTATGGAACGCTGTCTGTGGTGGGAGCTATGGAACGCTGTCTGTGGTGGGAGCTATGGAACGCTGTCTGTGGTGGGAGTTATGGAACGCTGTCTGTGGTGGGAGTTATGGAACGCTGTCTGTGGTGGGAGCTATGAAACGCTGTCTGTGGTGGGAGCTATGGAACGCTGTCTGTGGTGGGAGCTATGGAACGCTGTCTGTGGTGCGAGCTATGGAACGCTGTCTGTGGTGGGAGCTATGGAACGCTGTCTGTGGTGGGAGCTATGGAACGCTGTCTGTGGTGGGAGCTATAGAAAGCCTTGTTTCAACAGCAGGAGTGAGAGAAGAGAATGACACTACAGAGAGAAGTAGTAAGAAAAGACAGTGAAAAAAAAAATAGAAAAGTGAGAACTAATTAAAAAAATCTGCCATAGAGGATTTTATTTCACAGTGTTGCAAAAACCAGACCTAACTCAGTCTACACTAAGGATGACCATCTAGACCAGGGGTCTCAAACTCCGGCCCACACTCGGCCCAGTTCCGGCCCGGTATTCCGGTATTTTTGATTGCGACAAACAACAACACTGGTTAAAATAGACGATAGATCCAAGACGGTGACAAATCCCATTTCTACTCTCCTCCACAAGTTGCCAGACATCCAGAGCTTCGATTCAAGCCCAAATTCGTTGCACAAAGTTTTCAGGAAATGTTGCATTACACGCGAGAAACACGAAGACGTGCATTTGTTTGTAATGACGCGGAAGCGATGCAGGCTAGCCTGGGTGCCATTCCGAACTTAGTCCCGCCCACAACATTTGAGGTCAGGAAGTTCGGTCTGGCATTGCTCCATTTTGGAGCAAGTATGCTCGCCCTAGATCGGACGGACCAATCAAATCGGCCTTTACGATGATGGACAGGTGAGCAACAGCGCCTGGTCCATCACGTCATCTGAGCACGCTTAGATTAGGCAAATGGAAAATGCATATTATTTAATGAAGTTTTATCAAAGAAAACGATTATTTCTGAAAACTTTGGCCAAAGTTGAGATGTGGGAAAACTCGTGGTTTCACTTTCATTAAGGGAAAACAGCGCTGTTGCATTTGTGACATGTTCCCTCGTTCGTTTGAAATGTCTGATTGACCACCTGTTCAAGGGATTTGCGACAGCCTTTCCCAGCTGTGTAACATGTTTGTAGCATATCAGTGTTCAACAGAATTATTTTTAAAAACGGAGGGTATATAGGCTATCAGTTTTTTCCCAATAGCCTACCCTACTACGTATCTCTTAGATTTCGCTAATGAGTGTTGTAGGCTAGGACAGTGTTTTTCAACTACTGTGCCGGGCCCGGGGCACACTAGTGTGCCGTGAGAGATCATCAGGTGTGCCGCAGAAAATTACCCAAATGTCACTCACTGGTCCAGAAAAGCAAAGTCAAAGAATTTATAACCACATGCTCTCATTGATTGTATGATTACACTATTTGTGGTATGCAGGCATTGTACAACGGGGGCCCCATATCCAGTATTCACAGAATCATCACATATCCAGTTCATAACAACAAATAAATTAGATATAGTCACCTACAAATGAAACAGAGGGCGCTTGTTTTATTGAGCAGGTCTTGCATAGAAGCCATAATAAGGCCATATATGTGTATTATTTGAAATTTTAGGCTATGGTATGTTTATTTTTTCTTCACACAGGATGTTAGTGTGCCGTGGGACATTTTAAGTGTCTAAAGTGTGCCGTGGCACAAAAAAGGTTGAAAAACACTGGGCTAGGAGTTCTTGACGGCAACTTTTACAAAACACCAGAAAATAATGTTAAGGCATTTGTGGAGAATTAGGACGGTTTGTGTGTTTTCTTCCTACACCTCACGGTAAGCTATTTCGTTGCTCTGATTGGTTAGGTCTATCCAATTGAGTGCAGAGGCATTCCCCCCCTGTATCGGTTGAAATACGCCCCATAATTATGTCCCAATTGAGCAGTATCAGACTCATATTCTGACTAGAATTGAGTATGACTACGTCAGGCTAAATGCAGGCAGTAATTTTGCACAAATTGAAGCAGAAATAGGCCGACACCAAATGTTGAAAAAACTTTCACGTGTGATGAAGTCTTGGGTAGGCTATGTTATTCACCTATTCTGATTCTGAAGGAGAATATCTGCCTTTTGGATATTATGATCGACTATTGACAGTGATAGTCACGGTGCGTCTGTGAATGGAGGTGGGTCTTTGCGTGTGTACGACGGTGTCCACTAAGCATACCATGCTTATTTTGACCCTCTGCTCAACATAGCTGGAGGTTCGCCCTGTCCGGTTCGCCCTGTCGGGACTTATTTTCCCAATAATGACCGGCGTTCTATACATTATCCCTTACATAGCAGACCACCGAACATTGGGAAGGCCCATTCAAGTGAATAGAGCATTCTGCAGCATTATGAAGAGCCGTGTAATACAGGCTAGTAATTTACATCTTAGGCCTACTTTTTTTCTGTTAATTTGTTATATGGGTAATATGACAAAAAAGAAAGTAAACCTGCTCAAATATGTTCAACATCCAGTATTTACTGAAAGGTGCATAATTTGAGGTGCGTGCTATCCAGTGGCAAATTAGATGGGTAAATGTACCCCCTTCATAAACTTTTGTTTATATAGATTTTTATATTTACAGGACTTTATCTCTGACCACTTTCAAACCTTTTGAAATTTTGATGTCAAAATCCAATGGTGTTGTTTTCTTAACCCTAAAGTTTGCCATGCAGTTTTAAATAAGTTATGAGAGGAAAATATTTTTACTTGGTGTGAAACACACACATACCTGTTTTTATGCTTATTGTTTGTTTTATAATTTGAATTAATATTTATTTTATCATTATTTTATTTATAAGCTAAGGTTGCTAGCACAGGTGTCTAAAAAGAGATAAAAACACTTCCACTTTCTGTTTGCAGTTTTGTGTGGTATTTGAAAAAAAAAAACATCGCATTTTCAGAAATAGCCGCCATTCCAATCAGATGACGTTGGCAGAAGTGGCCCCCAGCTCATTTGAGTTTGAGACCCCTGATCTAGACTGAGCGAGACCTCTAAATCACACCACCAATAACTGCACAGCTGAACTAGGTATCTTACCAGTGTCATTCTTGACTATGTGCTGCATCTAACAGCCTTCCTTATATTATCTCAGGATTATATGGGGTTTTTCATTTTTAGGGTTTTGGAATATTGAGGTAAAATCACAACATATTCCACCAAACACATGCATATGTCATATCATGTCCATGTGTGTTGCGTATCTTTTATGTTCTGTCATGTTTATGCTATAGGAACACACACTCACCACAGATGCCGTCGTTGACTCTGGAGGACTGGATGTAGTGCGGTCGGAAGCCCAAGTTTGTGCAATAGAAATGCCCATTAGGACAAGCTGCGGTGCCTGAGAGGAGAAAGCTTTGTCAATAACAAATAACACATGTGCACAGTAGTCAGTCTGTAGCCTACGTCTCACCTCAAACATCTCACTGTATTTCAGCAGAACAAACTGCTTCTTTAGCTAATTTTGATAATATTGCACTATTAAAGTATATTGAGTTTTGATTTTGCAGGAATAGATCAGTTATTCCAGGGAGAAATGTGAGATGGGAAAGATCAGCAAAGGCACCAACAACAGGAAAAGCTACAGGATGGACTCTAGTGAGTATGGTAAAGAAATTATTAAATTAACCATCAGGTGGCGGTAGTGCACTGCTATTCGGCTGCAAGCAATTTAGCAGATGTTTCACCATAGAAATAAACTGCTCTGATGGCAGATCGTCGAATCCGAATTTAAGAACTTTAAGACTGAAACGAGTCTGTTTAAAAACATAACTTGTTCAGCTACACTGCCTCACACACTATAACAGCACGTTCGGGGACAATTGTGTGATGAGCAGTTTCTCAACTGCAGTGGAAAGTCATACACAACGAAATAGATGCAAATATGCTCTACCCGGTTCATCGGACCCATCCGCGCAGTCGCAGTAGTCGTCATTCACTTGCTCGAAGGGAATCAGTTTTGAGCCATCTATGCAAAGGAATGACTTCCTCTCTTTGTAAAATCTCTTATCTGCAAAACAAACCACAACGACATGCACATGACACGCCGAAAGACATCATGCAAACTAGGTTAAAGTTATTTCACAAATTGCTTTGAGCACTTATTCATTTAGGCTACCATTGCTGCTGCAGACAAATGGACATGGAGTAGGCTAGCCTAGCCTAGACTATTTGACAGTCCAGTCTGGTTCAATCATTCGAGGCAGTTTTACAGTGTTGTGTGTGTGTCCAAGTCTTAGCCTAGCCTACATAATCTAATGTTTGTCACTCACAAGACAGAGATATGCCCCGGATCTTCCTCGATTCAACAAACACAGCAGCCCAGATGACAGCTACGGCGATGTGATAATTCATGTCCGTGGAATCAGCTGGAGTTGCGCGTTTGCGATGATGGTAAAGCAGTTTAACGATCAGGCTGATACGGCTTATTAGTAATGGGGCGTCCAGGTAGCAGACAGACAGGCTAGGCAAATGACATTCACTCGCACTGGACTGCTAGGAGCTTAATATGTGAGCTTGTTAACTGTCACATAACAGAGATTTAACTAATAACACACTAGGTTTAATTCACAGCCTGTGAATCACAGCCTGTTGTCTGCCGACTTCGGAAAAAGAAACAAAATAAATTGATATGTCACATGAAGCGCGACGATCTTGCATTTAATTGCCATATACACCTGTCAAGATGCCATTGCAATGTTGTTTTGGCGCTTCCTGTGTCTGGGCCACGTGGTATTAAATACGTCATTGTTTACGGTTTGCAGGGTTCCCTTTTAAAGCTACAGTAACCTATCAAAAGTAGCCTAATGGGCCCGCTACCGTGCGTAAACTAATAGGCCTTCTAATGTAGGCCTACTTAATGTATGTAATTAACATGTGTATGTGTGTGTGTGTGTGTGTGTGTGTGTGTGTGTGTGTGTGTGTGTGTGTGTGTGTGTGTGTGTGTGTGTGTGAGAGAGAGAGAAAGAGAGAGAGAGAGAGAGAGATTTTATTGATCCCCAAGGGAAAGAGAGAGAGAGGCAGAGAGAGAGAGCTGTTGCTAGACCAAGTTGCATCACCCAAGTCCCATTTCAAATAAATGTCTATTTACAGTTACAACAGGTTTTTTGGTCTGCAAGTTTTTAGGCAAATGTCATCTATTGCCCATGTACTCTTACATTCTTAATTCTTAACACACAGTAAATTCTAAATTTGTTGAGCATTGAACTTTCATTTTCTGTGACACAAATCATCAAAAATCACCAATTAAATAGGTAATTTTAAAAATATGTTAATGTACTTATTTATTTATCAAAGTCCCAAGTGTAACAGTCACTGATCAGGATTGCAAGAACATTTTCCCTCAGCTAAGTGGTACAGTAATTTGACATTAGCCTGCTGAAATTCATGTTTATAATAAGTGAAATGTGATCGCTGGTCTATAACTGTTTCACTCTTGTAAAACTCTCTTGATCAGTTGGTCAATGCATTATAAAATATAGCTGCATAGTTTGTATGCTAAGTCATCTTTAGACTGAATCTGACACTCAACACAAGGCTGAGATGATCAACAGAGAGAAGACATAGGGCCATTTAACTGTGCGTTCCCACACTGCATAGGCCTACAAGTTCACAAATCCAAGTAGGTTAACTCTATAAAAGGACCTATACAGTGATCCTTTAAAGTTCCATAATGTAGCCATTCAGCTATTTTCATCTCTAGTTATGAAATATTTCACCTGATGCCAGACATCTTTGAATAGCTTCACCTTAAACTGAAGGAGTTCATATTTTGCACTTTCACAGGTACACAAAAAGAACTCCCTCCCTCTCTCTCTCTCTCTCTCTCTCTCTCTCTCTCTCCTCCAATATTTGAGTTTCCTGAGTTAAAGTGCATCACTTGACCCCACAATAACAGAACAACACAGTTTTCTTCTTTGTATTTATTTGTGAAAATAACGTTATGTACAATAGTTACAAACTGGCAAAGTAAAGATAAGTCGTAAAAAGTTCCAGTTCGTACAGTTCCTGAATATTAATCTATAGACTGGATATCATTGAGGCACAATGGGTTATAATAATTGATTGAGCCAATGACGATGTATAAAAACAAGGGGAAAGCAAGGGGAAAGAAAATCTTTGTACAAAAATATAAAATATAGTGTTATAATATAAGATATATATATATTATTTTTCGTTGCTGAGACGGGAATAAATGCTTGTATTTGGAAAAGAATCTTTGGCTTGAAGGCAAGAGATGTCCCGAATCACACCTGGGAATGAATAGTCCAGTGGAGGTCGAAACGGGAGCGTTGGTAGAAGCCCGGAGGTCACGTAAGGTGCCATTATGCTCGGTAATCCTGCGCCCGATGTCGAGTAAGCCAAACGAAGTGGAGATATGCCGAAGCGTGGGCTTAGTCCATACAACCCGTCGCTCCCGACTGCGCTTGCCATCGACGTTTGGAGGGGGGAGAAAGCTGATTTGGAGCTGAAACCCCCTATGGCTGCGCCTAAGGGTCGGATTGTAGATGGCCTCGGGGCGGTCGAGTTGTCTGGTCTGGACAGTCCACTGGTCTCAGGAGAGCCTTTATTCTCCTTCGAGTTTAGAAGCATCTCGATGGCTCTAACTATGTCCCCGGTGCAGGTTTTCAGCGCCGAATCCAAAGTGTCCCGTTGTAGATGAGGGAAGATCTTCATCATGACGTTGGTAGGGTCTCTGTTTTTCCCCATGGCACCTGACCCGCTTTGCTCGTAGGAGGTATACTCCTTGGGTTTCTCTGAATCGCTGCCCGATTCTGGATCAGACGATAACTGCGATCGTGGACTGGCAGAACGGTCAGACCTGCGGTCGAACCCATCAGGTGAGGGACTGCCACTGGTTTTGTCAAGATCTTTCTCTCGACTCCCACAGGTGTCTTCCCTCTCGATGGGAGAGTGCAGTATAGAGTTACCGGGAGCAAACAGGGATCGACCCATAAATCCGTTGTAAACATTATATTTCACCAACTTGTCTGCAAAATGAAACACATCAGGTATAAGACAATGAAGTAACAACGTAAGTTAAGCATAAACCATTACATATACAGGCTTTCAATAGAATTCCTATAGACTTACCGCCTACGCTATACGATTTTATTGATTTATTATTGAATTATATCATCGTATGTTTATGCGCAATGACGCATGGTTTTGGTGGAAAAACATACCGTCTTTATGGTCTCCATTTCCAAAGGGATCAAATGAGGTTGGTCTTGCGGAGGTCAGGCCTGGAGCACCTGAACCAACGGCTGTCGAGGTGAGGGTAACTCCGGGTTCCGTCGCCCCAGGACCGGTGTACATGAACTGCAGCTCTCGCGCCTCACTCTCCTCCTGCGCCTGTTGCCGCCGAAGAGCCACCTGCGCGGCCATCACGCGCTGCCTCTCCGCGATGAGCGTGCACTTGGCGCACACGCAGTCTCTCCAGCGGCAGAAGCGCTTGTGTCCTTTCAGCGCCGACACAACGCCATGGTTTCGACACCGGGCGCACTTGGGAGTCCGGGGATAGCCTCTCTCTAGCGAGGGGTTGCAGGCTGCCGCCGCGGCCGCCCGGAGGAAGAGGGGCGGAGGACGGAGAAGTGATGTCGGCATTTGTAGGCCCACTGAGAGAGAAGGGGCATGACCGGTCATGGTGAGTTGCCTACTGCTTCCATCCATTTCGTCCGAGTTTTGGGACGAGCACACTTGTGTTTTGCACTTGTCTTTGGCGAGTCTCTCCGAGGTGTGGCTTGTCAGAGAATGTGTGGGAAGTGTTGCGGTGATGCTTAAAAGTGCCAGAACATTCGCCCTCGAGGTGGCACGGTGTGAAATTGAACACCAAAGACACTCCCCTTCCATTCACAGTTTAAACAGCGCCCTGTCCTGCTGTGCGCGCCAACGGCTAATGTGCTTCTTAGTATTTTAAAAAGTTAAGATAAAAAGTTAAAAAAGAAAAGCAGCTTAAAGAAAATGCAACATTCAGAAAACCGAATATAAGTAACAAAACAATACAAATAAATGATGTTTATAATTTTGTATCCATATTTCCACTACTGTGGTGATTTTGTTCCATTGTTTTAACAGATGTATTATGGTTACTGGTGTTTTTTTGTTGCGTTTTTTTATTTTGTTTTTTGTCTTTTTTTCCCATTCGTTATCATGTCTGTCTGTCTCCCAGCGCAAACTAGTAGGTCTAGGTCCAGTGACTTCCCCCGTGCTGCTCCGTGCATAATTCAAATTGACCACTGGGTGGCATGCGGAGCCAAAGTGTGTGTGTGCTGTGGTGCAGGACTTCACTGAATTCCCCATTCTCAGCTAGACCCAGCCACCAGGTGATTGACAAAGAAGGGTGAAGCCTACCTCTAACACTCTCCAATTCTCCAACATTAAAGGGTTATATATCATTTTCACAAATAAAAGGTTTTCTCTCTCACTATACCAGTAATGTCCAAGAAGACTATGACAGGTCATACGATTAGTTCTAGATAGTGCTTGTTAGTCTGGTTGTTATCAGGACATAATGAGGGTGTTTGATTTATTTGGTGGGTGAGAGGCTGTTTCATTTATGACATGATTAAAGTTAATGCCATTTCGTTTTTAAATACTTGAATTTCCCCTTGAGGATCAATAAAGTATCTAGCTATCTATCTACTACCCAAAGTAGGCTTTTTAGGTCAAATAGGCCAGTGTGTGAAACCCTTCAGGCCATCATGACAAAGCCTCAGCAAGGGTTGTAATTAACTAAAAAACATTCTCTTTTTTTGCTTCTGTTCTGTTACACAATGATCCATCTGTTAACTTACACCCTCACTGTTACTAATGATTGCTGAAGCAAGATTTCCTTTTTGATTGGGCTTGTATTAGATTTCACCAAACAGCTTGGCATAGCTGTTTGCACCAAACACATTGTAATGACCACACAGTGGAGTGGCTTATCAGTTGAACATGGTCCTGCATGGGAGTTTTGTCAAACTGCTATTTATTCACTGTCCGTTCTGTGGCTCATAATTGCATGGTTTCATCTTTCCTCTTGAAAGAAAACTCCGGCAGCCAGGCAGCTACAGTGCTACACTCTGGGGGCATGATTTTAAAGATGCCCCCAGAGTGTAGCACTGTAGCTGCCTGGCTTCTCTGGCTGTAAGGCAGCAGCAACTCAAGCTAGGTAGCACAGATGTTTTTAGTTTTATTTCGTATCGATAGTACTCAGTGACATTTGAGAAACAGAGATCTAGGTGAAAAATCTGAATTTTCCTTTGACTATTCCTCACATCAGATTAGAGTGTTAAATGGTTATAAACGGACTATTTTGATATTTAAAATAGGATATATTTATATATACTGTGTTTAAAAAAGGCAAATAATTTTGTTGTACACAGAATGTCTCCAATTAAATAGTAGCAGTAAGAATAATTGCATATGACACAGAATGTTGGCTTTTCTTGCATTTATATTCAGAATTCAGAATTCAGACACGTTTAGCCTAGCTGAATTCAGAATTCAGACACGTTTAGCCTAGCTGACTTGTTTGAACATAACAATTTACATCTGATGTACAGCGTACAGACACCAAAAAAACTCACTATGTCGATCACTATATTACAAATAGAAGGTTACTATTGCACACCACATGTTTGCAGGATTCACAATCCATCTTTGAGGGAAGTGCAGGACACCCCCCCCACACACACACATGGACACACATGCAACATGCACGCACACACAAACACACAAACAAATGTGATTTCTGCCATGCCATGATACGTGCCACACTGGCTGAGCAAAGTGCAAAAGCTGTGGTGCACTGCAAGAGAAAAGAAGTGTGAACAAAAGTCCCTCCACCACACACACACACACACACACACACACACATACACACACACACACACAAACACACACACACAGCACAGCAGGCAACATAACATATCAGGCTTCAGTACTGGCACTTCTGACCCAACAATCTGCACGCAAATAAAAACAAATGAAAAAACAAATCACAGGATGCCATCTGCAAAACAAATGTGCAAATAGTTCCTCTATCTTTTTTCCAAAGGTAAGTCAGGTTAGCAACAACTGCCTAAGTTGTGATTCCAAATGAGTATCTCTGTGATGTCTTTCTTGTTCTTCTGCTTGTGTTGGCTTCCTTTGGGCGATCACCTTGCAAACTAGCATACACAGCAGAGAGTCTGCAACTACACGAAAGCTCATCAGGCAGGCAAACATTGCGCCGAAGGGAAAGAAGTCACTAAAATCTCTATCTGCCAGGTCATGTGACAAGACAAACCATACCATCCATGCAATGAAGGGACCATAGAGGAACCCAAGTGTGAAAGTGGCTACAACGAGCACACTTAAGCTTGGTCTGTTGGGTGCTTGTGAGAGTGAAGCACAAGAACATGATGCTTTAAAGCACATAGACATAACTGCCACTTTAACAATGGAGCCAGTGCACAACAGAAGAACAAGTACAGCAGAAAACTTTGAAATTATTCCAAATATGGCAATGCATACACACCAAATGACAAAAAAGAAAACAGCGTAAAACGTAGCAAACGATGAACACAGGAATATGTGGGAGAAAAGCCCCTCTAGCGCCACCAGCTGGTGAAAGCATAAACCCCAGAGTCTGGTGGCTCCCAGGAGGCAGCTGAGCGTGAAGCAATCGAAGCCGTCTGCACAACACAACACAGACCGTCGTGCTGTAGAGAGGCCACCACAACAGGGATGAGGAGAATCTCCAAGGCGTCGCTGAGGAGGAGGGAGACCATACGCTTGGAGACCTGACCGCCGCTGCGGTGATGCAGGAGCAGAGACCGTCCGGCCCAAATCAGGGCACACAGACCCGCCTGCAGACCAATAATGGAGTGAAGTGACAGTCTGGTTTTGGCCAGGTTCCAGTCTTCTGCTGACACATTGAACTTCCATGGTCCATGTTTAGGACTCATCACTGGTCACTGGAAAATCACTAGAGGTAAGGCCACAACAAAAGATGGAGTCAAGAGGTTGGATTATAACAAAAATATGTTTTTATTAACCAAAAAACAAACAAGAATGTGAGATGGGTCCAAGTTGGTCATCGGTAATGCAAGGATGTTCTGTGTTTTGCAATATGTCTGAGTGCCGTGTTGCATGTCTACAACCCAAAACAAAAAAGTACCTGTAACACTTTACGATAAGGGTATATAAATGTATGCATGATTTCTGAATTACTTCATTCCTTTATATCTTCCTTTATATCAGGAACTGAGAAGAGTTCATTGTCTCTCATGCATGACCTCATGCATGAACAATGCATCAACTAAAGCATTAGGTACAGTGGGTACATCATTATGATTTAGAATTATTTAAGCACAGTCAACGTGTGGTAACACTTCACTTTGAGTCACTTCTAGAACACAAACTTAGTGTACAATAAACTAGAATACAACAAACTGACTTCATACATCACCTCAAGTCTTGGGTGCTTTATTCAAAATAAAGCTTGGTTATCGGATTTAGACTACCATCAGACAGACAATTCTCCCTGACTTACTGCATCAGGTTCAGATCAGTTCAGTAGCAACTCATTAAGTTCTCTAACCTAAAGTAAAGATGGTCCCCTTTGTGTCTATATGACCTGTCCTCAGGTAGAGTCTTCAGAAAATGGTGGCTTCATAAACAGATGTGTGCTACTAAATCACGCAAGCACATGAGGTCAGGTTAGCAGCAACAAGGAAATGCTTCAGATAATGATGTCACATCTCGAGGCTACTTTCTAAAATGTTAGATATGCTGTAATGTTCTAATCACATCACATGTTTTAAAATAACCATACTGCATTTATCATGTTTGTGATATGTAATGACAGTTATACTGTTGTTAAGATGCAAAGAACTGGCTTATCGAATGTCTTTCAAATATCCTGCATGTATCTATTTCTGATGGTAGGAAACCACCTGTGGTTGAGTATGTAGGTCTACTTGCCACTGCTGCTGTTTCCAACCTGCAGAAGCTTGCTGTATTAAAATAAGCATTTTAAACCAAACACAGAGGTAAACTACCTAAATAATGCCTCTTGGTTATGAGTAGGCTATGGCAATTTATTGGATAAGGCCTACACTTTATTTATTTAAAGTAAATTGATATTGCCACATAGCAGACGGCTGCATTTCTTGCTGCAGTTTGTTAAAACCAACTGAACACACGTAAATTCAAACGCTGAATACACTAGGCTATATTCAAACATTATACCCTATTTCTAATTAATTTATTTAATTTTCAGTCATCTCATGCCATATGCATGTGTCCATTCTGTCCCTCATGTGTTGTAAGCTTCGTTCGGGTGTGTCGAATTCATAGCCGCTGTCATTTCTGCTGACCACCAGATGTCACTGTGTTGTCTTCGATGCTTTGGATCATTTTGCGATACAATCAGGAAGAAGCTTCGCCCATACATCACACATGCCCATACAACACACACACACACACACAAACACACACACACACACACACACACACACACACACACACACACACACACACACACAACAGAAAGACAGAGGACTGGACGAGACCAACGAGACAATAACGGGGAACAGGTGTGGAAGCAGAAACGGAGGGAAAACTAACAAGACAGGAACACAGACCAAATAAGGAGATGGGGCGGAGACAAAGACAGGTGACAGACAGGTAAACACAAAGCACATGGGGAACCAGGCAAACACAGCACACACAGGACACTACACAAAATGGCCACCAGGGTGGCACAAAATCACTCCATCCAGGCAGGATCCTAACACATACTCTCAGTGAGGCTTTTCATTCTATAGAGAATGCCTGTTGCTATGACCACAAGCAGGGGCCCAAGCGTTGTGCCCATACAATTAGGGCGGGCACGTGCCCGACCAAAATCACAATGTCATTAGCTAATCGGACCGCAGTTAACGTGTCGTCTCATCTCT
Source organism: Alosa pseudoharengus (assembly GCF_046254945.1). Taxonomy (NCBI): domain Eukaryota; kingdom Metazoa; phylum Chordata; class Actinopteri; order Clupeiformes; family Clupeidae; genus Alosa; species Alosa pseudoharengus. The sequence goes on from NW_027468640.1 coordinate 15,304,890, forward strand.
CTCTCGGGTCTCCCCCTGCAGCTGTTTGAGAGCTGATGCTGGATCTGAAATGCTATAGTATTGGCTGATCTCTGTTAAATAGCCGGGACTTAGCGAGACGTGATTTTGCCAAGTAGGCAGGGGCCAGGGAAGCAGACAGGGCAGAGACGTGGAGAGAGTGCTCTTGCCCCCTTAATTGGTTTGATAGAGATATTGATAATATAATATGCCCGGATGCATGTTTTATCACAGGACTGCTTTTTGCCACTATTTTATCACCATAGGTTTGATAGAGATATTGACTCCCTAAATCAATATTATGGATACATATTTGACAAACATTAATTAGTTACATTAAATTAGCCCAAAGTAGCCTAATCACAATTGTGTGCATTAAGCTCATAGGCTTTGTTAGAAATAGCAATGGAAAGCTGACTGTGGTGGTAGTGTTTTCAGTATCCCTAAAGACAACAACTGGAAATTGAATATTATCCAAGATCGTTATGAACTGTCTGTTAACACTGCAAGTAAATGTAAATACTATGAAATTAGGCCAGGCTACCAGCAGTGTCTCCTTGTGGAATTAGCTTAACAAAGCCTATATATAACTTGCCGCCGGTAAACAGAAAAAAATCCTCCCAGATAGCAAAATCTTCCGGGCCTTTTCTGGATTCTTCTGGCATTTGTTTGGTTTGTGTACGATGTCGGCAAATGGATGGCAACCCTGAAGAGTTCCGGAATAGGTGGTGGCGGCAGCTGGAGGTGGTGGAGGGAGGGGCATTATTTTATGGCTCTCTTCTGGCAAATAGGAAACATGCCAGATTCAACGTATTTTTCAGTTGCTGTTGTGGGAGTGATTGTGAAATGTCTTAGACAAGTATTTCCTCTCCAGTTTTATCCTATGGTTTTATCAGAAAATATAGTCTCTAATGGACAAGATTGTCTTTGTCATAACTTTACGAAATTACACGAAAGTTACACAATTTCATTTAATAATACCGGTAAATACATTTTACTGAAATCGTATTTTAAATGTATGTAAAGGTAGACTCGGACAATAATTAACTTGACATAATAAATATAATAATAAATGTAATAAACACTGATACGTGATATTTAAGTATGGAAAAAAACGAACTTATTAAACAATTTGTGATTTACCCTTTGACCTTACTGCCGCCATTTTAAAACAAAGTCGGACTATTCTTCTCATCCATGTTCTCACCCTCAGTACCTGTCACCGATCGCTGAGGTAAAGTGTGTTGCTTAAGCTTAACCATGCTTTATTTTTAGTAATTCCATTAACTATCGTGCAAATAGCCAGTTACCTAATTATATTTTCTGTTGTATATTGTAGGTGGTAAGTTCCGTGTAAACTGGCATTATATGATATGAGAAGCATTAAACTCCCTTTTTTGAATAGTTGTACCTGACCGTAGCACTTACTTTAGCTAGCTGCTAGGTTTAGCATGTTCACCAAAACCAAATGTTCCTGTACATTTCCTGACAGAGATTTCACCTGTGACTACCAAGAGCCAACTAAAAGTAAGGTAAGCTGTATTCTGTATGGTTTTAACTCTCGTTCTATGTTGCATTTTTTTGTTTGTTTTTGCGTAACGTTAGGCTGTGTAAACGTCTTTGCTAAGTAACTTTAGATTTTTTTTCGTATCCTAACTTGCCCTCATGAGCACCAGGCAGACGGTCATATCAGTTTTAGATGACTAAAATTTGATGAGAAAATTGCATATGATGTATGGATAGGCAGTTTATTGGTATTAAAATAGCATATGCACATTTTTATCGTATTCAATGGTTGTTTGAAGAAATCCGTATAAAAGCCACTACTTCGTGTCTATTAACACCGCATGGCGTGGTCAAGATGGCACCTAAAGAATGCAAGAGGCAGACATTTTCCCGCTGCATTCGAGAAGCCCCTAGCTGCAGCTCCGCCTCACATTGAGCCCAGCCCCGATCTGCAAGCTGCAGCCAGGGGTACTTGCTGCATTCTGCCTACTAGTGTATATGAGGGATGCGCCAGTCTAATTTTAAATTTGAGTTTCACATGTTTTCTATTTAGTTTTGGGCTTTTTAAAAATTACTGCCTTCGTGAGATCAGGTGAAGTTCGCGTTGTTTGATAATTGATGTAGCCTTCTAGCACAGTCAAAGCAATGTGAGCCTGCAGCCCTTGCATGTGACGTCACGTTTTGTTCGCGCCACAGCAAAATAACCTAGTGGACGGCAAGAACACGAATCAAATCAATGGGTTGTAATGGGACATATCGCACAGCTAGGAGATTATAGTGAGATTTAACCGTAGTAATGCCCTTCCACGACTGTTGGCTTATTGTTTGGAATACAACGACATCCCATGTTCTTGCATAGATATATTTTGGTTTGTTTTCTTTGTGTTTCGGGAGTGAGGTGAGAAGGTGGTTTAGAGTAATATGAATTAAATATAAATATGTGCAGTGTATTAGCAGTTATCTCATACAATAAGTAGAATAATGTATGTAGATGTAGCAGTAACATTATAATAGTATAAATAATAATATAGATATATGCAGTGTATTAACAGAATATAATAAAACAGATATGTACATAACATACAGCTATGTACAGTGTGGAAACAGTGTCATTGTAGTGCAGAAACAACATTATAAGAGTAGTAAGAATAAGTCTATGTGCAGGATGAATAGTATAAAGATCAGTAGAATAACTATGTATGTAATTACAGCTTTAATGTCACGCAAAAAGTACAACCAAAGCTGAGCTTGATCAACTAGAACGTCTAAAGAACCAGAACTTGAGTGTAGTTTTTTGCTGGGTCCCAGGCCATGTTGGTCTGAGGGGAAATGAGAAAGCGGACAGTGCCTCTAAGCAAACCCTCAATAAAGAAGTCACAGAATGTCAAATCCCTGCCCCAGACCTTAAACCTATACTGAACTCTTACATCTCAGATAAGTGGAAATCTGAATGGGATTAATGTACCAACAACAAGCAAGGAATGTGAATTTTGGCACATTTTCATGATCCACTGGGTCGTTATGGGCCACACAAAATACGGTGTTGCTAAAATTACTCCTATTGTGGCTATTAGAGACATGCGTTCATGAGTATCCAGCTACATTCAATGAGTTAAGTAAAATACATTCACACACACAAAAAAACCATCACTAATGTTGTGGACATTCCTTTATTCTGAGATACATCAATAGGCTCTCAAAACAATCCCAAACAGACATAAGGTCTTTATAGAGCAAATCTATATAGATTATTTGTCAAATAAACCAGTAAAACAGAATTAGGGGATGGATTATATAACATTCACACTCATAGCTCATATTTTTTAAAATAAATCAGTGAAAAAGTATCCTGACAAACAAGCAGCATTTTAATGCCTTAGTCATATTTCATAATTTTCAAATTTCAAATTTTTCTCTAGGTTACCTGATAGCCCAGTTTTGAGAGGTGCAAGATGCGTGACATTATTTATTTTTGCAGCCAATCACTGCTGTTGTTTTATTTTATTGATCTTATATTGATCTTTATCTTATCATGAAAACTGGGTCTAATTCCAGACTCTTTTCTTCAGTGGTTCCATGTTGGTGGAATGAACTGCCCAGTGGTCTCCGTTCCTGTGGTAGTTTTGGGTCGTTTAAGAGGGGTCTAAAGACATTCCTATTCAACATATACTTAGTTGTTTAAGCGCTTATGTGTTATGGTTTATATAATGTTGTTTTATTTTAATTGGGCTGTTAATTAATTTGACATTATTGTTTATTCTTGATATTCTCCTTAATGTAGTCTTAGCATGTTATTGTTTTTATATTATTGATTGAATTGACATTATTGTTTTATTATTGCCTTTCCCCTTTTTTACATTGCTTTTTTATTAGGCTATTGATTGAATTGATATTATTGTGTACTACAACTATTCTCCTTACTATATTTGACCTAGATTTTAATCTGTTCCCTGTTCATTTTTAAATATTATTATGTTGTTTTGTATTTATATGTCGCTTTGGACAAAGGCGTCTGCTAAATCCATAACCATAACCATAACCATTTCAACCACAATTGCATGGTTATCTCGTCAGTGTAAGAAGCACAGCAGCGGTTACTATGGCAACCATAGACTGAACAGGACGGCAGACTACAAGCATTTAGGCAAAGTCTATGGCAAGATCTGAATGTAAACAGATAATACCGTTCAAGGTTTTTTTTAATTTCCTATTTCTTTCAATTCTTTAACTTTAGACATGTAAGAAGTAAGTTTATTCGCTGGGCAACGTACAAACTGACGAGTTACATTAGCCCTAGCACTATGAGCTACGATAAACGTTAGCTAGAATAGCTAGCTTCTAAGCAAAGATCCTTGATGCTCCGCTTTAAACCTTCTCTGTTCTAAGTGTGGCAGCTAAGTTATTATTTCATGTTCTGATATGACATCCTTAACGTTGTGACTATGTTACAACTGATAAAAGCAAGACAAATAAAGTAACCAAATCGCTTTGCAATATTTTAGTCCAGAAATACTTATGGGTGTTCATTTACTATAATGTTAATTACAGTAGCCTAAGGTTACGACCTAACGTTATCTCCCCCTGCTGTTACCACCAGTTTTAATAACTTTACATTTGCGATCATTACCCATTTCATCTAACACCACTGGCATCTTTCTTTGACTATCAGACCCCAAACAGCAATACATTGAACTACAAATATGATAGTAATGGTGTTCAGTTCATCATAATCATTATGACAATGTAATTTGCCGTCCGTCTCCTATCTTTTTGCTGTCCAGCATGGAGCCGTCACGTGACTTAAGTCACGTGTCTGCAAGGGGTGAATACTTTTAGGCTATATTAATATGACTGTATTTAGCCTCACCAACAAAAAATGTCTTTTTCCATGTTCTTCATTTCATGGTTGCTATCTTATTCCACAATTGAGCCTGACAGATTTTTACAATCTATGAAATTATCAATAAGCTGCAGGCTTCAACATAAAATATGTTTCATTACCTTCTCTAAGTATTTTTGAACGGAGCTGTTTTATTTGGTTAGTGTAACATTGTATGCCTCGAACAGCGTATGTTTATTGACATTTGAAAGATTTGATTTCAAATTTCAATACAAATAAATCAAATGAGCAGTGGAGTTGTTTTTTATGTGACTATTTAAGGTTTACCCTACAGTACAGCCTAGACTGCTTGGGACATACACTGTTCAAGACATACAAAGACCTTTCTCTTCTCTTTTTTCTCTAAATAAATCAGTAGCGTTAACAAATGTCTGATGTGTTTGGTTTCCCCTAGTTCACAATGGAGCGGTCCCAGTGGAGTAACATGCGCAAGAGAGCCATAAAAAGGACAAACGACAGAATTTTAGAGGTACAAAGAAGTCTTTGCACAGGTGTTGTAGAGCACAGTGGGATGGTAAGTAGTGACTTTGGTGAAGTTGTGGACACTGAGATGGTGAGTGATGAGATGGTGAGTGAGGATGAGGTCTCTGAAAATGATGAGGTCTCCGAAGATGATGAGGAGGATGATGAGGTTTCTCCTTCATTAGATTTGTCCACTGCTCTGTCTGACTGGGCTGTTGAGTATGGTGTGTCATTAGTGGCATTGTCTGCTCTTCTGTGCATCCTTAGAGTGCATCACCCCTTTCTTCCAAAGGATGGGAGAACCCTTTTAAAAACGGCAACCAAGTACACTCTAGAAAGGTTGGCTGGTGGGGTGTTTTTCTATTTTGGTATTTTGAACATGTTTCGCAAAACCTTTGAGCATTTGTCGTCCAAATTTCCAGATAGAAACGTCTTTATGTTGCAGCTTAATTTCGATGGATTGCCGCTGTTTAAGAGTTCGTTGACTCAGTTCTGGCCAGTGTTAGGCATGTTGCGTCACAAAGACTATGTTTCCAGCAGGCCACTGTTAATTGCTTTGTTCTGTGGTGAGACTAAACCCACTTCATTGCAGGAGTATCTTGGAGCCCTTGTTCAAGAATTGACAATGCTGAAAGAGGGATTTGTCATAGGCTCAAAAACCATGTTCCTGAAGGTAAGTTCGGTCATTTGTGATGCTCCTGCTAGAGCCTTTATCAAACAGGTGAAAGGCCATTCAGGTTATGCAGGATGTGATAAGTGTTTACAGCCAGGTGTTTATGCTCGTCACCGCATGACATTCCCAGAGGTAAGTCCTGCTGATAGGACTGATGAGTCATTTGCGAGGGGCACAGATGAGGAACATCACATAGCAGTTTCCCCTCTACTTGAAGCAGGTATCGGTATGGTCAGTCAGTTTCCTCACGATTATATGCATTTGGTTTGTTTGGGAGTAATGAGGAGGCTCTTAGATTTGTGGTTTGGCAGTTCTGGTCCTCTTCGGTGTCGTCGTTCAGGTCGTGACATGCAGGAGATCTCTGAAAAGCTGGTAAGTTTGAAAGCATTCGTCCCAGTTGAATTTGCTAGGAAGCCAAGGAGTCTGGCAGAAAGACTAAGGTGGAAGGCAACTGAACTCAGGCAGTTCCTTCTGTACACCGGTCCTCTTGTTCTTAGGGGTGTGTTACCTGAGGAAATGTATAACAACTTCATGCTGCTGTCTGTTGCCATCTCGATTTTAGCCAATCCCTGCCTTTGTTCAGCTCTGAATGGTTTTGCGAAAAGGTTACTTGTGTCATTTGTGGAGCACTTTAGTAAATTGTATGGTCCTGAGTTTGTTGTCTACAATATACATGGGTTGATTCATCTTAGTGATGATGTAAAGATTCATGGTCATTTAGATGTGATCTCTGGGTTTCCATTCGAAAATTACCTGTGTACATTAAAAAAAATGATCAGGAAACCACACAGCCCTCTTACTCAGGTGATCCGTAGAGTGTCTGAAGTTCACAACCAAAAACCTAGCGTTGAGGTTAAGTGGCCAAAAATGCAAGTAAATATAGAGCATAGAAATGGGCCTGTACCAGACTTGTTTGAAGGGGATGTTCTACAATTCAGAGAACTGGTAGTGAATGATGTGCGTGTCAGAATTACAGAAGGAGACAACTGTGTTAGAATCAATCAGATTGTTGCTTTGGTGGAAAATATAATTGTCTATAAAGACCAGGAGTACATCATCTACCGTGAATTTGCAAAGATGGAGACATTCTTTCATTACCCAGTTGATTCTCATGAAGTAGGAGTTTTTGTAGTGTCAAATTTGTCTTCAGATTTAAAATGTACAAGGCTGAATGACGGATGAAAATATTTCAGGATGCCATTTGGGGAACAGGGAAGTTTTGTTGTCTTTCCCCTTTTACATCTAAAAGAACTTCAATCCCCCCCAACCACCCCCCCCCCCCCCCCCAACCCTCAGTGTATTACATAGTGAGCTTCGTTAAGACGAATGAAGTGGAGGTGGTGCCAGGTGTGTGGGTGGAAGCAGAGACTTGTAAATGGCCTAACTACAAACTCGATGCCATGTTGAAGGCCATCAAGAACTGTGAGATGCCTAAGGAGACCTGGACAAGTTATGACATCAGGGTTCTTTACAAAGCAAGTGAGTGTTCACTCTAATCCATTGTTCATGGGAACTAAATCAAGCCACCTTTTTTATGTATTTCTTAAAATTTAAATGTAACAGTAACACTTTATTTGAAGGTGTCTACATAAGAGTGAGCCCTATTAGCATGACGCACAACATTAATGACACTTTTATGTTTATGACTGGTGCCATTAAGTGTATTATTTGTTTTTTTGTAATGTAAAGTTGACACTGGGATGCAGACATTACAAGAACCGAATGATTTAATATATAACAATCATGATCTAATCTCACAACACTAAAACCGGTTTGGGTAAAGCTTTGTTTTTCACTTGGTTTCCATTCTTGACAGATAGCTTTAGTGAGGCAAGGTTGAAACTTCGCCGGGCAGAAGATGACACAGACCTCCAGTCAGAAGCAGAGGAGGGGAGGCCAGAAAAAAGAAAAACCAGGTATGTCACACATCTGCTGAATCCAGGATAATGATTGTTGCCCTCAGATTTTGCTCAGTTTGTCTACATCAGGTGTGTCAAACTCTTATTGGGCAGTGGGCTGGATTTGTTGGAATGAGACCTTGTAGGGGCCGTCATTATCATTTTTCTGCATGGGTATCAGAGTGTTGTTTGATATACTCTTCTACTATACTCACTTACAAGCAAGTACAAATCATGTACTGCTATCATATACTGCTCTTTTTCTCTTGAAATACCCTACTTCCATGTCAGTTTTCTCAGCCTCTTCCTTCCTTAAGATGGTTATAGTGCTTTTTAATAATGCAATTTATCAAATCATAGAAATATTGCTTATTACACATTGTTGAAGACAATTGGATGGGATTATTCTTTTTTTCTAATTTTCCCTTCCTACGCAAGAACCTGCTGGCGGGCCCGATCTGGCCCCTGGGCCTTATGTTTGACACACCTGGTCTTCATTATGTTTGTCTCTAAACTAAGGCATGTAAAAAGATTTAAGCATTTAAGTTGCCAAATTTCTGTAAGAAGTAGCACTTGAAGTAGCAACTGAGGTTTTACTTTAACTTCAGTTTTATAGAGTTTCATTTATAGATGGGTCTCTTCATAGTAGGCAGTGTAAACTTACATGGCTGCAGGGTTCTAAATATTTTGTTATATTTCTCTGAAAGACCAAACCAGCGCTTCCTCTCGAGTCAGGAGGAGTCTGACGAGGAGCCTGTGAAGCGCAAGCCAGTCCTCCCTAAGGCGCCTTCCATTCCACCTCTGCCGTCAGTGTTGCGTGAGGCCATTTCCTCATCAGAAATATCTCCGCCTAGTCAACTTGCCTCTCTGCAGCCGTTTCACGCCCTTGGACCTCCTGAGCCATCATACAATCATGCCTCTCAATCGTCTCGCCAGCATGGAACTCCTGAGCCATCCTACCATCTTGCCTCTCAATCGTCTCGCCACCATGGAACTCCTGAGCCATCCTACCATCTTGCTCCTCAATCGTCTTGCCACCTTGGAACTCCTGAGCCATCCTACCATCTTGCCCCTCTATCGTCTCGCCACCATGGAACTCCTGAGCCATCCGACCATCTTGCCTCTCAATCGTCTCGCCACCATGGAACTCCTGAGCCATCCTACCATCTTGCCCCTCAATCGTCTCGCCAGCATGGAACTCCTGAGCCATCCTACCATCTTGCCTCTCAATCGTCTCGCCACCATGGAACTCCTGAGCCATCCTACCATCTTGCCTCTCTGCAGCCATCTCGCGCCTTTGGAACTCCTGAGCCATCCTACCATCTTGCCCCTCAATCGTCTCGCCACCATGGAACTCCTGAGCCATTCCATCTTGCCTCTCATGCTGCTTCTGAGATGGACCTGCCCTCTGGTGAGACCTTATGCTCTATTCCCATTTACATTACAATTCTATGTTATAGCTAGCAAGGACTGAACAGTTTTTAAAATGTTCTAGTTGCAGCATTACTCCGAGAGATCATTGCCAAGCAGGAGGTGATGTGTGATATGCAGAGAAATCTGCTGCGGATTGTTCAGGATCTCTCTTCTACACCTACACCACATGGACACCACATGGACAGAAGTTTCCTGCCCTTGAGGGATGCTGAGGCTCTTTTGGCGCTGGACCGCGACATTAAGATCAAGCCAGAGAAGAGAAAGGACTTGGTAATAATTACTTTTATCATTAGTATTTGGACCAGATCTTTTCTGTACTGTTTTTGTCTTAGCATTTTTTTGTGAATACATGCAGGGTTCACACTGGATTTTCATCTTAAATGTCTGTTAGATCAAGATTTTCTACATTAAGAAAATATAAATTGACCCACTATTAACTATTTGGCTTCTAGAGGGTTAAAAGAACAAACCACCCATGTTGTGAATGAACTGCCCCGGCTCCGCAATGAACATTCATATTTTCAAAACTTTTATTTTTTATTTTTCCAGGTGCTGATACTAGGCCTTGCCGGGGGCGTGACTCTCAAGGACACTGTATGGAGGGTCATGAAGATGCTTATTCAGAATGACTTGGCCTGCAAAATGAATTGGACAGGCCTCCATGGCAAAACGTCATTCCAGGGTCTAGAAGTCAGGAATGTTGTTACAGGTAGATTAGACGTACATTACATTACAGGTACATTAGACGTACCAGGAAACATTTTTAGGTTAATTTGCCAACTTTGTAGTCTTTGTTTGTATGTCAACAAAGGGCATAAACGCAGATAAATATTGTTTGTTTTTCAAAATAACCATGTACGTGTGAAAGGGGTGTTAGTCATCATTTGTTAGTTATCATTTGTGGTCAGACTACACATTATGATATAGTCTGGCTTGTCAGGCTATGTATACATCTCTTTTGTAAGGTCTGTGCCTGTTTAACGCCACAGTGGTAAAGAAACCAGTGTTTCCCATACACTGACTTATTTGTGGCGGCCCACCACAATATCAACATTGACCACCACACAATGATTTTCCAGGTTGTACTAAATTGTGTTTAAATCTGGTTAGCATCATAACCACGCTACGCTTATTTGTTAAAAACTGTTGAATTCAAGTCAATTCTGCAAACCTACCACCACAAATAGAACTCCGTTCTGTGAGAAACACTGGAAACTGTAATAATATTAATAATAATAAATATAATAATGTATAATTATGCTGTCCCTTTCCCTTAAGTCTGTCACACAAAGTCAACAGAAGAATGGGACTTAACTTAAAGGCCTACATGAAATTTAAGTTTAAATGGCATTGATTGTCTTTAAAAAGTCTTATATTTCAACTCTGAAACCTGCCCTGATATCTTTAATTATTTATGTTTCTAGAAGCCATTCGGAGAAATCCTGGATGCAGAGAATCCACGGACCAGGAGGTGGAGCAATGGTTGAGGCGTTGGTTTTATTTGTCTGGCGATCGAGAGGGGGGTAGAAGGAGGAGAAGCCTAGTCCTCCATAGTCAGCCACCCTCCAACACATAGTCAGCCACCCTCCACAACACATAGTCAGGCACCCACCAACACATAGTCAGCCACACACCACACACCAACACATAAAGTCAGCCACACACCAACACATAGTCAGGCACCCACCAACACATAGTCAGGCACCCACCAACACATAGTCAGCCACACGCCAACACATAAAGTTGTGCACACGCCAACACATCAAGTCAGGCACACACCAACACATAGTCAGGCACCCACCAACACATAAAGTCAGCCACACACCAGCACATAGTCAGGCAGACACAAACACATAAAGTCAGCCACACACCAACACAAAGTCAGCCACACACCACACAAACACATAAAGTCAGCCACACACCACACACCAACACATAAAGTCAGCCACACACCAATACATAAAGCCAGCCACACACCACACACCAACACATAGTCAGGCACACACCAACACATAAAGTCAGCCACACACCAACACATAAAGTCAGCCACCCACCAACACATACAGTCAGCCACACACCAACACAGTCAGGCACACACCAACACAGTCAGGCACACACCAACACAGTCAGGCACACACCAACACAGTCAGCCACCCACTAACACATAAAGTCAGCCACACACCAGACACCAACACATAAAGTCAGCCACACACCAACACACAAAGTCAGTGTCCTCCATAGTCAGCCACCCTCCAACACATAGTCAGGCACCCACTAACACATAGTCAGCCACACACCAACACATAAAGTTGGGCACACGCCAACACATCAAGTCAGGCACACACCACACACCAACACATAGTCAGCCACACACCAACACATAGTCAGGCACACACCAACACATAAAGTCAGCCACACACCACACCAACACATAAAGTCAGCCGCACACCAACACATAGTCAGGCACCCACCAAGACATAGTCAGCCACACACCAACACATAAAGTTGGGCACACGCCAACACATCAAGTCAGGCACACACCACCCACCAACACATAAAGTCAGCCACCCACCAACACATAAAGTCAGCCACACATCAACACATAGTCAGGCACACACCAACACATAAAGTCAGCCACCCACCAACACATAAAGTCAGCCACACACCAACACAAAGTCAGCCACACACCACCCACCAACACATAAAGTCAGCCACCCACCAACACATAAAGTCAGCCACACACCAACACATAAAGTCAGCCACACACCACATACCAACACATAAAGTCAGCCACACACCACACCAACACATAGTCAGGCACACACCAACACATAAAGTCAGACACACACCACACACCAACACATAAAGTCAGCCACACACCAACACATAAAGTCAGCCACACACCAACACATAGTCAGGCACACACTAACACATAGTCAGCCACACCAACACATAGTCAGGCACACACCAACACAAAGTCAGCCACACACCACATACCAACACATAAAGTCAGCCACACACCACACCAACACATAGTCAGGCACACCAACACATAAAGTCAGCCACACACCACACACCAACACATAAAGTCAGCCACACACCACACACCAACACATAAAGTCAGCCACACACCAACACATAAAGTCAGCCACACACCAACACATAGTCAGGCACACACTAACACATAGTCAGCCACACACCAACACATAGTCAGGCACACACCAACACAAAGTCAGCCACACACCACACCAACACATAGTCAGGCACACCAACACATAAAGTCAGCCACACACCAACACATAAAGTCAGCCACACACCAACACAGTCAGGCACCCACCAACACATAAACTCAGCCACCCACCAACACATCAAGTCAGCCACCCACCAACACATAAAGTCAGCCACACATACACATTCCACTCTGGCCTGTTTCTGGCCACAGTTTAACATACATTACCGTTTATAAGTTTGCTGTCTTTCATGGTTTACACAACTAAGTGTGATTTCTAAAACCAAGCTTTGTATCATAAATGTTTTTGTATCATAAATGTTTTTTAAATAAATAATTTTATTTTCTTATATTTAAAATAATTATTGTAAATGTTTACCTATTTAGGTCATATGTTTATGTTTATTGAAAATAAACACTAATTTTCAGCAGTTATGGTTTCCTGGTTTGATTCTCTTTGAATTGCATGGTTGCTGTTGGGCGCAGATATTGAATATGGGCCAAATTAGTTGTCTTAATATAATCTGGCAGAGTTGTGGCCTGTGCTCGGGAGACATCTGGCTTTTCAATGGCGATGTTATGGCATAGTTATGGCATGAATATGGGCCAATTTAGGGTCTTCTGGCTCTCTTCTGGTAAAGCGTTGGCATTTTTCTGGCATGCTTTTGGCAAAATTGTTTGGGCCGGTTTTGGCCCTGCATTCCTGGCGGTATGATTGCCAAAATTAAAAACAGTGTTTGGGCCATAAAAGGCCCGGAACAATTTTGCTATCTGGGCTCACGTTTGCCTGACGGGTTTATATTAAATATGTGTAAGCTGTAGGCTATTTCTGAATGAATGACCAACAATGTATATGTTAAAGTGACTATGATTTAATCATTTCATGTTCCAGAATGAAACAGGCAAAGGTTTTTTCTTTTTTTGTATATTATTTATGTTCAGGGTGTAGTTTTGATCTTGAAAAGGGTTAAAAAAAAACCCGCTCAGCCAGGGGCGGAGCTAATGGTTCACTATAGGGGGTGCGACAATCTTTAGTGGGCCCCTATACTGTCGGTGTTTATCCCAACATCATGTTTTTATTTAGGGCCCGTCCACACGGAGACGCTTTTTAGGTTAAACGCAGAGGTTTTGCTTCGTCTTGGCCGAGCGTCCAAACGAATCCTGTAAACGCACTGCCCGAAACAGCACCTTTCTGAAACCTGGTCCCAGAGTGGAGAAATCTGAAACCGTAGCCCGTTTGAATTCGTTTAGACAGCGAAACCGCACATCCTGCTTGCGATGATGTCATTGCCACACCTCAGCTGCCCTGGACTTGCACTTGTAGTATTGCCTAACAATAATAGTTTTCATACATGACATTACCTACGATTACACTCCGTAAGATAAATATCACAACTGGTGCTGCGCAGCGCCGATAGCTTATGACTTGGTGGACTGAACACTGTTTTCCCCGGTGTTTTTTTATGCATTCTAGCTACTGTCAGTGACGCGAGAGAACTTAAGTTATTAGGAAAGTGCGGTGTAAGTTTAGGCTACATTATTTGTGCGTAGTGCCAGTGTCATTCATTTATTTTACATGTCTTACAACATATATACATGCATTCACAGTCGAGTGAAATCAGATATAAGCATACAAAGACGCTTAGAACTCACGTTAAGCCGATGGTAGCACACTGAATGCGAATGCGCGATTTGATGCAGGCAAAAGTATTGACTGTTACTAACGAAGGTTTTATAGCAATAGTATAAATGTGGCGACAGAATAGCCTAGAACTTGGATAACCCTTGCGTTTAGTAGCCTAATTGCGGTGATGGCCAAAACTAATGTGAATCACGGACTATCCTACAACCAAAGAAAGTAAAGGTGATTAGTAGGCCTACCTGCATTAGCCAAATAAAGGACGGGAATGCACCCTTCACAAACCGTAAAATAAAGTTTATTAGTTTTACAGTTGACTACAGTTGACAGTTCACCATCAGTCCACACAAACAATTCTGGTTACCTTGCACTAGCCATTTGGTCGTAGCCTATTCTGTCTGTTTGTAAAGCGCAAATTTTGGTCAATTTCTGTAAAGAAACAATGCCACCTATAGGCCTGGGGTATGAAGTAACGTGTTGAGTCGTGTTGAGATGGATCCGTTTGGACGCAAATATTGTTGATGCGGTTTCAGGGAAGACGGAGGAAAAAAAGATCGGTTTCGTACGTGTGGACAGGGCCTTAGTCCACTTCATATCGTGCTTATTAGAGGCTGAGGCATTTTGTTTATGTCCTGATGACCTAGTTTAGTCTGTGCATCGGGGCAGCTTAGGCCTTCACAATTGTGCAGTATCCCATTAACTGCTCGACAATAGGCTATTTAACATTTTCTTTAAAATTTGTAAACACGTTGTCAAAATCAACTTTAATGTACGCACCTTTTGTTTGAGCATGCAGGAGAGGGAATAATAGCCTAACAAACGCATGCAGCAATTACAGAAGTTGGCTAGGCTACTTTCTTTTACTATGGTTGCCTGTTATCAACACACAATGTTAAGCTAATTCACTAACTCAAGACTTCAAGGCTATCATGGATAAACGTTTTTTGGAAACAATGATAGGGTGGAGATAGCAAAGGATGGAGGCAGCAAAACTAGGTAAAAAAATGTTTGTCAAAACGTTAGCATTACATCTGGATTATACTGAATAATGTTTACTGATGTAAAGCGCGAACGCTGTTTAAAGCCATGCACAACGGTAAACTAGAACAAAACTAAAGATAACTTTATAGGGCCGTATAAAGTTGTCCAAATGAGTAGGTCGTTATTAGGCGTTGTTGTTGTATATTGCATAATGGATTTTGTACTAGGCTACTTTTTAGGTGACCAATGCACGAACGAAACCGGGAAACGGACAAATATTATTAAGCCTTTCAATGTTTTGTTGCACGCGGAGGGGTAGATGGTGCGCTAATTCCTACTGGCGCGCCTTATAGTGACTGCTGTTATCGCGGCAAGCTTAGGCCTATGCTCCTGTCTCTAAACAGGCACAGTGTAGACTAGACCTACATGCTATGTCGTTGATTTTCTGTAATAAATGCAGCCTGTAGCATAGGCTACTTCGGCAAACCCAGACCGGTCGTGGCATCAGTTTCACTTTTAAAACGCAACTGTAGCGAGAGGGAGAGTGCGGGCTATTTAATTTGCAGCATGACAGACGAACTTTGTGAGCGCACTCTACGGACCAGTGGCATCTTTTGTAGGCCTAACATTTTTCATTATTATTTTCCCCCAGCAATCAGTACACATAAGCATCGGTAAATATAACAATTAATCAAGATAGATTTGGCCAAAAGTGGGCCCCCTTTGCGGTCGTGGGCCCGGAGCGACCGCCCCCCCCGCTCCCTCCGCTTATGCGCTCAGCCCAGCGCCCACCCAAATATATGGTTTGCACAACAGCCCTGACCACAAGATTGACAGCAAAGCGAATGCTCTACTTCACATGCAACCACAACCACACAGCTTCAAAGTGTAGGAGAGAACTAATCGACCAGACAGAATTATTTAAATGTTGTGATCAGATTTTATAGTGTTTAGTGGGGTGAAACCTTTTCTACTGATTGAACGAAATGCTAATGTAGCTACGGGTGTGTGTGTGTGTGTGTGTGTGTGTTCTGGGTGTGCTCTCTGTGTGTGTGTGTGTGTATACCCCTAATATGTGTGTCTGCTCCTGGTGTGTGCACTGCTTCTAGTGTGTGTGTGTGTGTGTGTGTGTGTGTGTGTGTATGTGTGTGTGTGTGTGTATGTGTCATAATCATGAAATGCATGGAGTAAATCATACTACAACTCATCTTACCTACTGTCAGCACACAACTGGACCCATACCAATTTGCATACTGGCCGAAAAGGGGGACAGAGGACGCAGTAGCATGCCTTCTCCACTCCCTCCTTCACCACCTCCAGACTCCCCATAACTTTGCCTCAGTTCTGTTTGTTGACTTGGTAACACTTTACTTGACGGGTGAGTTCATAACACATTCATAGCAGCTGTCATAAACTGCACATAAAGCATTCATGATTGTTTTATGAGACATGACTCAACATTCCAACCAACACAACATTCATACCAAGGGCTTGCATGTCCATGCAAAGCATTACAAATTGCACGATTACAATGTGAGTATGATTATACCTTCAAGACTTGGTTCCTTTACTTCTAGAACTTCAAGTAAGAATTGAAAGAGGGGTTGCAATATCTCACAGCTCTACTACATTTACACACACAGGGACTGATGAGGTCAGTTTGGCTGGAACAGTTCTCATCTCTGGTCCACCTCAGCTTATTCTGGTGTTGTCCACAGAACAGGAAACCAGATGGTCTTTTTATGGCATGGTTACTATGGTTTCTGATGACTACATCAAAGAAGATGTTGTGCAGCAGCATAAACATGTTGGTAACACTTTCTATGAACCCAGGATTCATAAAGAATTATACATACATTTAGAAAAGGTTATAAACTATTCATGATGCCACATAATTAGTGTCACAATAATAAAACAAATATTTATACATACTTTATTATACTGATGTAAACGTACATGTATTACATTTTAATTTTAGTGCTAGATAGTTTTGAAATCCTTGAAATATTTTGGTGTTATGAAGGACAGTATATGTGTTTTGGTATCAACATTTTATTTATGGAAAGTAGGATACATTGTACAGTTACACATTGTCAAGACAAATGCGAGAGTCAGCAATCTAGGACAATTGTGGCATTAAGCAAAGTTTTCACATTTGCATGAAGTGTGTCTCTCATTAAAAAATATGAAAATGCATCACAATAAAGCACATCCAAAATCTGTAAACTTAATCTGATGTCTGGACAGTGTTGAGCTCAATGCCTGTCTGAGTTGGCTGCCTTTGGGGGTTCTCCCTACAGACCAGCACACACAGCAGAGGGTCTGCAACCACCCGCAAACTCATAATGCAGACAGCCATGGAGCCAATGTAAGGGGAAAATATCCATAAAGGAACAAATACAAATGGGGCATAGAGAACCCAAAGAGTTCCCATTGCCACTGCAAGAACACGCAGCCTTGTTCCTCTATCTTTGCGGCTTGTGGTTCCTGGGTCGGCACTTGAACATGAGGCTTTAGCAGTAAACACACATGTAAGGAGTGCTACAATAACAGCCACTGGTAAAAGGGCAAAACACATCAATGTTAAAACTAATGGACTGATAAAATAAGTCAAGGGGCAGATCCAGACGGCAAAACTGATTGGAATGGAGCAGAATGGAGAGGAGAGGCAAGAGACGCAGTGAGGATGCCTGAGAGACAAAATGCTCTCTAGCGCCACCAGTTGGTGAAAACACAAACCACACAGCCTTGGCCCAATAAATGCAACTATGAGAGCTATTGGGCAGTCAGGATTATACAAAAACCATAACATTAGTGGATAACCACAACCATGACGACCAATCACATTTGATGACACTAAGGATGCAATGAGGAATGGAATGAGGAAAAGCTCCAAAACGTCACTGAGGAGGAGGAAGATGATGAAGATGGAGACTCTGCCACCACCACGCACATGTAGAAACAACATACGGAGAGCCCAGGACACAGCAGGAACACCCACACACACTCCAATGACAAGAAATATTATAATTCTTGTAGACACATCATCCATATCATCCACAGCATCATCCTTTGCAAGATCATACGAATCATACATAGCTGTATAGTCCATTGCATAAGAATAATTCATTGTATCATCCATAGCATCATCCATTGCAAGATCATAGTCCATTGCATGATCAAAAGAATCATCCATAGTCTTTAACTTCTTCTGTTGTTCAATCTGAAAATGTAAAAAAAAAACATTTCCTCTTTTCACTGAAGGTATCTTGTCAGTTGTCAGTTGTAAGTCTCTTCACCCTCCAAAATCACCCCGGGTAAAGTTGAGTAGAGTGGTATACAAATGTTTGGCTTTATCTTTTAAATCTCAGTGAGTTATTTTCCAAAACGCTATAGTATGAATCCATTTTTGAAAACATGAATAAGTCATGTTATGTTATTGTGTATGTCAGGTAATAGTATCAATATATCAATGTAGTTGTGTTGTTTTGATTGAGTAAAGACAAATCAAGTAACAATAACCCAATTACAGTTCCAAAACAAAATAAAAATATATATTATTGATGATAATATATGATTTTTTTTTTTTTTTAAATGGTGGATATAGCGTTTTGGAAAAGAGCTCATACCTCCTAAAGAAAAAAACATGTTTTTAACAAAAAAACACATGTGCCACAATTATCATCTATCTATCTATCTATCTACTGTATCTATCTATCTATCTATCTATCACTGTCTTTTTGTACTGACAGATAGAACGATTGATAGAGTTTGTATAGACACAGTGAAATACAGAGTGAGGTCTACAAGAACAATTTTGGTTGGCAGCAGGCATGTTTAGCAATATAAATATTATTTTCAATAAGTTGAACCCATTTCAAACATTAAATCTATAGCTGACTGAAGCAAGAACTAGAACACATGTATGTCTTCCATGACTTTGCATACCAATACACAGAAGTGAACACAATGTGCAGAACTTACAGTAGAGCTGCCTAAGGGACTGTCACAGCCAAGGACACCCTAGTGTGGATTGTGATGCTCCAAACACTTCAAATGTCAAATGTCACCTCACAAGAAACATGTCTTGGAGTCAATAAGAAAGCACAAACACTTCAAGGTTGCACATTTACATATAGTCACTGCCTACAAGTGTCAAGGCCAACAGAATGTGAAATCTAGATCAGTGTTTCTTAACTGGTGGGTCGGAATCCAAAAGTGGGTAAAACGACCATGAATACTTGAAGAATGCTTTCACTTTTGTTGAGGACAAAAAGGAACAGAAACCATAGTGTGTGGTGTGCAGTGAATTATTGGCTCATGACTATGACAATGACATGACAAAACTAAAATGGCACATAGAAACAAAGCACCCTACTATCATCAGCACGTCAGCATGTAACATCAGCATGTTCCAAATAAGTAGGCTACAGGCATGTTGTGTGTCTTACTACATAGGTTACCTTCATCATATCAAAATATGGGTAACGACTTATTGACCATGGGAAATTGAGGTTCCCAAGGCCAGAGCAGTTAAGAAACACTGATCTAGATCATATGAAACACCCAGTACAGTGGTAAAAATATTATTATGCATTTATGATTCTGCTGTGTCTGTAGTTTGACACAGACTTCCAGTTCAATTTTACCCTGAGATGCACTAAATGACCTCTGAGGTTGATGGTTCACAGGTTTGATCCTTACGCACATCAATACCTTGGCTATAATCTGACATCTCTGCTTTATATTGTAGTACTGTAAATATCCAAAAAGGCCTATGTATACTGAGCAGCAGACCATTGTGGAGTAGACACTGACCTCTTTAGACATTACTTTTCAGAATAGGGAACTGAAAGTGGTCGAAGGACATTGTGAAGCTTTCTGTGCGATGTGAAAGTTACGAAAACAGGTTAAAGGAATACTTAGGATATCATATGAAACAATCAGAGAATGAACATAGCCAGCTCAGAGGATGATGGCTACACACCTGGGGTGTGGGGGTTCTGACTACAGAAAGGCTCCTAGAACATTGTGTCAACTTCCCTTAAATAGGCTACCCAGTTTGTGATTGGTTACAATGATAGGGATCCAGGGCCTGAAGTTAACTTTTTTGGCCACCAGCCACTGTGGCAGGTGGATTAATTTGTTTGTGCCTAATATAAATGTGAACGACTCAGAAGATGTGTAAGAATGGTTGTTGAACTTGTACAGAATACATGTTAAAGTGCTGTTGAGTTATTAACCAACTTAATCTTATTTATGACTAGACCTACATAATGAATTACAACTCTATCTGACCTGGTGTTGCAGGCATTTAGAATAGAAAATACTTGACCGCAGTCTGCTCTGGGGGAGCCGTCTTCCCCACTTTACAGCTGAGTGTGTGCAAGTGGCTTTTTGAGGACTCGTGGTCCTTAATTGCCTTTACGTGTTTTGTCCTGATTACAAATGGGTTTGATCTTGCTTTCTCCCAGCCATACATACGGCAATCCCGACCGTGCATCTCCTCTTTTGTGACGTCGTACACCAGCCAGTCATGAACCTTGCCATTAAAAAGTCTTTTTTTTATAATTTTTTTTAATCGTCCCCCTCATCCTCTTTTTGTTGCTCTTTTGCAGCCGGCAGCCTCTTCACGCCAGCTACACTGTAAAAAATATCCGTAGATTTTACGGTGAAAATTTGTGAAATTGCAACAGTACAAAACCGTAAACTTAGAAACGGTAGAAAACATTTCTTACAACAGTTAAGTATTGTAAATATGTTTACCAGCTGGAACCATATATTTCACCTTTTTTTTTGTATAGAAAATACGTTGATTAACCGTTAAGAAAACAGAAACATGCCATATTATATAAAACAAGGAGCACACAATTTTTTCCCGCTTTTACCCTCATCTAACGGTCGGTTTCCACATGGCGAAATTTCGCTTCACTCATTGAGGTTGAATGGAGACGAAATTCGCCCTGGTTAGGCGAAATGACAGCGAATCACCGAGGCAGGCGAAATGAGGACCATTCGAGAACCAATCAGGTCCCGTGTTTGTGTTTGGAGGCGGGAGTTACAAAAAAGTCTGACCAAGATGGCGGAGACTACCTGAGCTGTAACACGAACATTTGTATGTTATTAAAATGTTTCTACACGAACATTGGCACTTGTATCAACACAAATTGTGGTTTATATGCCACACGAACTTAGTCAGGGCACATACACCACTAAATAGACCACTATATGTTAGTTTAAACACTGAAACTTTTTAGCTAGCTGACAAGCGAACTGCTAGTAATTTCGGACATTGGATTGCATTGTAAACCTAGCTAGACAGCTAGGCTACATGCTGCAACACAGGTATGAAATATATTATGTCTTATTGATCTTGTTGTTTCTATGAATATGAATTGTTGTTTATAAGCAACATCAACTTAGTCAAGGCATAAAGACCCCTGGATATCTTCATTAAGTACTTAAACGTTTGAACTAGCTCGCTTGCCACCACTGGGCTGGCTAGACACTGCAGTCAAAAGGTTAGCGGTTTGGCTGTCACGGCCCCGAGGTGAAATTTCGCTGGTCTTTTTGAACTTCAGAAGGGGGAGCCGAAGTGCATTATAGGGCGGATAAATAGTCTGATTTACCATTAGAAATATGACATAATACATAGAACAAAACACATTAATATTTTGCTTTTATTTTCTGTAAAAAATACTGGTTACCCCTGTAAAATTCACTGCAGGTAGTCTAATGGATGAATCAAATTGTCTAAGCACCCTTCTTTGATTTATACATATAATATAATAATGTATGTAAATTAACGAATTAATATGCATTAGCCATCTATGTCCATGTGCATTAAATCACTGAATTTTCCCCAAGGTATTTCCCCAAGCTAGCCTATAGGTGGCGCTGCATTTTGTTAGTTAAACCACATGGCCAAATATCAACCGCCATTTTGTTCGCGAAGGAGACAGTGATTTGTGAGATGGTAAGTAATGAAAACGACAATTTAATAAATTGAAGAGTTCAATCTGATTAAAAGTATTAATTAGTAATGCAATTCTAAGCTTCTTGTGTTTGCAATGGCTTATGTCTAGAATTTCCTTCGGGATGAATAAAATACTATCTTATCTTATCTGAATCTCTGTTGTAGGATAACGTTAGCCTATGACAAAATTGCCAGCTAGCATTCAGATTTCTGACCATGCTTTGATTAATGTCAACATTACCTTAGATTATGTATATTGTGCTTCGATTCTAACTTGTAATACAACGGAGATATCATACTTAGTCTACACCGTTTTTCTCTACAGTCATTAAGTCTATATTCTGAGCTGGAATGTCAATTGTCTCAGTGTGAAATATCTAACTGAGTTCTGATTGAGAACGCCATTTTATTAACGTTAATCCCTTCATTGTGCACAGAAGCTTGAAATGACTTGACGGGAGTTCCAGTCATTTAGCCTTGCTTTATGTTTCCAGGCGAAACTTTTGGCGTTGAAGTACATTAGGTGTTAAACATGTTTTATTGAATACATTCATTGTTTGGACCTTTACAGTTAGTAATTGGATAATTGCTAGAGTTAAAGCATAGTTTTGGCTAATGTTAACAGGAAAATTGTGCATTGGAAATCGTATTGCTTTGATGCAAGTTAACGTTGCCTAATCTTTATGTTGCAGGTATGTTGGGAGAGACGTCTACAGGTAAGTTTTTACATTTTCTTTACTAGGAGTAGGCTATTTAGAAGTGAAGTGCTGAATAGGGTTTCTGAACGTTTGGGGAGGAAGTTTTTTTTTCGCGCTCGTTTTAGCCATGCTTTCCAGTCACATTTTGTGGAGCTGTTCTGTCTGCTAAGGCGTGCATTGCAAAGTGCTTCGTCTGTTGAGTGTAAGGGAAAGGTAGAAATATCATTGCATTGCTGAGGACTTAATATTTATTTATTTGATTGGTTTGTCTCAACAGGGTATCAACAAGGTACAGTGATAATTTATTGCCACAGAAATGTTAACTGATGAAGAGTTTTGTCATTGTACAGGTTAGTAAAAATTAAATGTCCAGTTTTATGTTATAGATTGAACTCTTCAGTAAATTAAGTAAAACTGTTCAACAGAAATTCCGATAAAGCAGTAATTCCAATTGTAAAATAAAAACTGGCGCTGTATTTCCAATAAGAAAAGCAAGCATGAATTCGGTAAGTCTTTTTTGAACTGTAGATGGTTCATTCTCATTACTACTTGGTTAGAACAACTATGGAACCAATGATGAGTATATGTAAAAGGTATGCAATGTCTCTCTGTTTCTTTCTCTCTCTTTCTTGCTCTCGCCAACCATGGTAAGTATCCCTGATTTCTTGTCTCTGCTTTGATTATTTATGCTTTCATTTATATTGTAATGCTTGTCCACCAACATTACATCTTGCTCCTACTGCATCAGCCCTAATGTCTCATCAATCCCCTGTTAATCCCCCCTTCCAGATCAGACCATCTAGAACAGGACACAACACCCTGAAGGAGGGCTAGGACACACAGGAGACCTGTAGGCCCACTATGCTGGTAAGTCAATAGAATGCATTTTACATTTCTTAGTTGAGACAATACTGCTGTGTCAAGTCAACTACAGATTGCTATTCAAAGCTAAGCTAGACATACTTAAGAACTGTCAGGTAGCAAATGAACATTTTGAATTGAAATGCTTGGTTGTATAAGTAAAGGAATGTAATGTAATATAATATGTAATAAGTTTGCTAATGTAGTTTTAAATTTTTTTTTCTATCTAGTTTGTGTGCCATTCACCCCTAAATTTTCTTTTGACCTGCCAAGCAGCAGCACGAACGACTGGGTCGACTTAGGATTGAGTCCCCTCTCTGCCAGAAATTATCACTGTGTTCAAGGAAGACCCAGGCCCAAATAAAGCTGCTATGTCTAAGGTGTGCTGGAAAACTTTCTGTTTTGACTTTTCATTCATTCACATTGTATACAATTTAGCAGCCACATGTGGCAACATGTCAAAGATGATGCAAATCTAGTTCTTTTGTAAGTTATAACAATGTGATATATTGGTGAAAGTTAACATTGTCTCGTCCTTGCAGGTCAGCCCCTTTTCCTCAGCTATTCAAGTTGGCAGTCATCTAATATTAAAGGTAAGATGTTGCTAATTTTGTTAGTGGTTAGTGCTCAAACTATGTTTTCTATGCTCAAGTTCATATGTAGACACAAAGTTCATTAAAACGTTTTTTTCTAAAGACACACATTTGCACATTTGCTTACCTTAGCCACTCCCTCTCGCCGCCATCTTGGATTGTTAGGATACGCAAATGTGCAGTCTTCAGAAACAAAGGTGTTTATAAACTGTGCTCCAACAATGTTCTCTATGCTCGAGTTCATATGTAGAGACCCCGATAATACTTTGAACAAAGTTTGTTCCTTCTATAAACCAATCTATAATCACTTAGAAACCTTGAATTTCTAAGTGTTTATAGATTGACATTTTGTGAGTGTGTCCCACTTGCCCACAGTTCACCCATAGAAGCAATACAGCTGAAAGTGAGTAGAACACTACTACTGGAAGACACGGGTTTGGACGTAATTGTCTCGTTGACCGAATTTTTGACTTGTGCCCATGCACACATAGAGCCTACAATCGAAGTTTGCCGATGTTACACTTTAAGTTGATTTTCATGTATAAATTCTATCGAGGGGTGGATAAACTCAAATTTGAGAGGGGTAAACTGTGTTTACTTGAGTTTAGTCTCCACTACAGCCCTGGCTGTCTACTACCTTTTGCCTATTTTCCCACTATGTTCCTTTGTGTCAGTCATAATTTTTCATAATGTTTCATCAATTCACTCCTGCCAGACCAAGCCAATGTCCCGCTCACCTCTGAAGAAGGGAAAGATACACATGAAGCCTGTTGGTTGGCTCGGCAGTAGCAGTCCATGGTGAGACTAATCAGCGTTGTGTTATGGGGTCTTGGGGTTTTGTTACTATCTGTTATATTCTGCAGGTTCCACCCCAGCAATGTGTCAACTTTTAACTGATAAACTATGTACCTACTGAGCTGGTGGCAATTGCATGTGACAGTAAATTTATGAATTGCTTTATTCTACCAGTACTCGTTGTAGATATGACTTAAAAGTGCCTTTGTTTTCTCTTCCTATGCTGATGTTCCTGATCCATTCAATGGCGCCAGAAAGGGCTGAAGCAGCTGACCTTTCTCCTTCGGCACACCTACAAGCCAGGGTAGATTCTTGATGTCCAGTACTGTCCCTTTTTTGACTTCACAAGCCACAGAAAGGCAACACCTTTGAAACATCTCAAAGTTTTGCAGACCTGGACTTTTTCCATGCCATAAGACTGTTGAAATCTGTGGACTTATGCCTAATTACTATGTAAGAAGGGAGGTATTCCTGGTAATTCTATTCAAGCTCATTGTTTTTGACAAGACATTTTGGTACAACATGGGCAGAATGGCCAACTAACAGCTTATTAACTGATTAGGGCATAGATGATTGTAAGTTCTAGGAATAAAGTTGTCTTTTTGACCAAACTGTTAATTGTATGGTTGATTTGTGTGGTAAACATAGGATAGGTAAAATAGTAGTAGAGACTGTTCAGACGGATTTGTTAGGGTGTTAGTTAATGTATACAGTAAAATGTGTTTGAAACAAAAGTTAATCGTAAAATCAACATACATTTTAGCGTAAATGTAGAGATGGTTAAACTGTATTTATTACGGTAAAATTTTGGCAACCCAGATGCCGGTCTTTCACTGTTAAAATGACGGAATTGTTTTTTTTTTCGTATTTATTACGGTCAAATTGCGGCAACCCAGCTGCCAGTCTTTCACCGTTAAAATGACGGAATTGTTTTTCCGTATTTATTACGGTCAAATTGCGGCAACCCAGCTGCCAGTCTTTCACCGTTAAAATAACGGAATTCTTTCTATTGTATTTATTACGGTAAAGTTCTGGTAATCTAGCTGCTGGGTTTTTCCGTAAAAATAACATAATTTTTGTACCGTATTTATTACGGTGAAATTCTGGCAACCACAGCTGCCAGTTTTTCACCGTAAAATCAACGGATTTTTTTTTACAGTGATATGCCGCCACATGCGGTTTGCTCATATAGTCTAGTGGTGTGGTGGTGAAGTGCAGTGGTGCTGTGTTCAAGAGCTTATAGGTCTATGTCCAGTAGTAGCCTATATTTTAATTTAACGTCTTTAATGGTAAGAGACAGGGACGTCATTAGGATTGAAAGACAGGGGGTGGGGGCTTAGCCCCTAGGGTTGTAGGTAAAATTTGATCACACCTTAACCCTTAGAACCCGATTGACGCAAAGTGCGTCAAAAAACACACCCTTTCTTCTCTGTTACATTGCTCCAGAACGGTATATCGCAGCGAGATGAAACATTTATTGCACGACAGAGCAGAAGTGGGGCTTTCCAACGAGACTACACACTTGTCTGTACGATCTAAGTATGAAAATTAAAAAAAATCATGAAATTAAATCAAATTGCATCATATTTACAGTCTATACTTCTCTGCATTCACCTGCACACACATTACTCTAGTTTGAATTACTCGCGAACCCGTGATCGCATCGATATGGCAAGCATATCAGATGAAAGAGGGAGCACAGGGCTTTCCATTGGTACCATGTTTATCGATCCTTGTGGCTTATAAAACCAGACGAAGTGACTGCAAAATAATAACGTCATGTACACAAACCAACGCTGCACACTCATTACTCTCGTTTGAATTACTCGCGGACCCGTGATCGCATAGATATGCCACGCATGTCAGATGAAAGAGGAGACTCAGAGCTATCATTTGATACCAAGTACATCCTTCTGGGTTATAAAACAGACGAAGTGACAGCAAAATAATAACTTCATATAGCTGGACCTACCCCACGTTTTTGTCTGTTCTTGTGGCAAAGCATGTTTATAATCCAATGCTATCATGTGTTTCTCTATGGCAAAGCATGTTCATATTCCGGTTTTGAGATCCTAGCAAATTCCTTCATGGCATCCAATTCAAGGCTCACATTGCATCCCAATTTGTTCATCAAATAAACACCTTTTTTGCCTTTACTTTGTTCATGGCAATGCAGTAAAGAGTTGAGAATTATTATGACTGCATACACACAGGCACGCAGGCTAACACGCAACCTCGGGTCAAGTCAGGTCAGATCAGTTCGTGTCACAGATATGGAGCGCAGAAATGTCATTTTTCATCACTAAATAAAAAATGGCATTTATTTCCGTAAATCACACAGCAAATATTTCTGTAAATTGCTCAGCCCCAGAGTATCCCTCCAACATGGCAATTATATTGTATATATCAAATATCAAAATGGAATATCAAAAGCCCTGGATGCCCTGCCAACGACCTCCTCAAACAGACGGGCCAGCTCGCCTCCCACCGGGCTGGCTGCACAGGGCTGTGCATAAGGTAACCTCTCCCTCAGACGAGAGAACGGTCTCAACGTCCACAATGGCCTCCTCATCTTCCTCCTCCAGCTCACACGGACTGGTAGGAGGAGCAGGTTGGGGAACTGCAGGCCTTGTGCTAAGAGAAAACAGTGAGGCTGCTGAGGATTCCCCAATTCCCCTGGCTACTCTTGCCATCTTTCTTGACGGCCCCTCGGAAACAGGAGAACCCGCACGTTTACCACAGAAAAAACGACAACGGGCTTCCCTTGTGTGTGTAGGCATAATAAAACAATTAATGCACAACTGGGGGGCGTCCCTTGCCAAGAAAGCATGTTGGTGGCCCAAACACAATACACACTTATCATGGCCATCCAAATGTGGATGATCAGTTAGTGCCACAGCTACTATCTCTCACCAATTCCAAAAGCTTGTAAGGAGATCACCTCCTGTGGTTGCTTCAAGGGATGTCTAAGCCTTTGCTGCAGTTGCAGGGAAAGTGGCATGTTATGCATGGAGTCATGCAGCTGCAGCAGCACCTGTCAGAACACTGCTGGGAGGAGAGAAGAGGAGGATGAGGATGATTAGGATAGCCTAAGTGTGTACCTCTTCATACCAAGAAGTTCAAAGAATTGAATAGAATAGAATAGAATTGATTAATTACTAAATATATAGGAAAATATGCATTATTAAATAAATAGTTAAAATACAGATAAATAGATAAATACAGGTGAATAAAATAAATAGATAGTTAAAATATGGTAATCAACTTTGTTTCTAAACATGTTTCAAGTAAATTCTGCAGAAAGCCATCAACCTGTTATATGGTCCTCTTTTTTCATGAATTATTCATTATCCGAGACAACAATTTTAACCATGTACATTAACTTCAAGCATTTTCTCTAGTCTTGATCTTAAATCTGAGCATGGCATTGAATTCCCTATATGTGAAAACCTATAAAAGCACATTACATTCAGGTTTTTACCTTGTACAGTCCAAAAGCTACGTGATTAATTCTATTTTGACCTGGCGGCGGCGGCCATATTGGATTTCTCCATTTTGAGGCATTATGGGACATTTTTGAGCCTGGCATACAAAAGATTTGAATTCAGCACCCTTCAAAACCCCTAAAAATGTTGTATGCCAAAAATTAACATGATTTGCCTTCGGGACTTTAAATAAGCACATTTTCCAAAATCCTGCCTAGTCTACTACAACTGCATACCTGTACATGGCTCTAACACCATTGTCAAGTTTGTCAAGTTTGCAGACAACACTACGGTGATTGCTGTCATCAGGAATAATAATGAGACAGCCTGCAGGGAGGAGGTCCAGCACATAACATCGTGGAGCACCGACAATAACCTGGCTCTCAACACCAAGAGGACCAAAGACCTCATTGTGGACTTCAGGAAGTCAAAAGCTAGCACACAAAGCCCCATCCTCATCAACAGGAGGTGGAGCATGTCACCAGTTCATGTTTCTGGGTGTCCACATCTCTGTAGACCTCTCTTGGACCCTCAACACCTCTACCTTGATCAAGAAGGCTCACCAGCATCTCTTCTTCCTGAAGAGACTAAAGAACACAACCTCTCTCCTCAGATCCTGGTGAACTTCTAAACCTCTACCGCTGCACCATTGAGAGCATCCTCACCAACTGTGTCACAGTATGGTGGCAACTGCTCTGCCTCCGAATGGAAAGCACGGCAGAGGATGGTGAAAACTGCTCAACGCATCACTGGTTCCTCACACCCCTCCATCTACGCCCACCCCCCCGGTACAAGGAGGCGAACATTTTAACCCACCCATAGTATTCTATTTATATTTATAAATGTACACACTTTATTACACTTTACATTACAAACATAGCGATATTCTACTGATATTTATACTGTTCATACTGCACATACACTTATATATTTTCAGTACTCTGCACAATGACAATGAAGTTGAATCTAAGATAATCTAATCAAATGAAACATGTGACTGCTGGCCATCTTTCCCATTTGGAATCAAGGATATGATGCTAGCTTGTTAGTTAACGTTTGTTCGTGATTAGTTCAAAGGAACTCCAATGATTTTAAACTCCAAACATGTGTCTCCCCACCACGAAGATGTTTACCAATGAAGTCAGGCCACACTCTTTGCCAAAGAGGACCGTAAACATAGTCAAGAGTATAATAAGGTGATAATAAGGTTAATTAGCATAATAATCGTTTTTTTTTGCATTTTTATATTTTTCATAGCCTTTACTTTTTATTTATTGCCCACGGGAGATTTCTGAGATGCACAGATGTGAACAATATTAATTTATTTACATGGTATAATGATGCCCGTCCAAAGAAAGTGCCCAAAATCGCCATTTTGTTTATGCTAATTAGATGGTCAAAAACTTAAAATTCTGCTTGGGAACAGGGCTAGTTGGATTCAGTACATATTAATTATGATAAAAAGTCCTGTTCCCAACTTTTACTAAGAAATGCCTCTAGACCCATATACAAGGACTTTTTCTTGAAATAGCACTTGTCTACAACCCAATGATTTGGATATTGCATCTTCGATTTCTGTCCTCCATGTCAGCTAGTTTCAGATCCAGTTGTTTGTGTGTGTGTGTGTGAGAAAATGATGGGCAAAGCGAGGCTTTATGAAACGTTCGAAGCAATTGTTCCGAAGCTTTGAAACAATTCCGACACCTCAGAGCTGTTTAGGTTGAAACAAATCTGTCAAATACTTCGTATTGGAGATATAGTCTTTAAAGTTTGTGGCTCGCTGTGTTACCTGTGTTCAGTCTTTCTCTAAAGCTAAGCAGCATGCCCTTGGTCAATTACTGGATGGTAGACCACATGAAGTCACGATAAAGACAATCTTATTGCTGCCACTTTGTGTTCTCTAAATCACTTTCTTCTTATAAAAACTCTCGATTTTTGACCATTCTGAGAGTTAAGTTGAAACTGTGTGGTTAATGGTGAAGTAAGAAAACATAAACAGATATGAAACAATACCTTACAAATCAAACGGGGATCGAACCACATTTGAGTAGCCTGGGCTACCGTTCAAAAAACACCCTCACTAACCACTACACCATCATGGTTATTGCTTAAGAGAAAGCTACACTGTTAATTGAACGCGCGGGCACGCCTCCCCACATGTCATGGGGATTTTGAACGATGTTTCGAAGCAGTGGTCACATGACATGGCTGTTTTGAACCACGTTTCGAAGCAGTGTTTCGAAACACTTGCGCTTCGAAGCCTCGACACTGATTCGAGACGTCGGTTTCGAAAGTCACACCCCTAGCAGAATGTAATGTTTCATTGATTTATGTAATAGGTTCCTATTGTCGGCGCTGAACCCCAGGCAAACATTCCGCCACTTCCCCCTGTTTAAGCCTTGGTTGTCCTGATCAGGTGCGTTTTTATCTTGCATGCACGCACGCACTGCTTTCTTGTGTTTTGATGGTTTTAGTATTTTAATCTGCCGGTCGTTAACAGGAAGGCTTGGTGCGACGATGACTGGGTGAAAGACGAGCTTTCTTAGAGTTGGTAGCCTACAAGGTAATATTAACCCATTGTTATGAAACACACTGAATGCCTGTTCTTTGTATTTACTGCATGTGATGTTAATATTGGCTCCGTTTGCTTTTAGGAAGAACTCCCGTTAATGCCACTGCTGTTTTGCCATATGTAGGCTATTTTGTTTTCTGTGATTGGTGTAACTTGTTTGTGTTGTCTGCGATAAACTGGCTGCCTGGTTAACGCTGTCGCTAGTTAGGCTACACGGCTGGTGTAGGCTACGCTTGGCTTGTCCTGTCGCCTATGAATGTATGTCCGTGTCCTTGTTTTTTTTTGGATACATGTGCTGTTTCTTTTGTTTTGTTTGTCAAACCAACTGTGTTCGTTCAATCCCCCCTAAAAAATTTATTTAACAACAGTCTCTTTCTCTCGTAGCCTATTAGTCCTGTTGCTGGAGAGTTTATAGGCCTACGCATCAGGCCCACGGATGGTGCAAGCCCTTTTTCTTCCTCCCCTATGTTCACTGCATGCTTAGTAGAGCCCGACCGATTTACCGGCGGGCCGATATTAGGCATTTTCGGTATCGGCATTTATAATGGCCGATAAATTAATATTTTAAAAATAAAATAAAAACAGACGAAACACCCTTCAACCATGTCATGAGTGTTGGCGTTGTATAGTTTGTCCACCAGAGGGCACTCTACACCGTCCCTGCTGGCAACACTCGTGTGCCACACATCCTGCAACCTGCTGAGCCAGGCAGACTCGGGCAGAGAGAACCAGTTATCCGCGAGTGAGATCATCAGTTAAGTGTGTTCATGGTGATTTGGTCACGAGACATACATTGCTTGAATAACAATTAAAAGAACATCCCCATCAGTTCTCTTAACTCAAATAAGCATGACAAAATTCGTGAAAACAATGTACAGTTTTGCTGCTGTTAAATAAGCCGAGAGTGAAGCGGAATTAGCTAGTTTACGTTATCTACTGAAGATGTATTTCTTTAGCGTGACACTTATAGCAGTGAGACGTATCATCTCTCCCCGGCCTGTTATTTTGAAAGCGTATGTTTTACAATTTGCAGTATGACGTTATCCATTGCTAAATTATGGTTCATCATAGACTAGCTAACCACAAAGCTAGCTAATGCCATGAATATCAGTGGAAGACCGCTAACGTTAACATTAATGAGCTTGGAAACCACAGCGAACTTATTCTGCCTAAATAAAGTAATGATTACTGTATTTATAACTAGTATATCTGTAGTTACAGTCCCTGCATTGTAAAATGTAAGTTAGACGTGCAAGGAGTGAACATTTAGACCTGGACTCTGTCTCAAATCGCGTACTTCTGCACTTACAATACCTAATTTGAGTGCATGAGGAAATTCCAACGACACGAAGGGCGCTGCAAGTTCCTGGATGGTGCACTCGTAACGGTCAAAAAGCTGAGTGTGCAACGCTGGACACTTTTTCGCCCTTAACGGACGCCATCTTGGCCAAATAGCGGAAGGAGAGGGAGCGTTTTCAAACTCGTGGTAATCGCGGTTGAGAAAGCTGAAGCAGCAGCAGTGGAAAACACACTTTACGGAGGTACAAGCAAGTTATAACATAAACGGTTCATGATTTGACACAGTATGACCATGTCACTGTCAAGTTGATGACGCCAATAAAGTTATATTAAAATGTTTGCGATCGTCATGTCCGTGAAGTGCACGAAGTTAGTGTTTGATATGAGACAATACTATTTTGTTAAAATTTGCGCACTCCGCCAGTAAGCACACAGTGCACATAGTGTACTACACGAAAGTGTACTCACGTAAGTACACCAATTGAGACAGACTCATAGAGAAAAAGTATCAAACGTAGCTTGTGCAAAACGTAGCTTGTGCATAAAAGTTAGCTTTTCTTTTACACATGTGTGAAATCCAATGATGCCAAGTGTGCGTTTCAGACTTTCGTTCAGCCGCACCATTAACGAGTTACATAATGGATTTAGATAAATAGTTTATTAGATAAATAGTAGGTTTTAGAAGGCAGGCAGCAACTGATGATTGAAAAAGGTTTGATGTAGCTTGATGGAAAACATTTTAAAAGTGCAGGTAAAGGGATAAGCAAGCTGACATTGTAATTAATAAGGTAGCTTATAAGGCATAGGGACTAATTATTACACACGCACACTCAAACATTTAGGAGTGACCTTTATCTTGTTTAATGATAAATGATGATGATAGTAATAATGTCATCATTATTTTTTGTAATTATTAAGTCTTAGTTCAAAGTTATATTTATGAAGCTTACCAAGTCTTTTAATACTGGTAACTTTGATTTGGTTGTTGTTGTTATTGTGTTTTTGTTCAAAAGACTAAGTTTCATATCTTAAGTTTCTATTTTTATACATTTTATTTATCAGAACTTTAATATATTTTGATGTTCCTCTGTTCCACTGTGACAATATTATTTAAAAATAAACAAGTTTGTTTTTAAAATGCATTATGATATTATTTTAGTCAATACTCATAAATAACTACAAATAACTAATGTTAGGGAAATCTGTTAATGTTTTGTTGCGCGTTTCTGAAAAAAAAAAATATCTGCCGATATATCGGAATATCGGATTTTTAAATCAACAAATATTTGTATCGGTATCGGCCTTCAAAATCCTTTATCGGTCGGGCTCTAGAATGAAGTCACTAAAATCTCTATCTGCCAGGTCATGTGACGAGACAAACCATACCATCCATGCAATGAAGGGACCATAGAGGAACCCAAGTGTGAAAATGGCTACAACAAGCACACTTAAGCTTGGTCTGTTGGGGGCATGTGAGAATGGGACGCAAGAACATGACGTTGTAAAGCACACAGACATAACTGCCACTTTAACAATGCATCCAGTGCACAGTATAAGAATTAGGACAGTGGAAACCTCTGAAATTATTCCATATATGGGAATGCATATGCACCAAATGAGAAAAGAGAAAACAGCATAAAATGTAGCAATCCGTAAGCAAGGGCATCTGTGGGAGAAAAGCCCCTCTAGCGCCACCAGCTGGTGGAAGCATAAACCCCAGAGTCTGGTGGCTCCCAGGAGGCAGCTGAGCGTGAAGCAATCGAAGCCGTCCGCAGAACACAGACCGTCGTGCTGTAGAGAGGCCACCACAACAGGGATGAGGAGAATCTCGAAGGCGTCGCTGAGGAGGAGGGAGACCTGACCGCCGCCACGACGATGCAGGAGCAGAGACCGTCCGGCCCAAATCAGGGCACACAGACCCGCCTGCAGACCGATAATGGAGTGAAGTGACAGTCTGGTTTTGGCCAGGTTCCAGTCTTCTGCTGACACATTGAACTTCCATGGTCCATGTTCAGGCCCCATCACTGGTCACTGGAAAATCACACAACACACCGTAACTTGGAATGCACATCCAGTTATGTACTAGAGGTAAGGCCACAACAAAAGATGGAGTCGAGAGGTTGGATTATAACAAAAATATGGTTTTATTAACCAAACAACAAACAAACTAACTAACTAACAAGAATGTGAGATGGGTCCAAGTTGGTCATCGGTAATGCAAGGATGTTCTGTGTTTTGCAATATGTCTGAGTGCCGTGATGCATGTCTACAACCCAAAACAAAAAAGGACCTGTAACACTTTACGATAAGGGTATATAAATGTATGCATGATTTCTGAATTATTTCATTCCTTTATATCTTCCTTTATATCAGGAACTGAGAAGAGTTCATTGTCTCTCATGCATTATCTCATGCAGGAACAACACATCAACTAAAGCATTAGGTATGGGTACATCATTATGATTTATAATTCTTTAAGCATAGTCAACATGTGGTAACACTTCATTTGAATCACTTCTAGAACACAAACTTAGTGTACAACAAACTAGAATACATCAAACTGACTTCATACGTCACCTCAAGTCCTGGGTGCTTTTTCAAAATAAAGCTTGGTTATCGGATTTAGACGGCCATCAGACAGACAATTCTCTCTGACTTACTGAGCATCAGGTTCAGATCAGTTCAGCAGATCCTCTGGGTAACAGTCCTGCAGTGGTCAACCGTGTGAAGCTACTCATTAAGTTCTCTAACCTGAAGTAAAGATGGTCCCCCTTGTGTCCATATGACCTGTCCTCAGGTAGGTTCTTCACAAAATGTTGGCTTCATAAACAGAGGTGTGAAACTAAATCACGCAAGCACACAAGGTCGAGGAAGTGCGTCACATAAGGATGTCACACCTCGAGACTACTTGCTAAAATGTTAGATATGCTGTAATGTTGTTAACTACATGTACCGCAGAGCGGTACAAAATATGACCGCCGCCCAGTCCAGCACATTTTTTTCTACAAAAATAAGTCACACTTGTCAAATTGTGTTCATTTCCTACTTTGTTCCTTTTTTGTGTGCTTGTAATTGAGTGTGTGCAGAGTGTGTGGTTGTTTTTGTGTATATGTGTTTTTTGTGTGTTTTGTGTGTGTGTGTGTTTATGTGTTATGTGTTTGTGTGCGTGTTGTGTGTGTGCATGTATGTGTGTGTGGATGTGTAGTGTGTGTGTGTTTATGTGTCTTTGTGTGTTTGTTTTTTATGTGTGTGTGTCTTTATGTATGTGTACATAAATAAAGCAAATCAGGGAACCACCTACTCTTTGTAGGTAGGTGCCATAGGAGGTAAGTAGGTGCCATGGGATCTTTAACAATCATGGTGAGTCAGGACCTCAATTTAACATTCATGCAAAGGAAAACATCTGCAGTACAGTGTCCCTGGCATTGGGATTGATATTTGTTTGGTGGCTTTTGGCCACAGGGAAGAGTGCCACCTACTGGCCAGCCACCAACACCACTTCCAGCAGGAACCTACTCTTCCGAGGAGGTTTCTTATCCAACTACTAACCAAAACATGATTAGATCATAGATTTCACATGTAAAATACATTTTATACAACCCCACCCCCATCTTGCCTGTTCATAATTCTGAGAAATTGTGTGCGTGTACGTGTTTATGTGTGTGTGTGCATGCATGTGCTCGTGGGTGTGCCTGTGTGTGTGCATGTGCATGCATGCGTACATATGTCTACTGTGTGTGTATGTCATACATATGATTACTGTGAATGTATGTGTTCATGTGTATCTGTTTATGCACATGTGTGCATATGGAATGGGTTAACATGACCCCTGGAGGCAAACATACGCAAAAAATTGGTCATCCTAGGCCCTATGGTTCTCAAGATATTCACAGAAAACTCTGTTGGTGTACGGTCACTAAATGTACACATAAATTCATTTATTGTATGGCCCCCCATGAACGAAAGTTCACGAAACTTGGCATGCATTCAGAGGGTGTCATAATGATCCTACACTTTCAATTTCGTGCAGTTTTGACCATGTCAGCCAGAGATATTGTGATTACAACACCTAATGTTTTGCTTTTTAATTTTTAAGGTGGTATACATGAATTGAGTGGTAATGGGATGGGTTGACATGGCCCCTTAAGACCAATATATAAAAAACAGGTGGTCCTCCTAGGCCCTAAGGTTCTCGAGATATTCACAAAAAACTGTGTCTGGCCACCTACAGGCCAGTTGGTGTACAGTAACATAAATGAATGTATTGCATGGCCCCCCATTAACGGAATTCCACGAAACTTGGTGTGCATTCAGTGGGTGTCATACTGATCCTACTTCCAATTTCATGCAGTTTTGACCATGTTAGGTCACAGATACCTGCGCTTACAACACTTCATTTTTACTTTTTCATTTTTAACTAGGTGGCGCTATACATGAAATGAGTGGTTATGGAATGGGTTGACATGGCCCCTTAAGATCAATATACAAAAAAAAGATGGTCCTCCTAAACCCTACGGTTCTCGAGATATTCACAGTCGGTTGGAACAATGGTTCCATGCTGTCCTTGTGGGGCTACATGCCCACCAAGTTTCGTGCACCCCGGTCTTTCAGTGTCTCGGGAATCCTTGACGGAAATTTGGCCATGAGAAAAAAAAATCTGACTAAACCTATATGACCGCCGCTTCGCTGCGCGGCGGTCATAATAATTAAATAACATGTTTTTAAAATACTGCATTTATCATGCTGGTGATCTGTAATGATAGTTATATTGTTGTTAAGATGCATAGGACTGGCTTCTCGAATATCTTTCAAAGGAATATCCTGCATGTGTCTATTTCTGATGGTAGGAAACCAGCTGTGGTTGAGTATGTACTTTCCAACCTGCAGGTGCTTGCTGTATTCAAAGAAGCAGTTTAAACCAACCACATAGGTTAAAATGTATTGTAAAAAAACACCAGCTGATAACAAAACCATGTCATCTAAGGAAATGGATTCTATTACTCAGAGTTGGACAACTTTTATACAAGGGGTGGCCAGAGGGTGGGCAAGGCTTTTAAAGGGAGTCAATATACTAATAAAGACAATTATTTTGTTACTCTAACCTGGTACATAAGGAACATGTCTCCTTGACCATTTTCATAACCCAGATGTAACTCTCTCTATCTCTCCCTTGCATGCACGCACGCATGCACACACACACGCATGCACACACACACACACACGCACACACACACACACTACTATGATCAATGTAGTCATCAGCAAGACATGGGTCCCCCTCTTTACATGAACAATCTGCGTCACCACGTGGAATTATGTTCATCAAGTAAAGCTCAAGCATACAGGAGACTAGTGGGTGACATACTTAGTTATTTAGAGAGTTATTTAACAAAACAAATTACAAAATGTTATACAGTATGTGCCTATACAAAACCAGATCATTTTACATCAAATTTTCAGAGCCCTATACAAGTGACCAATTCTTAGGTATAAACAGAACATACTGCAAAGTTAACTTTAGTCTAATCATGACCATATGGCACCACCAAGTGGTAAATTAATTTAGATATAACCAGAACATAGTGCAAAGTTTAACCTCTGATCTGGTGGTGGTAGACTGGGTCCTTCCCGGTCAGGGCTGCTGATATCGGGCTGGGGTCTGTCTGGCCAGACCCTGCATGTATTCATATGTTCCTGATTTGTGGTTCTTTAAAAAAAAAAAAAAAAAAAAAAGGTCGGAAATATCTCCCATAACTCTGTTATCTGTCCGTAACCCTGTCAATCAAATTTCGCTCTTCAGAAACAGCCAATCACAGCCGAGCCAGTACCGATTCTGGTTGCTGCCCCTATAAGACCCACAGGAGCAGAACTCAACTTCAAGAGAGCTGAGTGATTTTCGAGTGGCTGTTTGGTGCGCTGGTCAGATTCCTTCTCCCTCGCTCGGGGAGCAGTTTCCTCTGAGTGCGCGCAGATATAATTTGCATATAACACTATTGTAACGCCATAGGTTTGATACAGAGATAAATCGATATTATGGATAAATATGTGACAAACATTAATTAGTTAGTTACATTAAATTATCCCAAGGTAGCTTAATCACAATTGTCTGCATTGAGCTCATAGGCTTTGTTAGAAATAGCAATGGAAAGCTGACTGTGGTGGTAGTGTCTTCAGTATCCCTATAAAGACAACAACTGGAAATTGAATATTATTATTAAATATTATGATTAAATGATGATAGATTTATTTAGTTTAAAAAACAGCTCAGCCCAGTGCCCACCCAAATATATGGTTTGCACAACAGCCCTGTCCACAAGATTAACAGCAAAGTGAATGCTCTACTTCACATGCAACCACAACCTTCACATGTAATTACGGGTGTGTGTGTGTTCTGGGTGTGCTTTGTGTGTGTGTGCTCATTATCCCTAATATGTGTGTATGTTCCTGGTGTGTGTGCGCACTGCTCGGAGATCAAACCGGCAACCACCACAAGCCTGAAGCCCTAACCAGTAGGCCATGACTGCACGACTTACTGAAGTGAGCAAGCCAACCAGCTTAACCAACAAGCACTCCCTTATAGAACTCAACATTCACCACCCACCTCCCTAAGGGGTCAGGCACTGGATGTAAGTTCCCCTTAGATTTCTCCATTTGATGTCTGGAAAAATCCGTATAAAGTGTTTTAGGCCCTGCCTTAGGCTGACCAGCTATGGTGTGAATCGTGATTGTGCAACATTTAATTTTGTGCAAAACAAAAACTAACAGAAAAACAACAAAAATGGCACAAGACTGTATACATTTCATTTCCAATCGAAGGAACTACTAATCCCAACAGCAATTGCAAATGATACATTTTCCAATGTAAATGATAGTTTAGCACACTTCTTTTTGAATGTAAGACTTACTCCACAGTTTACATTGAGCCATTTCCACTTTCAAGGTAAGCAAAACAGTTTTTGCTGGATGGCCACGCATAGACCTGTGAAGTTCTATATGAGCATAGAGCATAGACCCCGAAGCCATTTGTTTTGAGAATAATGGCTGGCTGATTAAGTTATTGGTTGGTTAGCCGGCTCAGCCAAAACCCAAAATGGCTGCTGCAGCCGCCAAACTTTCCATAGCTACAAATGGCTGAAGCTGCCACTTCATGTATGTCTATGTTATATTCATTTACTATATCTCAATATTTCCAAGCAATGCATGGCTTACACTAT
Organism: Alosa pseudoharengus; assembly: GCF_046254945.1. Lineage (NCBI taxonomy): Eukaryota > Metazoa > Chordata > Actinopteri > Clupeiformes > Clupeidae > Alosa > Alosa pseudoharengus. The sequence continues at coordinate 15,344,602 of NW_027468640.1, forward strand.
ATATTTCTACAAAATGCAATTCAATGTAATACAAAAAAACGATTCAACTTTATAGTTAATATAAGCATTAATTTTATAGCTGAATGAAGTAAGGACTAGAATACATTCATGTCTTCCATGACTTGTGAAATTGAAAATAAGTTTGCATATCAATACACAAAAGTAATGAACACAATGCGCAGAACTTACAGTAGAGCTGCCTAAGGGACTGTCACAGCCAAGGACACCCTAGTGTGGATTGTGATGCTCCAAACAGTTGGCTCAAAGAAGAGTCAAATGTCACATCACAAGAAACATGTCGTGGAGTCAATGAGGAAGCACAAACACTGCTGTAAATTTACATACAGCACTGCTTATAAGGGTCAAGGCCACAGGAAGTGAAATCAATAGATAGATGATAGATAGATACTTTATTGATCCCCTAGAGTATCAGGGTAACTAGGGTATCAGTTGAAATGAAGAGACGACAGCACCTCTCAGGTATTAGGACTATTTACATTTACATCTATTCATTTGGCGGACGCATTTGTCTAAAGCGATTTATAGCATTGGAATTACTAAATTACATTTAGGCTATTAACATTTAAGCATTTTAACATTTAAGCTACAGAAGTACAACTAGCAATATAGTAACATTTAAGCTATTACATTTAAGCATACTATATAGACTATATACAAAACCATAACTTGCTCTAATATATAAGTTTCCATTACAAACCCCAACACTCTAAGAAATGGAAGTACCAGTGTGTACCTAAGTCGGTACAAATGCTTGTCGCTGGGGCAGTACCCTTTTGAAGTACAATAATGTACCCATGAATGTAGGTACATTTGTGTACCCTAGCCATCTGTACCCATCAAGGTACACTTGTGTACCTGCAATGACTAAAATGTACCTGTATATATCATTATCACATAGTACCCTTAAAAGGTACTAATCTGTACTTCAAGGGTACAACCCCAGTGAAAATTTAAGGTGGTATAACTAAAATATATGCACAACCAATAAGTACATTTAAATGTTTATTCTGGGGGGATATTACACACAATACTCCACATGAATACAGGTACAATAAATGTTAACATGTTCATATTAAAAACACATTCATATCAAAACATCAAAGTATCTTATATCCATATCAATATACATATTCACGTAAAACATGTTATGACTGTAAGTGTAAATAATAAAACATTTGGTTTACAATATTTTGCCTGAGTAGCCACATTGTGTTTATATGCAGAAGGAAAAAATATATTAATTTGCACGATAGCACTAATAACACCTTTATATGATCTATAAAATACCAATATTTGAGTTAGTAATTACTCCAACAAACCTTGTATGCTTTCAAGTTCATGTTAATACTCGTGTATAAGTGATGAAAATACAGTATCTGCTTGCCATAACCATTACACGTTGCAATAAATTAAGTCCTTGCAGTAACTTAGTAGCTATATGATCCTAGATCTCATTCACAGTGCATACACCATAGAATTGAGTGAACAATATGTGTGATGTAATGAAAATAATGTGCCAGCCATTGGGAAATATTAGCAAGCCTGTAAAAATGTACAATATATTGTTACAATGTTCATTACCTCACCAATAAATCAATCAGAAAATACACTCCAATCCTTCCAATCATGAGGCGAACCATTAAAAAGGCAAGAGTCTCAAAAGGCACCAAAGTTCAATTTCAAAAACTGGCAGAAATCCAACATATTCTTCAGGAGAATGTGGAGGCTGCTGTTTTCCCCCTCTTCAACTTCTGTTCCTCTGCATATATCCACTTTGACTTAGACTGGAACCTTACTTGATCTACAGGACGTTCACATATTTTCAATAGCAGTGGTAGCCTCACCAATGACAGCAGGGGTTTTACATCTGTTGGAAGCAAAATGCAAACACAAACCTCAGAATAAGATTTTTTTCAACCACACAAATAAATAGCCTCAGACAGATTGTGTAAAATACCTTGTCTAATACATGTATGAAACTATATCAATCTGCTCACCTGGCATAGATCAGCGCTGAGTCATTACAAGTTCCATGGACCGGCTGACTCTCCCAAACTTCTCCTTACTCCTTTTCACCGTATCTTCATGAATGAAAGCTGCCTGCTCCACTATGTGTTTGAGAGACAAATGCCATGCAATAGAATAATATAATTAAACAAAATGACACAACAATGAAATAGCACAAAGATAATCTTAACCAATATATAAATTGCTATTGGACAAAAACAAATCTAAAAGTTGTCTGTATTATTATAATTTGCATAATTTATTATGCAATACTTTTCTATATGTATTTAACATCAATAAGAAAAATACCATTACAAAAAAAAACACCAAGTTGGGTAACTTACATAGCCATTAGATCCTTTAGGAAAGGTAAGCTTACTTCCAAGTGGCCATATTCTGCCTTGGTGGGTATCTGTGAGAAGGATTAACGTTAGACCATTATCAAGCTCTGAGTAACTTTATAACATTATATGGTTCTGAGTTGCTCCCTCTAGCCCTCTAGCTAGATAAGCAATGACAAACAGGATGTTCTGGTGAACATAGGCAACTCAACTAATTCATTTTCACCTAAACAAAATGACAGTGTTGAGAGTGATCATGCTTACTGCATGTATGCACATACCAGTCTTCTTTCACCTGCACTACCGTTGATATTAAACCAGCCTTTCAGGGAAGTTAGCAAGTATGTATGGCTAACAGTGCTAGGATATGCTCATATATCTATGGGCTAAGCTAGTTAGGATAGCTGCTAATGATTGTTAGTGAAAGTTGGCTTCCACAAAAACTTAACATTGACATGGGAAATAGTAGATAAAACACACACACAAATTTCCTTACCATTTATCACGATAGTCATGCATTATTGAAGGAGTTTGAATTCCATTTAAAATATCTGAATTCATAGCTAACCTAGGCTAAGTTGCTAGCGAATGCTAATGTTGGCCTTTAAGCCAACAATCTGACTCCATTACTGTAACAGTAGGCTATTTACAATTTACAAACCGAATTTCGATAAATTGCAACTACACCTTACCTCTGAATAGCTTTGCCTCCTCTTCCACAAAGATTATTCCATCCTGCACATGTGTTTTCTCACACCAAGCTCCTCACTGAAAGTTGCTCCATTTCTTGGTGTGTGAGATGAACAAAGTTAAGGGGGGAAATGTCCAGAATCTCCTCCCCCAACAACTTTTGAGTGACAGGCCATGTACTTTTTGTACCCTTAGGTACAAATATGGTCCCTTTGCGAAAAGGTACATTAATGATCCAGGAACGGTACATATTAGTACTTTAGGGGCTCAATTTTGTTCCCTTTAAGGTACAGGGTCAAAAGTTGTACCTAAAAGAACAAAAATGTACCCCAACCGTACCCCTATTTTTGAGAGTGAAGAATGTTTTGTACAGAATATCTGAAACGTATGATATAAAGCTAACTAATGTCACATACTAGTGTGATATTTTAATCCAACAAACATTTTCTCAAATTCAATTAATTGCTCCTCACAGTGATCTGATACCAACATGCGTGTTGTAATCCTGTAATCCAGAACCCATATGCTCTTAAAGGGCAGCGTCATTTGTTATTGTCCTTTTATTATAGTGTACAACTAACTAGTCTTTCAGTAGCTATGTGTATCAAACAATTTTAATAGAAAGTATTTTACACGGACATAATATATATATATATATATATATATATATATATATATATTACACAGACAACGTCAATAGCCAACTGCTATTTAAAACAGGTAAATATGTTTGCATTTTCATTGAATGCATTGAATCCAATAATAATGTAATAATGTATGTTTCTGCTAAGAAACATAAACATAAACAAAAACTTCCATCCAGCATTGTTTACACAATGCTACACTCTTTTAAAGAGTGTAGCACTGTAGCTGCCTGATTGCTATAACTGTTGGCTGCAGCTATTCGAGCTAAGTAGTACCAATTTCTTTTTTTTTATTTACGTACCGACAGTACTCAGTGATCTATGTGAAAAATCACCAGAATTCTCCTTTAAGTAAAGTATTGTGTGGCATCCATTTCCTCTTATAATTCAAAAGCAGAAAGTAAATCACAAAGAAGCACATCCAAAACTGCAAGCTCAGTCTGATGTCTGGACAACATTGAGCTCTATGCCTGGGCGTGCTCCGTGTGTGTGTGTGTGCAGGGGCGTAGCACCAAATTCTGGGCCCTATGCACAAGTGGTGGCCATGCCCCCCCCCAACCAACCAACCAACCAACCACTGGCTGTAAGCATGAAGCATGAGGTTCACAACTAACTACTATCTAATCACACATTGAATTAATCTAACAACTCTTATATTTAGTATGCTCTCTCCTGGTTTGAATCCTACCTCACAGGACGCTCGTTTAACGTATCATGGCTTGGTCAGCTATCTGCACCTCACCATCTCACCACAGGGGTCCCCCAGGGCTTAGTACTGGGCCCCCTTCTCTTTGCTATCTACACCACCTCCTTGGGACAGATTATCCGTTCGCATGGCTTCTCATACCACTGCTATGCAGACGACACACAGCTCTATCTGTCCTTTCCACCTGATGACCCCTTGGTTTCAGCACGGATCTCGGATTGCCTCTCAGACATAGCTACATGGATGAAGGCACACCACCTCCAGCTGAACCTCTCAAAGACTGAACTGCTGGTCCTCCCAGCTAAACCTACCATACACCACGACATCAACATCAAATTTGACTCCCTGTCTGTTTCACCTACCAGGACTGCAAGAAATCTAGGAGTTGTTCTCGACAACCAACTAAACTTCTCAGATCATGTCGCCCGGTCATGCCGTTTCGCACTCTACAATATACGGAAAATCAGGACTTACTTAACTCAAGATGCCACCCAACTTCTGGTTCAGGCAATAGTCATCTCACGACTCGACTACTGCAACGCCCTCCTGACAGGTCTCCCAGCCTGCGCAGTGAAACCACTTCAGATGATCCAGAACGCGGCGGCGCGCCTGGTCTACAACCAACCCAAGAGGGCACATGTTACCCCGCTACTCATCCAGCTACATTGGCTACCTATGGCGGCCCGCATCAAATTCAAGGCTCTAACGCTTGCCTACAAAGTAGTCTCCGGTTCTGCTCCCACCTACTTGAATGCCTTCATACAGACATACGCTACCTCCAGACCACTGCGCTCCTCAGACGAACGACGTCTAGCTCTACCTCCGGTACGCTCAGGCCAATCCAAACTTTTCTCATCTGTTGTTCCTCGTTGGTGGAACACACTGCCAGTTCCTACAAGGGCAGGGACATCCCTCTCCATTTTCAAAAAACTCCTGAAGACCCAGCTCTTTAGAGAACATCTCCTCTCATAGCAACACTTACAACAAGTCTTGCTGATCCTAGCACTCACCAGCCGTCTTAAACGGACACGTAACTGTTAAAAACAGCACTCACTGATGCACTTATTCTTACTGTACTTATTCTTATGTTTTTTAAATTGTCCTAATATTGTTGAGAATTGCTCTAAAACTTAAACTGTTTACCATGTTGTTAGTCGATTTGGTTAAAAATGCGTCAGCCAAATGTAATGTAATGTAATGTAATGTAATATTTAGGCCTACTGTATAACAGAAAATAATCTTATTACCCAAGACTTCACTGAATTTCTGTTTTATTTGAAGAATGTTTAAAAGCTAGAACATGAAATGAATGAAAACACTTTTGGCTGAGAGAACAGCTATCTATACAAATTGAACACTTTTGGCTGAGAGAACAGCTATCTATAGCTAACTGAGTGTGATGCGTTTCACAAGTTAGCTTTGCTACTAATTTGACAGCCTTTCCTCATGAACCTATATAACATTGAGCCTACTAAGTTAAGCTATTAGCTCATAATAATTTTCGAATTAGTAGGCTATTGAAATGTTGTGGTAGGCTATAAATCAGGCATCATGTTATTTCTAATTTTGTGTTAATGCTGTTTTAGCACTGATAATCGCGGATTCGCGGTGGTATTGAAGTGTTTTGTAACCTTCAGGAGTTCATTTCATTTGTAGACTATTGCTTTCACATTGGGCTCACCTTTCTTGGGAAAGAAGGCTGTTAACACTTGTTTTCCCTCATTTCTTTTTTCTCCCTTTCTTGCCTCTCTTTTCTTTTCTGGGAACCGGATTTAGCTTTCTTAGACTTAGACATCTTCACACCGTGACCGTCTGCATTGCCGCTTCGGCAGAATGAACGTTACTTCAAAAATGCGCTTAGCAGGAGAAGGCGGACTGAACCATTTCGTGCAAGGGAGAGGGTGCCTGCCCTCAAACAATGTTGGCTTGGACACAATTTAATACATCAATCAACTGATGAATTTACCCGAAATATTTGCATCTATATTAGTTAATAACATTTATTAAGATAAATTAAGGAAATTATTTATTATTAAGGAAAATAAAATTCAACTCCTTAGGGGCCCTCCCCCCACTTGGGGCCCGGGTAATTTATTCCCACTTGTCCCCCCACTACGACGCCCTTGTGTGTGTGTGTGTGTGTGAGTGTGTGTGTGGGGGGTTACTATTGCACAACCCCCCAGCCCCCACAGAACTCCATGACATTACACACAGCACAGCAGCGAACATAACACATCAGGCTTCAGCACTGACCCAACAATCTGCACAGAATTGCACGCAAAACGAAACAAACAAAAACACAGGACGCCATCTGCACAACAAATGTTGAAATAATTCTTCTTCTGTCTTTTTTCCTAGGTATATTGTTAGATTAGCATTAGCCGCCTAAGTTGTGATTCCAATTGAGTATCTCTGTGATGTCTTTCTTTTTTTTCGTCTGCTTGTATTGGCTTCCTTTGGGCGATGTCCCTGCAAACTAGCATACACAGCAGAGAATCTGCAACTACACGAAAACTCACCAGGCAGACAAACATTGAGCCGAGGGGAGAGAAGTCACTAAAATCGACTGGACCCTTCAGGTCATGTGACAAGACAAACCATACCATCCATGCAATGAAGGGACCATAGAGGAACCCAAGTGTGAAAATGGCTACAACAAGCACACTTAAGCTTGGTCTGTTGGGTCCAGAACATGACGTTTTAAAACACACAGACATAACTGCCACTTTAACAATGCAGCCAGTGCACAGTATAAGAATAAGGACAGTAGAAGCCTCTGAAATGATTTCAAATATAAGAATGCATATGCACCAAATGAGAAAAAAGAAAACAGCGTAAAATGTAGCAAACGATGAACACAGGAATATGTGGGAGAAAAGCCCCTCTAGCGCCACCAGCTGGTGGAAGCATAAACCCCAGAGTCTGGTGGCTCCCAGGAGGCAGCCGAGCGTGAAGCAATCGAAGCCGTCCGCAGAACACAGACCGTCGTGCTGTAGAGAGGCCACCACGAAGGGGATGAGGAGAATCTCCAAGGCGTCGCTGAGGAGGAGGGAGACCATACGCTTGGAGACCTGACCGCCGCTGCGGTGATGCAGGAGCAGAGACCGTCCGGCCCAAATCAGGGCACACAGACCCGCCTGCAGACCGATAATGGAGTGAAGTGACAGTCTGGTTTTGGCCAGGTTCCAGTCTTCTGCTGACACATTGAACTTCCATGGTCCATGTTTAGGACTCATCACTGGTCAATCACTGGAAAACATACAGTACATCGTCATTTGCAATGCACATTTAATTCACCCATAATTATTGTGATTCCATAGCCTGGAAAATCCAGACCCTGGTAATCTAGAAAGATTAAGGGTCTGGCCACGAACAATTAAATGGTCCAACTTGAGGGGCAGCAACAAGCATGCATTTAAAAATCTCACTGCACGCAATTGGATAACACTACTCTGAATGATTTCGGACTTCGACGCAATCAGATAACACTACGAACAATGTTTACTGTCCTCCAACGTTGCAAAACTGTCTTCATCAGTTTAACTGGTTCCCCGGGATTCAAGGGGGAAAAGTAACGTGCATCATTGCTCATTGCCAGAGTGTCTCGCAGAGACAATTCCATTGTGCTCTCGCGAGAACTCTGGATTTCCAGGGTAGTGATTCCATGGTCAACCATAAAAGTTTGCATAAATTTATACTATTTTGAGGTATTCTTAATGGTGAATTCACTGTTTGTACGTTGCTTGCTTATCACATGTTGGGTCAGGTGACTCCTGAGAAAGGTATATAGACCCTTTCAAGAGAGTTATCAGCATCATAGTTGGCCCCACAAGACTTCCGTTTTAACATTCCATATGTTATCTTAACACATAGTTAGAGCATGTTGAAGTATGATGCCTGCATAAGAAATACTTCTCAAAACAACAACAACTAGATGTACCGCAGAGCGGTACAAAATATGACCGCCGCCCAGTCCACACAAATCACGCTGAAAGGCCTATATGATTCTAACTGTCTCACTAAATTGCATTATCCACACTCAATTCTCACTGGTATCTGCTAGACAACAAGTCCCAAAACATGATTAGTTCATAGATTTCACATGTAAAATTCATTTTATACAACCCCACCTCCATCTTGCCTGTTCATAATTCTGAGAAATTCTTGATTGTTTGTGTTATGTTTATGTTATGTGTGTGGGTGTGTGTGTGTGTGAGTGTGTGTGTGTGTGTGAGTGCGTGCTTGTGTGTGTGCCTGCGTATGTGCCTGTGCATGGAAGCGTACATATGTCTACTATGTGAGTATATGTCATACGTATGATTACTGTGAATGTGTGTGTGTGCGTGTGTATCTGTTTGTGCACATGTGTGCACATGAAATGGGTTAACATGACCCCTGGAGGCAAATATACGGAAAATGGTCATCCTAGGCCCTACAGTTCTCAAGATATTCACAGAGAACTGTGTCTGGCCTACCCTCCTTTCGGGGGGTCCAGTCCAGCGGGGGGGGCTACAGATCAAAACGAAAAATGACGGTTCCATGCTATCCATGTGGGGGTACATGCCCACCAAGTTTTGTGTACCCCGGTCTTTCAGTGTCCCGGGAATCCTTGTTGGTGTACGTCACTAAATGTACACATAAATTATTTTATTGTAAGGCCCCCCATGAACGAAAGTACACAAAACTTGGGAGGGTGTCATAATGATCCTACACATTCAATTTCGTGCAGTTTTGACCATGTCAGCCAGAGATATTGTGATGAAAAAACCTACATTTTTGCTTTTTAATTTTTAACTAGGTGGCGCTATACATGAAATAAGTGGTAATGGGATGGGTTGACATGGCCCCTTGAGATCAACATACAAAAAAAAGGTGGACCTCCTAGGCCCTACGGTTCTCGAGATATTCACAGAAAACTGTCTCCGGCCACCTACAGGCCAGTTGGTGTATAGTAACATAAATTAATTTATTGTGTGGCCCCCCATGAACGGAATTCCACGAAACTTGGCGTGCATTCAGAGGGTGTCATAATGATCCTACACTTCCAATTTCGTGCAGTTTTGACTATGTTAGGTCACAGATACCTGCGATTACAACACCTCATTTTTACTTTTTTGTGTTTAACTAGGTGGCGCTATACATGAAATGAGTGGTTATGGAATGGGTTGACATGGCCCCTTGAGATCAACTTACAAAAAAAAAATGGCCCTCCTAAACGGTTCTCGAGATATTCACAGAAAACTGTGTCTGCCCTACCCTCCTTTCGGGGGGTGCAGTCCAGCGGGGGGGCTACAGATCAAAACGAAAAACGATGGTTCCATGCTATCCATATGGGGTTACATGCCCACCAAGTTTCGTCTACCCCGGTCTTTCAGTGTCCCGGGACTCATTGACGGAAATTTGGACATGCGAAAAAGAAAAATAAATAAATAAATAAATAAAAAATCTGACTAAACCTATATGACCGCCGCTTCGCTGCGCGGCGGTCATAATTATATGGGTGCCATTGTTTTGCGATGTTTCATGCAAGCATCATACACTGGTTGGCATAAGGGGCATCCACAGCAGCAGGCTGGCTAGCGGGTGGATTCGTGGAAGCACTCCACATATTTGTTATTTTGATGTCTTCTTTAGCAATTCTAATCTTCTTTCATCCTTTAGATCCTTTCACTATCTTTTTTTGGCCCCATTCGGATGCTTTCTTTGACCGGAATTTTTTGCTAGTTATTTGTGTGCTCACTTGTGTGATTTTTGTTCTCATGTTATGCGTACGTTCAATGAGGCTCCCTGAGGCCCCCTAGAGGTGAGACCCGGGGCTGCAGCCCACATAGCCCCCTTTGTTAAGCCCGCCCTGCATGTGGTGATTAAACTTCTCTAATTAATTTGGACTGCCTTTTGTCCAGCACCTAGTGCTTATTAGATCTGGAAGTGCATGCCACTTCTAACATAAAAACCATAAAAGTTAACTGAAAGATATTGAACATTTTGTATGAATGAATTACTATGGTAACACTTCACTTTTAGTCACCTCCAGAACACAAGAAGTTAACAACAAACTTGTTGCTTCAGATTAAATGTTGATGCTTCAGTTGCTTCTATGCTATCTATGTTATATATATGCAATATATGCTATTTATTTATATAATATTTATATTCTTTGAAATAAAGGTTGGTTGTCAGATTTAGACAGCCATCAGACAGATAATCCTCCTTAACTTACTGCTTAAAATACTGACTTACTGTGTATCAGGTTCAGATCAGTTCAGCAGATCCTCTGGGTAACAGTCCTGCAGTGGTCAACAGTGTGAAGCTACTCAGTTCGCTAAGCTAAAGTGAAGATGGTCCCCTTTGTGTCCATATGACCTGTCCTCAGGTAGGGTCTTCACAAAATGGTGACTTCATAAACAGACGTGTGCTACTAAATCATGCAAGCACACATGAGCAGGTTAGCAGCAACAAGGAAATGCGTCACATACGGATGTCACACCTCAAGACTACTTGCTAAAATGTTAGATATGATGTAATGTTGTTAATACATGCAAATAACATGTTTTAAAATCACTATACTGCATTTATCATGTTTGTGATCTGTAATGATAATTATATTGTTGTTAAGATGCATAGTACTGGCTTCTCAAATGTCTTTCAAAGGAATATACTGCATGTATCTATTTCTGATACCAGGAAACCACCAGTGGTTATGTAGGCTTACTTGCCACTGCTGCTGTTTCCAACCTGCAGAAACGTGCTGTATTAAAATAAGCATTTTAAACCAAACACAGAGGTAAACGAGTATTGGAAATCACCAGCTGATTTAAATCATGTAATCTGAGGAAACAGATTATATTACTCACACTGCAATCAATTTAGTTCTTGTTTGTTTTGGTTTAGCTTATTTGTATTTGTCTGTGTATGAGAGGAGGCACACTAATATCAGAACACTTTCATAGCATAAGCAGAACACTTTCATATTACAGACTGACTGGTTATTAATGTTATAAGGTAGTGGTCATTCATATATTCATATCAATCTGATCTTCTCATCTCACCTCTGCATGCATCTTTACTCTCAGTGAGGTGTTTCTTTCTATAGAGAATGTCTGCTATGACCACTAGGTTGTCAGCAAAGTGGTTGCTGTACTTAACATGCAACCACAACCACACAGCTTGAAACTGTAGGACAAAACAAAATCGACTAGACATGTCGAATAATTTAAATGTTGTGATTAGATTTTATTTAGTGTTGGTTATGGGATGAGACTTTTTCCAATGATTGAATGAAATGCTGATGCATATGTGGCAGAGCTGAGGGGTTATTGATTCTAGATGACTACGCCATCTAGGGGATCGCGCCCCAAGAAGTTTATTTTTTAAGGGTTGTTACTCTCAACCAATGACACAGGTTCGCATACATCAAGAGACTGAAGACGTGATTTACAAAAAAAATACAAGTCTTTTTATTAAGAGATTGACAAGGTACCAACAGAGTGATCACTCCTTAAAACACAAGCGGATATGAGCAGTTGTAATAAGTGTGGACCATGGGGGCGCAGGGCCCGGAGAGACTACGCAGATGGATAGTGTGGGGAGAAACAGGGCTGTAGCTTACCACGGCAGGGCCCGGAGAGACTACTCAGATGGATAGTGTGGGGAGAAACAGGGCTGTAGCTTACCACGGCAGGGGTAGACTGAAGAGGAGGGGGACGGGTCCAAAAAAACACACCACACGTGAACACAGCAAGATCAAAATACAAAAGAAAAGAAAGCAAAACCCTAGATGTGCACAAAATAGAGGACCAGTGAGGGAAGGGCTCCACCACCGACCCACTGCAGGTCAAACAGCTCCTGTCTTCCACACACACCAAGGGAGAGAGAGAGAGAAGGGCAACAATGGTTAGTGAGGTCAGGGAGGTCACAAAATGGCTAGCTGGACATAGCATACAATAATGTGTGGGGACACTTAGCTTTTAAGCACACAGAGCCCTGGGCCTTCCACTTAGTACTAGGCGGGAGGTCCCTGCATACTGCCCCACTGCAAGATACACACAACCACAAGATTCCAAGGCCCACGCACACACACATGCACATGCACCCCAACCGCAGACACACACACACACACACACTCACAAGCACATGCATCCCCAACCACAGCCACAAACACACGCACACACACACACACAAGCACATGCAGTCAACTCTCCTAGTTAGAAGAGTGAAATGAGAAAAAATGAAAATAAACAAACAAAAACAGTAGGCTACACAGCGTGAAGACAATGGACACAAAAGTAGGCCTAAACCATATAGCAACAGGCGGTGGTGGCAGAGGCGAGTACAGTCCAGCCCAGTATCATTTAGACACGTTAGAACATGTACATGCAGTAATAACACATAGAATAGACAGTATACGGCAAGCGGCTTCCCAGGGGGCACGGCCGGGGGGGAAGCTACCTGACTGGACAGCAAAGGTTAGCCTACGGTAGAATTTATGTGGAAACAAAGCAGCAGCGGCGAGGCCTATGTGCAGCCACAATCTGGAGCACCGCACAGGCTTCAGTTAAACTTCGCTGTCTGGAAGCACAGCTAATCCAAGAACATGACAGGAAGGGCTACCGAACAGTGCTTAATGGCACGATTCCAATGAATAAACGCTCAAGGCTGGACGTGCAAACAGTCCACTGCCAAGCGAAGATGCTGTAGTAGAACGATGCAAGAGACCCAAGCAGTAAACCTAGCTCCAGCAAGGCCAAACCAAACTGCCTGCAAGCCACCCAAACACGGAAGCTAGCTCCTCCAGCGACAATGAGAAAACGGAAGACGCACTGTCAGCTGATACCTAGCCGTATAAATATACTCGATGTAGGGGCCGCCCCCTTCATTAACGTACCCACCTCCAATCTGGCAGCTGCCAGAGGGAAACAGGGAAAGCACAAGCTACCCTGCTACACATACAACAGGTGTATGTTTTCTGTGTGTGCTCCGTGTGTGTGTGTGTGTGTGTGTGGATACTCACTACACCTAATATGTGTGTGTGCTCCTGGTGTGCTCACTGCTTCTAGTGTGTGTGTGTGTGTGTGTGTGTGTGTGTGTGTGTGTGTGCTCACTGCCCCTAATATGTGTTTGTGCTCCTGGTGTGCTCACTGCTTCTAGTGTGTGTGTGTGTGTGTGTGTGTGTGTGTGTGCTCACTGCCCCTAATATGTGTTTGTGCTCCTGGTGTGCTCACTGCTTCTAGTGTGTGTGTGTGTGTGTGTGTGTGTGTGCTCACTGCCCCTAATATGTGTTTGTGCTCCTGGTGTGCTCACTGCTTCTAGTGTGTGTGTGTGTGTGTGTGTGTGCGTGTGTGTGTGTGTGTGTGTGTGTGTGTGTGTGTTTGTTTGTTGTTATTTTAAGTATAAATATGCCTTTAGTATGATCATGCCTTCAAGACTTTGATCCTCTAATTCTAGAACATCAAGTAAGAATTGAATGAAGGATTGCAATATCTCACACCTCTACTACATTTACACACACAGGGACTGATGAGATCAGTTTGGCCGGAACAGTTCTCATCTCTGGACGGCTTGTGGCCAAGAACTCTGCAGTTCTGGTGTTGTCTACAGAAGAGGAAACGGGCATGGTTACTATGGTTTCATGACTACAGCAAAGAAGATGTTGTGTAGCAGCATAAACATGTTGGTAACACTTTAAGTATAATATAAAAGAGTATATACTCTTTTGATCCTGTGAGGGAAATTTGGTCTCTGCATTTATCCCAATCCGTGAATTTGTGAAACACACTCAGCACACAGTGAGGTGAAGCACACACTAGCAGGGGAGCAGTGAGGGGTTAGGTGCCTTGCTTAAGGGCCGCCAATAAATTGATCCTACTGGTCGGGGTTCGAACCGGCGGTTACAAGTCCGAAGCCCTAACCAGTAGGCCACGGCTGCCCCAAATCTTTCTAACCCATTATTAATAAAGAATTATACATACATTCATAAGGTTATAAACCATTCATTATTCCTCATAATTAGTGTCACAATAGTTTATACATACTGATGTAAACGTTAATGTATTATATTTTCATTTTAGTGCTAGATAGTTTTGAAATCCTTGAAATATTTTGCTGTTATGAAGGACAGTAGGGGAGAGCCGGGACGATTGAAACACAGGACGAATGAAACATTCCAGTTTTCTCCGAGTGTAATGATGATAGACAGACGTCCTTCGGTCAAAACATAGAGCATGTTACCTCCTTCTATCAGCCAAATATCTTCCTGCTATGTCATTTTATCACGGAGTTACAGGCGATAAACAAGTTTTGATACGCAAAAGTAAACTTCATTAGCGGTTACATTTTTTACATTATTAATGAGTGTTTTTCATTTAAAGGTTCGACTTAATGCTTATTCAGTAGTTGTTTACATGGAAAGCAAAACAAGGTATACATGTGTCTGTGTCGGGATGATTGAAACAAGTGTTTCAATTGTCCTGACTAGGCTATAACTCCATGTATTTTAATTAAATGCACAAATATCTGTGTTTAAACAATCATTTATGGAGGTGAGACATGGAAAAACATTTTTAGGAATGCACCGATAACATGTTTTTCAAACTAACTACGAGTAATAGTATTTACATATTTACATTACTCAGTATGTTCTTGTTGATACCGAATACCAATAACGATATTTATACCATGCACACAAACACAATATACTGTATATATATTGTTACAATAACCTTAAAATGATTACTAATGTGTATGTGTACTTAAAATACTTAAAATGATTACTAATGTGTTTCAAACCGAAAATAAAGAAAATGTTCTAAGCCCTCGTTCTTGTATTTTGTTGCAGGGAATTCAAAGTTGGGTACAACTTGTGTGATGAACTTGACTACACGTTCACAACTTAAGTTAGTCAAAGTGGAAAAGATGAGTAGGTTAGTACGAGTGTACTAATCATTTTACACTGCACTCTAAAAAAACATTTGCTGGACTTGGTTGATTGATGTAAAACCTTGTTAAATATTTTTTTACATACAATATAAGTAAGGGATAATGTATAGAATGCAGGTCATTATCTGAAAATAAGTCCCGACAGGGCTCGTTTTGTCCTGAAGTACTGAATGAGGAAAATTTTGTCTGTGGTGTACTTTTTATATCCAAACACAAATGTATGAACAGCACCCTTCTTTCCTTCTTTACACTTCTCTCATCCTTTCAAAGGAACTCTGGATCTCATTCATAGTGACCATTGGGTCCTTGGTTACCTGTCTGACCAAGGCTCTTCGTCCCAGATTACTCAGTTTTGCTGAGCGGCCAGATATAGGAAGACTTTTTGGTTGTTCCAAACTTTTCCATTTGAGAATGATCGAGGCTACCGTGCTCTTGGGCACTTTCAATGCTGCAGAAATGTTGTTGTATCCTTCCCCAGATCTGTCTTCACACAACCCTGTCTCGCAGGTCTACAATTCTCATTCTTATTTGCTGCTTTTTGTCTGTCTATCAATAAGCACTGTCCCTATCAAATAAACAAATAAATAAAATAAATAAATGCAAGCATGTTATGTGGATTACTTATAGCACTACTAAATATAGGGATAGGATACAACTCTGGAAAAAAAAGAGACCACTGCACATTTTTCTGATGTGGTCCTACAGTTGCTGTGTAACATTCAAATGAGTTGACGTTCATATACAAACTTAAAGGGGAACTTGGCAGGATTTCCCCCTCTGCTGGAGAAATTGTGCATTATGCTATTTCAAACTGTGGAAAAAGGTAACGATAAAGCACATGGATTTGTTTACAAGCTAGCAAAACGGTTAGCATAAGTTTGGCAGACAATGTGGATGTTACAAGGTAAGAAACACGATTTAAAACTAGTTTCTTGTTTCTCACTTATCTTTTCGGGACGGTAGTCTCAATGTTGCAAGGTTGGTTTTCCGCCTGGGGACGCTAGGGGCAGCGGGAAAAGTCACCATTTTCACCGGAACAGGTCATTTAACCATTCAAATGATTTCTAAACGGGTTTATTACGTTGAAATAGTTGCCAAGTTCCCCTTTAACAGACCACTGCAAATTTGAATATGACCGCCAACTCATTTCAATGTCACTCAGCAACAGTATAGGGCCACTTTATTGGTGAACTGACGTTTCGGCCAGTCAGACCATCATCAGACTAACCTGACTGACCGAGATGTCAGTTCACCAATAAACCAGCACCCTATACATGAAGTAAGCAGTGTTGCGTTTTTCATTTGAAGAGTATTCTTGTAAAATAGCTGCACCTGCAGTATAATTTTTCAAGGTGTGCAGACTCCCCACTATATATACTAATGACAATGTTAAAAAATAATAATCTAAACCAAAACAGATCTGTATGAACCAGTATTCATTTAATAACAAAGGTTGCTGTTACAAGTACCAATAAGTTATAGTAATACAAATTTGTATATACTAATTTAAAAACAAACCCATTCATTCATTACCATATAAATTAAATAAAAAAAAACATGGCTGGAACTATTAAACTTAAATTAAATACTCAATCAGTCTATCACCGAGGAATGGCTCATCTTAACATCAACCACCGTGCTAATCTGTGTCTTCCTGCACACAAGCACACACAGCAAAGGGTCAGTTACCAGTCTGAAACTAATGATTGCTGTTGAGATGAAGCCCAGGTCAAGCAGGAAGACCCCCGATTGTAACAGAATAACCCATACAATGTACGGACCATGGAGGGCAATCAGATTGAAGAGTGCTACACTGAGAACTCTCTGGCCTGGCTTTCTATCTGTGTTTGAGGATGAGTCACATAAGCTCATAACCGTGATGACAAACGAAACTATTGCTAAAACAAAAGTTGCGGTGCCAATGATGTGACCCATTATATAGGAGATGAGGGGGTTAATTGTGCCTAAGATCACTGTAAGTAGGACCCAAATCCACACAATGAGTGAAAAAGAGATGGCGAAGGGTGGAGTTGAAAGCTTAGTAGAGCCATCAGGATGTCTGAATGAAAGGATGCCCTCCAACGCCACCAGCTGGTGGAAGCAATAACCACACTGCCTGGCAAAGCCGAGGGTTGCACTGGAAGCCAGGCAGTTGATGCCAGTGAAGCACGCCCGCACATTCAGCAGTGTTGTCACCACAAATGGAATAACGCAAAACTCCAGAACGTCCGTGAGGAGCAAGGAGACGACGATGGCAGAGACTCCTCCCTCACGATGGTGTCTCCTCAATGCAGTCACAGCCCAAACCAGAGATCCTAATCCCAAAAACAAACCAATGATGAGGAACGCAGCAAGTATGATGGCGTTTCTTCCAAAGACCGCAAGAAACATGGACTTTGATGATAATGTTGTCCCATCCTGGTGCCTCATAAACGTGATGAAAGTGTCATATATGTGTCCAAGGACAGATTCTGGAGATGCCAACGTGTTGTTCAGGTGGGTCAGTGTTGCTCCACTCATTCTGTGAATGAATAAAAACATGTACATTTAAAAGTTGTCTTGTACACAGTCAGCAACAGCAGTTAGCCTGTAACTTTCTAACTTTAGTATAAGCCATTGCTTACGTGACACGGTGGACTTTTCACCTTGCTATTATCGCTGTGGAAGTAATTAGAGGTGTGTCATACACATCAGGGATTACAACCGATCTCCTGTCTCTCTACACTTTAAACTCTTTCTGGACTTTCCTCTTTGATTTGATCGATTTCCTGCTTCTTGTCCTGTCCCCTACATTTCCCCCATCTAACTTCGACCATGATAAGCAATGTGTTTGTTGCGGAATGACTGTGGGTTTTAATGGCATTAAGTAATACAATGCATCGTTTGCAGCCTGTCTCCCTAGCAGGGCTCGACATTAATGGTTTCCTGGTTGACCTTGGCTACCAAATTGTTAATGGCAACAATTAAGGTCACCTCTCTTTACTAGATCATTGAAGTCATGTTGGACGTTGATACATGTATGCGCAAAATGGACTACAGATGTTTGTCGGTTAGCCGTGATCTGTAGCGGGACTTGTTATAGTTCATCACATCTTACATTGTAATAAAAATAAATCGATATGAACAAACTATGCTTGTCACAGTAGAGGCTATGAACCAAACGCAATGTTTTGCATTAGCCTAAAGTGTTTATGCTTTGAGCGCGCTACAATTCAGACTAGAAACGAGGCCGTGCCAGTTGCAGTGGCAGCACGATTGGTTTACAAGGCGGTGGCGCTGCGAACCACTCAGGTGATTCTTTCAGAGAATGAAGCAGTTTCTGCTTCGGACGTCATATGTCACGTGATTTTTCCGTAGCAAAGCAAGCTTCGGAGCAGTGGTTCAAATGGAATTGTAGTTACTGGTTTGAAGCACGTATCGAAGCTTCAGTGTCAGACTGCCATCACTACCAAATAGCACAAAGGAGTTTGATAAAATATTAGTGGGGCAATTTTGTCAACTTAAAATATAGATTGGGACTAGTCCTAGTGTCCCACCCTAAACCTACGCCCGTGGTTATGCCCAAAAAACACACCATGACTGCCCACCTTCTTGCGCCATGCGGACGTTTTATAACTAAACCACACCCAATATGGACTGGACAAACCCCAAATCTTTTTAAACTATACGCAAGTGACCTTTTAGACTGTCATGATAGGGACCTTTGACTGGTGCAAATGGTGGTCCAATAACCTAAACTTGGTCCATAAGGATTCACATTAACCTAGTGCTACGTTGTGTAGGTGAGTCGTTAACAGTTATATTGTAATGGCTCATGTGAAATTCAAAGCAGGCTAATATTAGTGTAACTTTAAATCAGATGACGTTACAGCCCGCTATTCCTATGAAAAGATCATCCTTAGCCACTTATGGGAACATCTCCAATTATCACCCATTTCGTTCGAAAATTCTAAAACAACTATGTTTTTTAATACTTCAGAATAACATTTGATAAATGAACCTTACATTTTTCAGTAGCCATGTGTGTAGATTTGAACAAAATCTGGTTTGGTTCTTACCGGGGCTTTTACTGCCTGAAATATCCGATTTTGTTTACCACGCTCGGAGGTTAGTGCTGGCCTGATTGGTCGTCTATTCCCAACCTTTCTCACAGCACAACATCGGTTAGCACGAGAATTCTTGTCGCAATTCAAAATTCCACTGGAGCTCCAAGCGGATTTGTACACGCAGCCTTACAAGACTGTTTACAACTCTTCGAGTGGTAAAATTTAATTTTTGGTACATAGCTAATTTAGATACACTTATGGTGTGGCTGCTTGCGTTTCTTTAGGAATCCGCCGCCTTGGTTTGTATATTGGTTTGTATAGAAATGAATAATAAGACTGTGTCTCAAATTGCGTACTTCTGCACTTACAATACCTAATTTGAGTGCATAAGGGTGTTCACATGGAAAATTCTAATGACACGAAGGGCGCTGCAAGTTCCCGGATGGTGCACTCTTAACGGTCAAAAAGCTGAGTGTGCAATGCTGGACACTATTCGCCCTAAACGGACGCCATCTTGGCCAAATAGCGTTTTCAAACTTGTGGTATTCGCGGTTGAGAAGGCTGAAGCAGCAGCAGTGGAAAACAGACTTTACAGAGGTAACAAGCAAGTTATAACATAAACGGTTCACAGTATGACCATGTCACTGTCGAATTGAGGATGCCAATAAAGTTATAATAAAATGTTTGCGATCGTCATTTCCGTGAAGTGCACGGAGTTAGTGTTTGATATGAGACAATACTATTTTGTTAAAATTTGCGCACTCCGCCAGTAAGCACACAGTGCACATATGTACTACACGAAAGTGTACTCACGTAAGTACACCAGTTGGGCAGCCGTGGCCTTCTGGTTAGCACTCTGGACTTGTAGCCCCGCCTCGAGCCCCGACCAGTGGGCCACGGCTGAAGTGCCCTTGAGCAAGGCACCTAAACCCTCACTGCTCCCTGAGCACCGCTGTTGATGCAGGCAGCTCACAGCGCCAGGATTAGTGTGTGCTTCACCTCACTGTGTGTACACTGTGTGCTGTGTGTGTTTCACTAATTCACAGATTGGGTTAAATGCAGAGACCAAATTTCCCTCACGGGATCAAAAGAGTATATATACCAATTGATACAGACTCTAAGTGACACATACACGTAAGATGACGGAAACACGGGACTGGTTGTAGCTAATAGGGGGCGTTCCGATAGGTTGCTGCAGATGGGCCACAGATGATTACTGAAATGAAAAAAGAAAAAGAAGTAAGAAGAAAAAGAATTTAAGTCACCTTATTTATATTATTAAATAAATTAGTCTATAAGTGAATACCAGACATCCCAACCTGCAAAAAGTCATTTCAGGGAGGTAATTTTAGAATTTGGTAGTTTGTTTTTTTCATGTAGCCTTGGCAACTAGCCATCTAGTAGGCTATGCCTGAATAGCCTATGCACATAAATTGGCACTTAAACTCACCTCAACATGTCTTTTGCAATCATTTAACCCGGCATGGGCAATGCTAAAGTCACTGTTACAAACAGGCAGCGTGCAATAGGCTACTAGCCTCATTATTTTTTACTCTTATGAGTAGCTTACATTTTCCTTTTTTTGAGGCACTGACTCTGCTATGACTTCCTAGTATACACTGAACTGATTAATTAAGTTCGGGAGATAATAAAGCCCGCCTACACTGAAAACGGATTGGTTGATTTAGCGAAACAGGCCAATCAGGATGCTTTCTGTCTTGGATGCGCTCAGGCACACACGCACCACCCCTCTCTCTCTCTCTCCCTCGTGTGCACGCTACACTCAGATGCACACGCAGTCTCGCATCATGCTCGCTCTTGATCGCTCACTCTAGATTCCAGGAGATTTTATTTAATTTCCGGGCATCAGGGAGCCGCTATCAATATGCGGGAGACTCCCCGAACTTCCGGGAGACTTGGGATGTCTGGAATAGGCTACGTTTGACATTTAAGGGTCGTTGTAACAAAACAAACACTTAAAACGTATCATAACATGAACATTGACATTAATTGAGGATAGTTTCGCTCGTCAGTTCATTGTCAACAGGCTAGGCTATGTAGGCTACCTGCCGCCCAAAGTCACTTTTAGCAGTTGTATCAGCCACGTTGTCCTTTTAGCCACTTTACGTGAGTACCCTACTCCTCATCTACCACAATATTATTGTTTTAGTTTGACCAAAAAGAGCCTACTAACACTCTAGTTTAACGTTAGCACATCAATCTTGTCATCAAAGAGGTAGCATAATAAATGCCGTTGTCATGGTAACCGTTGACCTAGGGTGCGTTCGCGCATAGACATACTTAGTAGTATTGTGTAGTGTTTTATTCATGGCAGAGTAGGCCTAACTGATAGTTTAGCTCACTACAATTTCGAAGTAGCTTGCCCAACACTGTATTATTCACATGTCATTTACCCTAACAAGAATAAGATGCCTCTCAAATTCCTATTCATTTATTTATTTTATATCTCCCCAGAACAACTGCCTTGCTCAAGGAGACTGAATTAACTGAACAATCTCCTCACATCCCTGGAACTGAGGAAGGTGCAGTTCTTCATTGCAGTATTGCAGGGCATCTGCTATACTGTGACTGAATATTTGATTTATGAGCTCCACCTTCATCACCTGCATTCACCACTCTGTGTCCCATTTTCCCATCGTCTGGTTGACTCAGTCCTCTTTTATGGAGTTTACCCAGTTTCACTATGTACTGCTATCTTATTTGCCCACCTGCTGTCTGAAGCACCTTTTTTTCTTAGCCAGTGTACCCAAGCAATTGTAGCAAGGTGGGAACATACAAAATTACATGCACCAGTTGTCGAAATCATATAACCAACTGCATGACAGTAACCTCTGTCTCACTGAGCCTGTGAAGACACTCCACGATTCTTTACTGATTGCAATGAACGGGGCTGATCTTAGCAGTTTCTAAAATGTTTCTTAATTCCTCTTTATTTAATCTCTTCATTGGGGCTGAAACCTTTCTGTGAACTGTAAATAACAGATGCTGTTGATGAACCCATTGACACTACAAGTGACAAGTCACCTTTTTGTTTTGAATTGATGAACTGTTACACTTACTATGCCAAACCAATGTCTGTTTTTTTAAGGATCAGAAACAAACATACAAACTTGCACTTTACAATATTTATTGAACTTGTCTAACAAATGCTGTTGATATTGAACCCAGTTACTCCATTTCCTTTACTTATGCCACACCAATGTCTGTTCATCAAACTTTATTTTTGATGGCACTGAACTGAAAATGATTTTTTTCTGTCAATTTAACTCATTAACTTGTAACAAACCAGTTTCTGTCTATGCTGTCAAACATGGATTAGTTATGTTCCCAGTGTTTATATTGGATGTCATCACTTTATAATATATCATATATCAGAATATTCTATTACTATTAAGCCCACTATGAATATTAAAATACACATACAGCTTTTCTACTGGGAGGTTTACAACTTATTCTGTCAATTTACCTAAGTTTGTCACTAAACCACATAGGCCTACTTGGAATACCCCTCAGATGTCTGAATGTCACTGACCTTGAGTTTCCCCTAGGGATCAATAAAGTATCTATCTCTCTATCTATCTATCTCACTTAAATGTTTATGAAACCTTTTTGTGACTAATGCTGTTGATGGAACTTTTCTGTCAACTGTGAACTATATTTAACTCATTAAACCTGTATCAAACTAGTTTTGTCTATGCTGTCAAACATGTTCCCAGTTTTGATATCGGACGTCACTTTATATCATATATCAGAATATTCTATTACTGTTAAACCCACTATGAATATTAAAATACGCTAAATCATGTGTCCTGTATCATTGCTACATGTATGACCTTTGCAGCAAAAAAGAAAACGCGTAAGAATCTGTTAGGTATTCAGTGAGATATGATTAATTAAGTGCGCTGACAGCTCATCGCACCGGCCAAACAGATTACACTGAGTGGAGTGAATGACCGGTCCATGATGCCGGCTCCACGTCTCGTCAGCGCTAGTAGGGAGTAGTGGTCGATGCAGCGTCTATGTATATTATGTCTATGCGTTCGCGAGCACATTTAACTGCAGATTTTGCATGCGTGCACTAAAGTCACAAATCTGTAACAGTAAATTTGACGTCGTACATATTTTTTTTTGTTACCCTGTTAACACAAAATAGGGGCTACGGGTTCACAAATCCTATCCTGTGCATCACAACTTCCAAGAGTCATGGACTTGCCACTTTTGCTATCGTTGCAGCGCAGTTGGTGCGAAACACACTCACACATAGCCTACGTGTTTCATAATCTGAGAACATGCACAACATTCGTGCATTCGTAAACCCAAATGTGAACTAATGCATCATACTGTATCAGAAGTTGTAGCCTACATCTGTGAAATATTTTCTCACAAAGACATCTGTGTCACCTGATGTGTGTCAGTGATGTACTGTAGATCCTGTGAGTTGCTAGCCTAGAAATCTAGACTCACCCTAGCGGCAGCAAATTACATTTGCTTCCAGGGTTAGTCTAGCAAATCTCCGTTGGCTTGTGAGCTCGAAAAATTAAACTTCTATCAGGCCAATCAAATCGTGTATAGAGTCGTTAGGTCGGCTTAACATAATGATTGATGGCAGAGTTGCAACGGTTTGGCTTGAATTCAAAAGTTTGAACTAGCCAACTAGCTCCGCTGGTGGGAAAACGCATGGGACTCAGCGCTGTCCTATTGCGTGCAGAGGGAATTTGAAAGACAACCGATTATCCCGCCCCTCGGACTGGGCACTGCGAACGGTGAGTGCCCAGACCCTACATTTGAATGTGGGTCTGGCTCGTCAGGCTAGTGAGTTGCAGTGTTTCCCACAAAATTGAATTCTATTTGTGGTTGCAGAATTAACTTGAATGCAACAGTCTTTTAACAAATTAGCGCAGTGTGGTTATGATGGAGATTTAAGCACAATTTAGCCAGTCGACTGTTATGCCAACAATTGACGGATTGTTAATGTTTTCTTTAAACGTGCATGTAGGTTTGTTGAGACACAAGGAGGCTGTGCAAAGGTGCACATAGCTCTATAATAAACGAATTTCATCCAATTTAAATAGTAGGGCGTACAACATAGAAAATCATTGTGTTTTGGTGTTGATATTGTACTGGGCCGTCACAAATGTATGGGAAACACTGAGTCGTTCTCTCACTCTCTCCAAAGCTTTTGGAATTTTGTAAAATAAGGTTTCAAATGAGTAATTGGTATTTACCAATTATCTGTTTATCTGTTCTTTGTGAAGAATAATGTATATGTATGCATTAACAATATATTGCCTCATTTGCATATTTTCTTTTATTTTTTAGTCAAAGTGTAATACAAAAAATATGTATCTTAAAGGAATTATCCGGAGTAAAATGCACTTTAGATCGATTTCCGGATGATTGGGGGTACACACGTTGAGTTGACATCAAAATTATGTCATTCGGATGTGTTTTGAGAAAGTTTGATTGTACCGTTTTCAGTCACAACTCGTAGCCTGGAAGTGAGCGGGGCATTTCAATTGCGCCGCTACAAAACGCTATTTCTATACCTCTTCTACAGTTCCAAACAACATAACACTTACGTGGTAGTGAGTAGAGGGTCCCTAAAGCCAAACCGAAGTATCCCGAGGTCTTTATGTGGTCGAATAGAGAGTCCAGAATGAATTTCATCAAGCCAGTACCTTTCCGGGAATGTTGCCATCTTTGACGCCACCTTGAGGGGAAAGTCCGTAGGAGTCTTATTGCTGTGTAACACGCTCTGGAAATTCACAATTTCGTCGCCGTTTTAAAAAAAAAAAACATAGTCCAGTCCATACAACTTCATTTCAATTTCGAAAGAAATACTGGACTATGTTTTTTTTTTTTTTAAAAACGGCGACGAAATTGTGAATTTCCAGAGCGTGTTACAACACACTCAGCAATAAGACTCCTACGGACTTTCCCCTCAAAGTGGCAGCAAAGATGGCAACATTTCTGTAAAGGTACTGGCTTGATGAAATCACTGTTGCAGAAATCACATACAAGAAAGCATCCTCTTGATTGTTTGTACATTTTTGCATATTCCAACATAAGGAAGCAGCATGAGGAAACTTGTCGTTTTTCTGCCTTACTACTTTTTTCTAACTACTTTTACGAGTCTGCAGTATCACCGAGTAGCTGTTACAACAATCTTTGGTTACAAGAGGGTCTGGCGTCCCTTTGTTATGACGCAACTTCCTGCGACGGTCATTCGTCGGAAAATGACTTAACTCCCTCTCCTTTTGGACTATTAACCATAGCCCTGGGAAGTAGGGGTGCTGCAGGAAAGCACGCGTATTTATATGTCATACCACTCACGATCAGAAAAAAAGAAGCTCTCCGTCCCCCTGTCTATTATTCTATTATGCACTAAAAAAATGTAGGCCTACATTAGACCTGGGAGATCTAAACAAAAACTAAACAAATTAACAAAACAAATGGAGATATTCTATGACGCTAGCTTTATGGTACGACAATATGCCATATTAGGTAGGCTAGCTGAATATTACCGTGAGTTTCCCAAGGAGCTGAACACGGGCCACCTCAATCTTCAGTTTAAAATGATGCATAGTGTTATCGGGGAGTCTCGGTGCACCACGGTGAAAGGTGGCATGGATATTAAGTAAGCTCCATCCACAAACAAGAGCTCTCTTCAGCGAGGTAGATGAACTTATTCATCTGTGTCTTTGCGTGTCTGTTTCAGTGGCCTCCTCAGAGCATTCTTTCTCTTCTTTTTGATAGTGTAGGTTAAAGGCTACACTGTGCGTTTATGATGTCAGCATTTGTTGTAGGCTATATTTGTGATATGTGGATCAATTTAATGTAGGCTAGCCTATGAATATTGCGTTGTGTAGGCCTATGTTATGCATATGTTTTGAGTCAATGTGTTCTGTCTAATATGCTGTGCGATAGAGTCTTTAGCCTGTTTTGACACCCATGTCAGAAGCGTCAATAATTATTACGTTTTATTAATGTTGGTTTTCAACATTTTTATATTTCTCGTGTTCACCGTCGATTTCGGTGCAAGGCTACAGCAACTTTGTTACCTTACTAGTGTAGCGTCAGATAGCAGACGGTTACTTTGTTTGCGTTAGTATCAATCTGTGGTTTGCGACATTTTGTCGCATTTTTTCTGTAGTGTAGCCATAATGTTCTTGACAGTGATGTATGCCTGTGCTGTGTGTCATGCAATGCCAGTATGCTGTTGTCCATTAACAGAGAAAGGCGTTCAAATAAAATACAATAACTTTAACACCCCCCCCCCCGACTACAGCACCCCCAACCAAGCGGTTTCTCACTTATAAGTACTTTGTCTTTACTTTTGACTATAAAAATGAACCAAAACAGACGGAACAGAAATGAAGTACCTAATAAATCCACGGCCACTCCAGAGGCTAGCGCAACAGCAGCTAATGAAGCAGCCAGCGCACCAAGTGGGCTGATGGCTGAAGTTCTGACTGAGGTGAAAGGAATGAGAAAGGACATATTCGGAAAGGTTGGAGAATATTCAGGAGTCCTTAAAAGGTGTGAATGAACAAATTCAAGGGTGTGAAAAGCGACTGGATGAAGTTGAGCAAAGAGTGAGCAACAGCAGGGAGCTCGAACAGACCGGCTACTATCCTACATGATACGCAAACAACGCCGCTTGGAAGCACACTGTGAGGACATTGAAAATCGTTCGAGGAGGTCCAATTTACGGATCTATGGGGTGAAGGAAGGAATGGAGGGCAATGAGAATATGCTAGTGTTCACAGCAAATCTGCTAAAAAGGCTCTGGATATCCCTGCAGAAGATCTAGGTATCGAGCGCTCACACAGATCCCTTGTGTCAAAGCCTACTGAAGCCAACTCCTCCAGATCGATTGTGGTGAAGTTCCTTCATTTTCAAACAAAACAACGGATCCTGTATAAAGGTTGGAATACTAATATTGTCACCTATTGTGGTCATTTTCACGACTTTTGTCCCGGGTAGAGATTTTGGCACACATCCCACGTTGTTCAATGGGGTCATATCCAGTGGTTCTCAACCTTTTTTTAGTGATGTACCCCCTGTGAAATATTTTTTCAGCCAAGTATCCACTAACCAGCGCACAAGAATTACCGCTATGCTTCAACCACGACTCCATCGTTTGAGTTTTGACAGTGATTGACAGGTGATGGCGGGTGGCATGTGACAGGTTGGGTTGAACCATCCGTTTTTAGGATAATGAAATTGAATAGCCTACTGAAATATATAATTCATTTTATGAACTTATATTTCATAAACTTATATTTTCCTGAAATATTTATTAAATAATTGTTTATGTTGCATGGATTCTACTTTTTATATGTATATTTTTAAATCTCACGTACCCCCTGGAGTGCCTTCACGTACCCCCAGGGGTACGCGTACCCCCATTTGAGAACCACTGTATTAGTCTTTAACAGTTGAGATATTCTCTGCTAAATGAAGTGCATACAAATCTTACCCAGGACCTACAGTAGGAGAAATAGGCTACTTGTTAAAACCTAGAACTAAACAATGGTGAAGCACCGTTTAGTTGCTATGCAGTTAAGCTCTGGAACCAACTTTCAGATGAGAAAGTTGCCCTTACTGTCAAATCTAGACTTAGAGTCTACATTGTTAATTAAACGCACGGGCACATCGTATCCTGCCACCGACACCGGTGAAATGCACCGAAGGTTCACTACTTAGCTTTGGTCACATGATGCGGATTTTGAACGATGTTTCGAAGCAGTGGTCACATGCCATGGTTGTTTGAACCACGTTTCGAAGCAGTGTTTCGAAAAACTTGTGCTTTGGAGCCTCAACACTGATTTGAGACGTCAGTTTCGAACTAGGCTATCCTTTGTCGGTTCGTCTCTCTGTTTGTCCTGTCAGAGTCCAGTCATTCAGCATCTCAGAAAGGTATTTCCTCCTAAAACACCAGTAGGCCTACTTGTTGCTTTCAGTTTTTATGTAATAAACTTGTAACAAACATGACAGTATACTAAATAGAACTTCTACAATGCTACAATGTCAGTTTTTTTTTTTTTTTTTTTTTAAACATAGGTCTCAATGTTTGCATGTTTCTAGCATCTACTACTTGTAGCCTACTACTCCACTAGATTGTAAAGTTCATCACATCAGACACTGACACACACATCTTTGTTCATGATTTCTGGTGGAAAATGTATTATAAAATCTACGCTATTTTACTAGTAATTAGACTATTTTATAGCCTGACGTAGTCATACTCAATTCTAGTCAAAATATGAGTCTGATACTGCTCCATTGGGACATAATTATGGGGCGTGTTTCAACCGATACAGGGGGGGAATGCCTCTGCACTCAATTGGATAGACCTAACCAATCAGAGCAACGAAATAGCTTACCGTGAGGTTTAGGAAGAAAACACGAATCATCCTTCTTCTCCACAAATCCCTTAACATTGTTTTCTGGTCTTTTGTAAAAGTGTGTGCTGTCAATAACTCCTAGCTCATTAGCTCATCATTAACTCATTAGCGAAATCTAAGAGATAGGTAGTAGGGTAGGCTATTAGGAAAAAACTGATAGCCTATATCCCCTCCATTTTTAAAAATAATTCTGTTGAACACTGATATGCTACAAACATGTTAAACAGCTGCGAAACGCTGTCGCAAATCCCTCGAACAGGTGGTCAATCAGAGATTTCAAACGAATGAGGGAACATGTCGTAATGCAACAGTGCTGTTTTCCCTTGATGAAAGTGAAACCACAAGTTTTCCCACATCTCAACTTTGGCCAAAGTTTTCAGAAATAATCGTTTTCAGTCATAAAACCTCATTAAATAATATGCATTTTCCATATGGGGTCTTAAAAGCCATGTATCCTTCTAGCCACAGCATTTTTGTTTCAAACATAAGCCTAATCTAAGTGTGCTCAGATGACGTGATAGACCAGGTGCTGTTGCTCACCTGTCCATCATCGTAAAGCCCGATTTGATTGGTCAGCCCGATCTAGGGCGAGCATACTTGCTCCACAATGGAGCAATGCCAGACCGAACTTCCCGACCACAAATGTTGTGGGCGGGACTAAGTTCGGAATGGCATCCAGGCTACTATTTTACTAGTAATTACTAGTAATTAGATTATTTCAGGCTACAATACCTCTTTTTGTCTTCCTCTCTGTCTGTATTGTTATGCATTTACATAACACTAACACGAGATATTGCAAGTGGACACAGTCAACAAAAATAAAATACTAAAGAAGATATATGAGGATAGCCTGACGAGCCAGACCCACATCAAGATTTGCAGTGCTCAGTCCGAGGGGCGGGATAATCGGTTGTCTTTCAAATTCCCTCTGCACACAATAGGATAGCGCTACAACTCATGAGTCCCATGCATTTTCCCACCAGCGGAGCTAGTTGGCTAGTTCAAACTTTTTACAACTTAAAAAAAGCTTAACTCATGTCACGCTGTTCGCCAACAGCAACATCCATCTTTGTTTTTCGAGAAGCAGGGAATACAAGCTGAACCGTTGTAACTCTGCCATGAATCATTATGTTAAGCCCGCCTTCCGACTCTATACACGATGTGATTGGCCTTATCGAAGTTTAATTTTTCCAGCTCGCAAGCCAACAGAGAGTTGCTAGAATACCCTGCCGCTATGGTGCGTCTAGATTTCTAGGCTAATATGAGGATGGATGGGACTGAAATCATTTTTCAGTCAGTTGTAACAAGTTTTCAGTCAGTTGTAACAAGAATGACTGCTGTCATCATATGGTAGCCTCTATAGTGTGCGGGTTCACAGTTCATTTCTTATTATATTCTAATTATTATATATATATACTATACATTACTATATTATATATATACTATACATTACTTATGTAAGTATGTATGTATGTATGTATGTATTTATGTATGTATGTGTGTATGCATTCATGTATGTATGTATGTATGTATGTATGCATTCATGTACGTATGTATGTATGTATGTTGTTATTTTCCTATCTTCAGGGACATATTGTAAGGTTTGCTTTAGTCCTTTGCATAACATTGCAAGCTCTTCTCCATCTGTAACCTTTACCCCAGTCTTACACTTATCTCCAATTCACTTTTAATGGAAGTGATGTCAGTGGATAGAATGAGAATCGGGTTATTGTATTTTTCTTTGCATTTATAAAAGTATTCCTTTGTTATAGGTATTGTTCAGTAGCCTGGCTCTGCTCTCCTACGCACTTCCGCTCAATTTTCATTTTCCTTCAGTACGTCGTCTGGGTTTTAGGTATATTTGCTGGTTTTCTGCAGGCCAAATTTTACCTGTCCAATCAGCGAACAGAGGTGGTGGCTGAGAATGATGACGTTGAGGTCGTGCGCTAGTTTGAGCTTGACAAACGTCACAACCAAACGTTAGTGATTGGTTATGGCAGATCCAGTGTGGCTCTGGGCAGATCCAATAGTTTTAAACTTCAACAGAGTACTCGCCTTCAAGGAAGTTAACGCTTGGCAATGGAAAGTGGCCAGACTCTGTACAAAAGAAATGTTCGTACGAGAGTCTGGTAGGACCAGGCTAATTGTTCAGTATTATCTTTTATTTTTTCTTTATAGTTACTATTAAATAACCAGGTGGCTTATGTAAAGAACGCTCACATCCCTTACAATTCATTAAAATTGTATCAAAAAGTGCAATACCTACTATGTTTTCAGCATGTCCCTATCTATGTTTGTCTGGTCAGCTCAATCTGTATCCTGTGGCCAGGTGAAAACATGACCTATGTGACCTGTCTCATCCTTATCGATCTCCAGATTCTCTTGGTTCCACTAAAAAAAGTCTTGCAAGTTGGAGCAGGACAATCTTCAGTGTTCTCTGTCCTAAGTCTCGTCTGGTAACAAACGCCAGGTGGGTGATTTGTCCCTCATGATGTTGCCTTGACCTGATATTGAGAGTGGAGGTGAATTTAGCCCTTGGCTAAAACTCAGGCGAATTATGCTGTTATCATACAAGGCCTAACTTCAGTTATCATGGTAAATACAAGTCAGAGATGATGCACTTAAGGAATGTGTGTGTGTGTGTGTTTGAATATGCAAGCATGTGTGTCTTGGAGAATGTGTAATCAGTTGAAGTGTGTGTGTGAATCTATGATTGTGTGCGTGCATGCGCGCGCCTGTGTGTGTGTGTGTTTGGGGCAGATGAGCATGTTTCATCACGACGATCAGTCTAATCTGATGTCTTACTGGAGAAGAGTGTTATCAGTCAAGTGAAGGCGTTATCTCTGTGTGCCATGTGAGAAACTCGGAGATGGGCAACATGACACCCTCAGATAAAGACAAGCATTCAGTTAGCATTCCTCTTTGTCAAACACACTCTTAATCACAATCCTTCAGGTAGACAACACAATGTTAAGAGTTATCAAATGGCTTATTCATGTACATCTCGCTAAGTTACTTATTATATCCATAATCTGTGGTACTTTACACATAACCGCATCCGTCAGGTACAGTACAGTGTTAAGAGTTATCAAATTACAAAATAAGTTATACTACACTCTTTTTATATATATATATATATATATATATATATATATTGGGCTTTTTATGCCTTTAAATTGATAGGACAGTGGAGAATGACAGGAAGTGAGTGGGAGAGAGAGTCAGGGTGGGATCTGGAAAGGACCATGGGGCAGGAATCGAACCCGGGTCGCCGGCGTACGGTGCAGGTGCCACAGCCAGTTGCGCCACAGCTGGGGCCAGAGTTATACTACACTCTTAAAACGAATGTGTTGTCCCTATCTAGATACAGAAAATGTGTTTTTTAATAAAATAAAAACAACGCAAGAAGTGTTGTTTTCAATGCAAGTTGTGCTATTTTCAACACATATTGTGTAACAGATAAAAAAAATGAAACAACAGAAATTGTGTTGTCCCTATCTAGACACGAAGATGTGTTAAAAACCATGGAAGTTGTGTTGTTTTCAACACATTTGTTTTAAAGGTTGTATCAGCGATAGCGGGGATACGTCACTTCTGTTGATGTTCAAACAAAACAGAGAACTAGCTCCCTACTCCCTCCCCCTCCCTCCCATGCAATTAAAACTGTCCTAAACACGCATCTCGTCGGTTATTGGTTGAAACACTTTATTTTGCCCTTAAGGGGTTGCCAACCCTAGTTCGTAGCAATTGTTTTTGTGTACAGATCTCAGAGCCTAGGCTGCCTAGAGACGCGTTTTTTTTGACGGCCTGCTTATGGGGCAGGCAGCTAGTGGATCTTTAGGAAAGATTAGATGAATGTGATCATTTATGTTTGGGCCTTTTTTGGGCCTGAAATCGCTGATACAACCTTTAAGAGTGTATATATTTTGTTCTGTGTTGTGATGATGTAGGCTATATCCAAGCTAATATGTTCCATTTCTCCAGCAATGTGTATCTGTGCTCTTCGACAAATAATCTACATTGTAAGCAAAGATGATGTTGCTAAAAGGGGCAAGAACCTAAGACAATTAAAATGAGCTGAAAGGATCAAGTATCATGCTTCCACCTAGTGGACAAAATAAACTAAATGTGACATGTAACCTTTAGAGAAAGACTTACTATTAAGCATTACCATAATAAACCATTAAGCATTGTTGTTAAGTGTACATATCTTTAGTTGCTCCGCTGAACTAGATAGTAAGATGGAATTCACAATGCAGTACAACACAAGTATATAATGCTGAATATGATATTCATATACTAAGTATATGTACTAAAGATATTATTAACCCTCTTAAGTGACAAAGTCGCAAAATTGTGTTGTGTATAAATAGCATTTAGTTCAGAGCGGTGTGTTACAGGATTTAGTAAAAATGAGTCATGATACAAAATCAAACGTTTTGTCAGCTGCATAATTCCGGTCATGCTTAATATATTAATGAGTCCTGTTGCCAATTAACATTATCATCAACAATTTGTGCGGTCACAGTGAAATTATATTGGTTTGGAGAGCAGTCAGGGCCCAGTAGAAACAGCATGCAGCTACGAGAGGAGAAGTTTAGTAAGGTGAAGGTAGAAGTTGACTGTGGCCTAAGATAACTTGTCAAGATCAAAGAATGCAGTAGGACTCAGGCCAGGGTAATGATGTCAGAGAGCAAGAGAACAAAGCAGATTTTGCCTGCGTATCGCTTCACTACAATTAGGATATTCAGTCCTTTTGTTGGGCATTGCTGTTGCACTGCACATTGCTTTTGCCCTGTCATTTGCTATATTTTCAGCTGAGTTCTGTGGAATGGTCATGAAGCTAAGTGATTTGAATTGAATTGTCTTTTGTGCATTTTATCACACAATTAATTTGTGTAAAAAAATAAATAAAAATTCTAAAACCATCACGTTAACCATTCCATGCCTAGCAAAAACATAAGTAGACCCATGCAGAGAGAGAGAGAGAGAGAGCAGTGTTCTGTCTTGTCCATGGCTTGCGATTGTTTGCCGTCATCGAGGCGTAGAAGGCCTAACTGAGGGCCCCCGATGAGTGCCTATCTCTGCAGTGGACCACCTAGAGAGAGGTGAGAAAGCGATAGAGTGATGGAGAGAGAGAGTGAAGGAAACAGAGGACAAGAGAGGAGATGAGTGAAGAGACAGGGTATTGAGATGTAAAGAATCTTAAAGAGGTGGAGAACAAGTGGGGAAAAAAGAAAGAAATGTGTTGATATGTAAAGCATCTTTTGTGATTTTTTTAAAATGATATATTAGTAGAGGCCTAATTGGAGTATTTTTGCACCATCTATCTATTTTTGCACCAAATAATATAAACTAATACGGGTAATATTTTCTAAATCATTATAGCATGGTCTCCATAGAAAGTGTTAAAACAATATGATTTTGTGTAAAATAATATTTTTCTATTTATGTAATAACATAAAATTATCATATTTTTTAATTCTGTTTTTCTCCAAAAGCATTTCCTATTATGCCTTGGCAAAGTCAAGTATGTTATGCCATTAAAACTGACAAAACATTAAAATGTGTATGATACACATCGTTTGTGGAAAGAGAAGAAAGATATGAAGATATGAATGACCATTTTCATATTCAAGTGTTTCTTTGTGTCCCTCTCTGACCCTGACCACTGGAACACTTCCAGTGAGGCCACGGATAAGAAGGTCAAGAGGCATGTCAAGCATCAGCGCCAGAGAATCTTTCTCTCTCCCTCTCTCTCTCTCCCTCTCTCTCTCTCTCTCTCTCTATATATATATATATATATATACATATCTCCCTCTCTCTCACTCCCTCTCTATCTCTCTCTCTTTCTATCTCTATATCTCTTTCTCTTTATCACTAAACCAATGTTAAATATATTTAATGTTCAACATATTGTTCTCTCTCTCTCTTTCTCTCTCTCTCTCTCTCTATATATATATATATATATATATATATATATACATTTCTCCCTCTCTATCTCTCTCTCTCTATATATATATATCCCTCTCTCTCTATCTCTCCCTCTCTCACTCCCTCTCCATCTCTCTCTCTATCTCTCTCACTCTCTCTTTCTCTTTTTCACTAAACCAATGTTAAATATATTTCATGTTCAACATATCTAAAAGCCTCCAGATTCCCTAAAATTAAAATTAAAACAACCCTGACAACCCTAAACCCTTGCGAACCCAGTTTGGAAAAAAAAAACATGTTGCTGATTGCTGATGTACTCAAGTTCTCCCGTGTCACAATGACCCAAGAAGAGGCAAGAAGGCCAAGTAAACACGCTGAAGTAGTATTGACACAAATGTTTAAGTTTTAAAAGAGCTGTTAAGGGCCATTGACCTGGAACTTTCAGCGGCTTGGGGGCCTCAGGGTACTTGTTTGGACAGAAGTCTTTGGAATTTGCCACCCTCATCAATTACCCCGTCAGACGTGACTGACTGACGGAGGGAGAGACACACAGTAGCCTCCACTCGCGCTGTTGACCGACTGAAGTGAGTGAGTGAGTGATGCCCAGCATGGAGGTCGAGTGTGAAGGAGAGGTGATGGGGGTGGTGTCAGATGAGCTGTCTGTCCGTCTGTCCGTCGTGTTTCATCAACACATGAGCTGGTAAGCAAACACACGCACACATACATACACACACACATACGCACACACACACACACACACACACACACACACACACAACCACATGCATTAATGTAAATATGGACAAAATATACATGTTAGACTTCCATCACATTAATTTACAGAACAGACATGTGCACATACACGCACACAGACACATACACACACACACACAAGCACACATATACAACCACACCGTGACACTGTTTCCTCAGTTCCTCTCCACTGGGGTGGTGCCTCTCCTCTCCTCTTGCCCCTTTGCCTAAGTGTGTGGTTCAGGGCCAGTGCGTTAAGTGGTGTTTGCTACTGACGCCTGGTTGCTAATGGGGGCTTCCACAGACAGCTAAACCACTGGGGGACCCACAGCACGCGCAGTGTCACGCACACACACAAACACACGCTCACACACATGCAGAGTCTGGCGTCAGCTTAGTACACCCCTCCGACTGCTACAATTCATGCTGGTGAACCAGGACGACCAGGGCCAGACATGACCAAGGGAGAGGTGAGGAGGGAGAGAGAGAGAGAGAATGCTTTTGGAAACAGTCATGCTAATAAAGCTTACTTGAGAGTGAGAACAAGAAAGAGAGAGAGAGGGAGAGCAGATAGAGAAGGACTGAATCAGGATGTCCTTTGATGTTTGTCCTAAAGTTCAGAAGTACTTTACTTCAGAGAAACATTTGTGTAGTATTAGCAGTCTCTTCCTCCAGGGGGTCATGTTGCATGCCTTGCATGGCTATCTGACTTGTAAAGGTTGATTAGCATGACGGTACCAAAGCTGTGTGCTATGCTCCAACAGAAAAGTCCACCACCCCTGCTCATGTGTGTGTGGCTGTTTTTGTGTGTGTGCATTAAAAAAGCAGATGGGGTGCTGAGCCTTAATATCTATTGACCTATCTGTCTATCTAGCTATCTATATATAACTTTCCTAAATTGGAACTGTGGAATCAATAATTTAATGATGCAAGACAAATACTATGTGATTTTGGCTGAAGGTTAGATGATGGTTTCTCTATGGCAGCCAAGTACTGAGCAGGAGAGTACTGCTCTGTTCACACACATTTAATACTGCTCTGTTTGTCTGTCTTTCTCGTACCAGATGGAGAATCAGTCCGTCACTTTAAGCACTAAACAAAATCATACAAGATTTCATCAAGCGTACATTGAAAAGGCCAACAAACAAGCAGAAGAATAACACTTCTATCGAGACGGAGAGGAGAGATAGAGGCTCAGAAGAACAAGAGCAAGAGATGCAGAAAAGACGTGCAGCACAGATCAGACGATCTCGGAAAGCACAGAGAGACACTGAGACATCAGTGGCCTTCATCTCTATGCATCTGCGTCAGTGTTATGGGAAAGGATCGCACCTTCTTTCATTCGCAGACAATAACAGATGAGAAGTTGTTAGACTCAAAGCTGACAGATAACGTGACTGTATCTTCAAATAAATGTAAACAAACATGGTTGCCAGAGACAGAGATTGATGTACAAGCCGAGCACACGTACGTTGAAGGTGATGGTGATCTTGTGGTCACAATCGTGGGAACTCGCTAGTGTAGGCGTGAGTATCAGTAGGCCAGGTGCGGTCTTACTCAGGTAGTGTCGAGGCAGGATGTTATCTAAAACATGGAATCAGTTTACTGATTCACCAGAATGTTACATAAAAAAGCCATGCTTTTGAGTGTTCTGCTTCTAGACCCCTCAGTGTCACAGTCACACATCAAAGTCCTAGATTTAGAAGGAACACGATTTCTGATGCCTTACTAGTAAATAGCAAAAAATAGAACTAAGAAATCTGTGTGTGTGTGTGTGGTTGCATTATTGTTTGTTCACTGTAAACCAGAGCCTCATTATTTCCCCTTAAGCAGCACATACACTTTCTCATTTTGAAATATATATATAATACATCCTTGTCAGATAAGTTATCATTGTCTCCATCACTGTAGGAGCCAAAATATTGCACCACACTGTAAGCTCAGGTGTTTCTCACAGTAGCTGTCAGTGAAGCTTAGTGAATCTGATTAGACACGAAACAAAAGCGCTCTTTGTGTACTCCTTGTCAAACTGGCTACATGTTCTTTTGTAACGCAAACTCCAGCCGCTTGTCTGATGCAGGAAGTGAAGGACTCCTAAGTAGTGGTGCCACTCTGTCTCGCAGGAAGGGTTTATCCATGCAGGTGTCCATGTGGAGGTTTTATGACGCAAAACGCATGTACAAACAGTTATTTAGAGAAAGACAGCTATTCGTGTGGACAGAGTGAGACTCGGCTAAAGATCTGTACACACACACACACAGATATTATTTATGAAAATGTAATGTAAGGATTTAAAACACATAAAACAGAGAGAGAGAGAGCAGGTCTGAGATGCAGGAGTGGCAGGTCATAGCAGGGTTTGTCAACTCTAAAGTGGGCCTGCATATCATATAAATTGTTGTAAATGTAAATGCTGTAAATGTAAGTGTCACAACGTTATATGCATTTCATATTCCACCAAACGATGCTGTCAGTGGGCATTTGGAGGCTAATATATATTAATATTTAGCCCACATCAATTTGCTAATTTAAAGGAGAATTCCGGTGTGATTTTGACCTAAAGTGTTTTGAAACATGATACCGAGTGTGAACGTATGTCTCATAGCCCATCTCGGCTTGTCTCCTGCACTCCGAAATCTGTCGCTAGTTAGCCGATGCTACCAACAAGGCGGTCAATGGTGGTGCCTCGGCATCGGCATAGCCATGCAAATAAATCACTGTTTTACACCATTTACGAGGCTCAATGTATCTCCACACTTCATTGGTAGACTTCCAAGGGCCCTGACATTTAAAACGAGACATTGAGAACTTTGAAAAAGCACTGGTAGTTTACTTACAAGACGATTTATACAGACAGTATCTTCTCGAAGTTTAGCGTTTGCAGCCATCTTGAATTTAGTCACGATAAGTCGAGCGATGAGTAAGAATGAACAGGTATGATAAGGGATCAGATTCCAAAAATAATTCCGTGGAAATGCATGGATTCCAGTTGCTGCTACTGGAAGAAACTGGAATCCATGCATTTCCACAGAATTATTTTTGGAATCTGATCCCTTATCATACCTGTTCATTCTTCCTCGTCGCTCGACTTATCGTGACTAAATTCAAGATGGCTGCAAACGCTAAACTTCGAGAAGATACTGTCTGTATAAATCGTCTTGTAAGTAAACTACCAGTGCTTTTTCAAAGTTCTCAATGTCTCGTTTTAAATGTCAGGGCCCTTGGAAGTCTACCAATGAAGTGTGGAGATACATTGAGCCTCGTAAATGGTGTAAAACAGTGATTTATTTGCATGGCTATGCCGATGCCGAGGCACCACCATTGACCGCCTTGTTGGTAGCATCGGCTAACTAGCGACAGATTTCAGAGTGCAGGGGACAAGCCGAGATGGGCTATGAGACATACGTTCACACTCGGTATCATGTTTCAAAACACTTTAGGTCAAAATCACACCGGAATTCTCCTTTAACACCATAGGCAAGACCCTGAGTGCAAACATTAATGAATAAGCTTAGCGCTCAGTGTCACACGATAGCTATGGTTCATGCACAAGAATGTAGCTTGTTGACAGAATTTGCACGTCATTTAAATTAGGGCCCATCGAGTTCGGCCTCTCTGAGTGCAAGGCATTTGAAGTAAACGTCTCACCTTTTCATGATCATCTGATGTTGAGTTTTTGCTTATCAACAAATGAACATGCAGAGGCTGGGGTTGTAGTGTGATACAAGGTTTCTTGAGAACCAGGCCTTTTTCTGAGAAATGCTCTTGACCTGGGAGGAAACACACACACACATGCACACACACACGCACACACCGACATAATTATTATCTGCATGACCTTTTCACCCTGATTTTCAGTGCATAGGGGTCCGACTCAGGTATGCATGTCTTACTTGTAGAACGTACAACTAACCCCTTTCAGCAATTATGTGCAATCATTCTCAAGTAACACACTCAAATAACACACACAATACACTCAACCTCTGTTTCATCATTGTGGGAATAACACTGGCTCTTGGACACACATTAGCTTATTTTTCCAAACAAGAAAACTCTTCACGTTGATAATCAATGTTCTTCGCATTCGCGTCATTTTCTTTTCTTTTCCAGCTAATATGCACATGCTGTTTGCTCACATAAACAACTGAAGTGCCCACAACAATCATTCCCATTGCTGAAGGTAAGATCAATGGGCTAGCTAGCGTGAAACAACACACTCTTTCAAGCTTTACGCCCGGGTTCTTTTGCGGGACAATGCCAGGTTCACCACCTGGGGCTCTTTCAATAACACTGCGGAACAATTGAGGGACCACTGCCGATTTCGAGATGAGAGTGATAACCATGGGGATGGTCCTCTGTGTAGCTCTATAGAAGACATGATGCTGGTTGCACACTGATTGAATACAGATAAATGCTAACTGCAAATACAGACTGGACTGCAGGTGTTGGCACATACGCTCGTTTATCTGTAGATGTGGGATTGATTCATGTCTTTCTTTCCTTCTTTCCCTTTTTTTGTTCTCTCTTTCTCTCTCTGTCCTGAGTGTAAGAACAGTGGGAGAGGAGGAGGAGGAGAGGCAGAGTTGGAAAGACACAAAAGAGGAGTCTGTCAAAACTTTCCTGGCTTTTGTTACTGTGGGAATCAACGTTTTTTTAAAAAACGATTACAAGATGAAGAGGGAAAAGATGACTATGACAGTGCGGGTGTCTAGTGAAGAAGGCCTTAGGTAGAATTTGCTGGAACAGAATGGAACTTTAATCAACATACACTCGGAAGGTCAGGTGATTGTTGGGACTGAAAATTAGAAAAAAAAAACGCTCTGTTGGAAAAATGCCCTGTGTGCTTTTAAGTAAAAAGGAGAAAGAAACAAAGAAAGAAAGAAAGACAAAAAGAAAGAAAAAGGATTCACGTAACCCAACGAGGCGTTTAAGTTTGATTGGAGATGAGGTAAGGGTGGGTGACAAAAGCCCCCCCACCGGGGGGCAACAAAAGGCAACATGGCAGGGGCGGTGCCAGAGAACGCGGTGTGAAATGAGGGGTTGTGGGATGCCTGCGGGGGGCTGCACACATGTTGTCATGCCGTCATAATCCCCTCGGCCCCAGGGCAGAGTTAAGTCAACGGGTCTCAGTTTAACTCACCCCAGAGTCCTCTTTCACCTGCGCTCAAGAGCCACTGGGGAACAATACACAAGTGACTGTGTTTATTTTAGCTCTAATCTGTTCTCCTCTTCACTTCTCTTCTCTTTTCCTCTCTTCTCTTCTCCCCACTTCTCATCCTCTCCTCTCCTTCATTTCTCTTCTCCTCTTCCCTCTTCTCCTCTCTTCTCCACTTCTCTCCTTCTCTTCCCTCTTCTCTCTTCTTCACTTCTCTTCTCCTCTTCCCTCTTCTCCTTTCTTCCCCTCTTCTCTTCCTTCCACACTTCTCTTCCCCTCTTCTCCTCTCTTTCACTTCTCTCCTCCCTCTTCTCAGGCTGTTGGTCGAGTTGTGAGGACGCTTTGTCTTTATTCCTCATCTACAAAGGACAAAAACTGTAGCTGTCAGCAAAAGGCTTGCGATACAATCTGACATGCTGTATTATAAAGGATGTCTGTCATACTGGAAGAAGTATAAAGAAAAACACAAGGATCTAACAAGCCAAAAATAGTATCAGAGAGATAGCTGTCCATCTGTCAAAGCAGTAAGTGTGTGTGTGTGTGTGTGTGTGTGTGAAAGTATATCATCATGTCTTGTACAAATGCAGTAATCACTTTGTTTTACTTTACATTGAGAAAAGCCCTTCATTGAAACTATGACTAACACGGGTGCGCTACTCTTTTTCCCAGCATGTCAGAGTTGTCGTCACCCTCTTCAACTTCACCGTCCTCACACACTCGAGGTCACTCTGGGGTCAGACCGAGGTCAGGGGTCATGTCTTAGGCTAATGACAGGACTCAGTGGGCCACTGCTGAGATGGGAAGGGATCAAGCCGAGAGCGAGGAGGAGAGGGGAAGTGACCACGACAAAAGAGAGATTAGCGTGGCCTTGATGTCGTTCGTCGTCCACACAGAGGGGAACTCAGGGTCCAGGGGCCGACATATTGTGCCATTGTCTTGGCTCTGTTGTCCACTCACTCCGCTCAGCTCCTTTGAAGGAAATGTTAACTTTTATAGACTTTTGTGTCAGACTTGTTGGGTTTAATTGATAGGTTTGCAGTCACTGGTGCG
Source organism: Alosa pseudoharengus (assembly GCF_046254945.1). NCBI lineage: Eukaryota > Metazoa > Chordata > Actinopteri > Clupeiformes > Clupeidae > Alosa > Alosa pseudoharengus. The sequence continues at coordinate 15,386,315 of NW_027468640.1, forward strand.
TGAATGATTGTTTTAAAGAAGCCTTGTCAAGTTGTGACACTGAGGAGGAGGAGGCTCTCTTTTAAAACGAGGAGGAAGAATTGACATGAAAGGAAATGTTAGAGGTTTTTTTTTCTTTAATAGCTGACATTCTTCCATCCCTGGTACTGTCAGTCAGCTTGTTGGCCTCATACATAAAACTGAAGCTCAGATGTATGTTCATAGTTCCTTTTTCAGAAGTGAGGAGATATGATACTTTATACAGTATTAAAGGCATTTGAATATATTTTTTTATTACTAAGCAAAAACAAATTACCTCCTGTAGTGAAAATCTTTTCTTTTAAGGGGATTTAACATAGGTCTTTTAGATTGTACAGGGAAAGGGCATAGATTCCGACATCCTACATTCTGTCAAATGTAGAACAATATAGAATGTAGAATGGTCCTGTGGAGAAAAGCGTTCTGTTTATAACATTACAATTTCCTTTTGAATCGTGCTGTTTGTCATTGCCATCCTGGAGTTGTAGGTAATAATTATACTTTGGTTATCTGAAGAACTGAATGAGAACACAAACCCTCTTTGTCTTGAACACCAAGTATGCCTACCTAAAAATAATAAGGAAATAACTAAGTAACCAAGTTTGGCTTATAATTAAATGGCTATTACTATATGCAAAGTACTTTTGTCAAAAAAAGCACCTGCCCTAAATCCCTATGTCCCTAAGTTTATCCTTTAATGACATGAACTGATGTAAGTACGTTGTTCTAATTAATTAAGAAAGCATTAGGGACGTAGTGCCTGGAGCTCTGCTCCTCATGAGCCTTGAGGAGGAGGGGGGGGGGGGGGGGGTCAGAGAGAGGGGAGACCCCTGCAGGGAGAGAGAGGTAAATAGGTAAATCCGGCAAACTGTCAATAAAAAGCCAGCTTCCACTGGGGCACAACAGATCAAAGGTATGGGCCACCTGGAGGAGGGAAAGGAAGGATGGCACCGACCTCTCAAGACAGTCTCAACAATAACGCATACAATGATAATGAGATACTACACATGCACACATGCAGTCACATAGAGAGAGACAGAGAGAGAGAGCATGCACACATGCAGTCAGAGAGAGAGAGAGATCATATAAGTGTGTGTATGATGTGTGTGTGAGAGAGAAAGAGAGAGAGAGAGAGAGAGATCATGAGTGTGTGTATGAAGTGTGTGTGTGAGAGAGAGAAAGGTAAGTGTGTGTGTGTGTGTGTGTCTGTGTTTGTGCATGAGATTGATCTCCTACTGAGTAAATGGCAGATGTTCCTGCCAGGTAATTGCCTCTTTTACATTTTGTAAAGAGAGTGTGTCTACAGCTGATGAATGTTACTGTTAGTTCAAACAGTTTCAAAAAGGGAGGAAATCAAAAGTTCATCCTATCAAAATCAGCAGGGATACTGGGTCATTTACTCACTCAGATACTAATGTGCCCCTCAGGGCCAGTTGAGAAAACCCATAAATGTGTGATTTTACAGTCAAATATAGGTTAATTGATTAATGTGATAAATGTGGAGTTTCTTGTTCAGACCAGGACCTCCTCAACTGAGAATTAACAAGATCCACAAAAAAAAATTCTATTATATGCATTTTCATATTATTCATTTTTATTCCATATATACAGTATATATTTTTAAAGAAAATATGAGAACATTATGGACTATGGAAAAACCTTGAATTCATCACTAAATCATGTTTTTTTATATAAATATTATTTGGTGGGGAAAACAAAAAACAAATTTGTCAGATAGACCTCCTGTGTTGATGAGCCTGTGCTTTCCCAGGGTAGACAGGAGAGCAGAGAGCATCAGCATGTAGCATTAAACAGACACAGAGTCTCCCTTGCTACAGCGCAAAACACAACACACCTTCATTCAACATCCCTCAGCACAGTTTACCAACCTCGTCCTCCAGCGTTTGACAGGACCCTCCACAGAACGCTTTCAAGGGGAGAGAATCACACCATCTTGATCCAAAGTGGATAGAGAGCCCCTATGGCCCGTGGTGGGCTTGTTCTGGCCGATTAGAGAAATTAACTGACTCTGTGCACCACGGGTCATGACCAGCACTTACAAGTGAAGCACTCACTGAAGCAGCCAGTCAGAGACAAAAAAAGACGGAGGCCCTTGTATCAAAGGACTGGGGTATAGCTGAGGTTCAAAGCGTGTGCCTTCTGTGAAAACATCTAAAGAACAAACTTGTTAGTTGTTTTTTTGTTTCTCAAGACTCAGGGGAAGCCATCTGAAATCACAAATATTGTCAGAGCTAAGAGAAACAACCACACATAGTGTTAATTTTTTGCCTGTTTTTAATCTCTTTGAATACAGTCACAGTTTCTGTTCATTAAGTTTGAGAATAAACAAGTCATTCAACAGAGACACTTAGACACTTTGGGCCCTAACTTCAATGTCAGACAAAGAGTGAAGTCGGGAAACAAGCATCTAAATCATGTGGTGTGTGGTAACACTGAGCTTATAGGATCTTGCTCATAGTATTACATTTACAAATAGGTTATTAAATTAGTCTCAGTTAGACTTCAGACTTTGCCCTTTGCCTGACATCTAAATTAGGGGTCCATTGTGTGAAGTTTATGTAGGACTAATTACATCTACACTTTCCATCCCTAGTGATTAGTGGAGTAGTGTTTCACTGTCGGCTAAATGCCGTGTGAAACATGATGACATTGACCCCTTCGTCCTCTGACTGTGACTCACTGCCCTACTCTCGGAGGTTATCAAAACTGGGCAGGTGAGGAGGAGTGTGTTCACACCTCACTGAGAGTTCATTCACTGACAGGCGATGACAGCGTTAAAGCTTTCGTGGATAATCTCCCTCACAGATTTTTCCGGAATCCGATCACTCAATAGAACGAGAGCGCTGCTAAGAGGAACAAGCTTAAAACTAATGAGCCATGAAAAAACCTTTTCCTCTAGCTCATTGTTTTGGGACTTGTTGAGTGCTTATTCATGAGAATAAATGTGAAGCATCTCAAATTAAGAGTTTCTTTTTTTTTCTTTTGACAGCACAAACTTCACAGCAGGTTGTCACAAGGTCAGGCACACTATCTGAAGCTCTGTAAAAGGTGTCCGATTTCTTTTTAAGACGGGGGTGTAGTGATTCACTTAAATTACAATTTATAATCCTTACAGGAAGACAAGGATTAGTCTTCATGGCCTTTTTGATGTCGTTTTAGAGTTTATCTGAGAACCTAGTTCAATGTTTTAGCACCTTCTGACATGTCTCACAACAGGAAAGGATAACAACTTTCAATTCTCCAAGGTTAGCTGCACGTGACAACAATCTTGGAAACTCTCCTCGGATCCTGATAATAAAGATTTAAATCATGACAATAAATCAACAATCTGAACCATCTGCATCGTTTTTGCGCTTTATGACATGAGATTATACTGCACTGCCATTCCTACTGGTTGGGGATCGATCCGGCAACCCTCCGGTTACAAGCCCAAAGACCTAACCAGTAGGCCATGGCTGCCCCCCACCAGTAAAGTTTTTGGCACTTATTTGTAAATAATACATAATATATAAGGTCTCATTGATTATTCTTTCAATAAATGTGGCCAAATTATATTATTAATATTATTAAAGTATACAATAATGTTAAGTCATTATGTATTTATGTTACTTTTTGATTTCATGATGTTTTGGGTCCCTTTAGGAATCCCTTTAGTGTTTGTGTATTTTCGTGGTAAACTGGATTTATGATTTTACAACATGTTATGCACATTGTTCTGCTAGAAATGCCAGAAATGGATGCATTGACCAAAAATAAAGAATCCCAGTGTACGCTTACTGGTGCCAGCATATGTAAGACCACCAAGACTATCTGCTGTCCTGAATTCCTTCCAGCCTTGGCATTCCTCAGGAGCAAATTAATCCTCCCGATCTGATGATGAGATGCAAGTTTTATCAGCTAAACGGCAATGAGGTCTGCGTGTGTGTGTGCGTATGTGTGTGCGTGTGTGTGTGAAAGATAGTGTGTGTGCATACAATTCCCCAAGGTTAGCTGCACGTGACAACAATCTTGGAAACTCTCCTCGGATCCTGATAATAAAGATTTAAATCATGACAATAAATCAACAATCTGAACCATCTGCATCGTTTTTGCACTTTATGTCATGAGATTATAAGGCACTGCACAACTATATGTCATGTATAAGTTATTTGAAATATAGGGCTATGCATTATATGCAGCTATGGAGTTTAATGTAGTTTGAAGCAGAGTTGTCTTGAGTCATGGAATTCATGGAAAAAGGACTGGTTGGTTTACTGATAGACTAACTAAAGAAAGTCTAACTATATGCATATACCATACTAGACTGTGCATACAGCATGTGCATATACAGTTTACATACATAAATACACACTTACTCTCTCTCTATCTCTCTCTCTCGCTCTCTCTCTCTCTCACACACACACACACTCATCCAGATGGCCAGGTTTAGGTAAGTGGCTAATGTCCCCAGATAAACATGTTATTACCTGGCTGTTTAACTGACCAAGCTGTGTTTTAATAAGTGGTAATTGCATTGTGTCCGTTGAGCTGTTGTGGAAAGCTATTGTCCGAGGCTGAGAGAGAGATCTTTAGTCTGTAGATTGCTGTAGATTGGCTTGACCTCTCTCGCACTGATCTGGTGTCACTAGCGCCTCCAGAGACCAGCTGGGGCTTTTGCTTCGTTTGTTTGTTTGTTTGGTAGTTAAACAGACAGGCAGATAGATAAACAGGGCTTTATGTTTTCTCAAAAGGAATCTGTAGAAGATCCGGACCAAATCTGGCAAAGACCTGTCCCGGACAGTTTTGAGTCAGAGAGTTAGCTGCTATTGTAAAGGGTCATGATAAAGGTGCTGCTATAACTTGTGGGCCATTTAATAGAGTTGTCTATGGTCTCTGTCAGTGCAGGGACCTTGGAATCATCCCTAACTTTCCCTTGCCTAACGACAATGGAAACAGATAGGGGTCACTGACCTAAAAAGAACACTGGACTATACATTTTATTCCGTGGCTGATGTCACATGGGAAACCCCTATTAAAAATTCTCCAGAAAAACATAGCCACTCTTGTTTGACATCCCTGAGAAACCTGTAATGTTTAATATAATTTAGAAAGTGGTGCATTGTGTGAGTAAGTCTATGTGATGGGTTAAGGGAGTGGTCTCAATGCCATGGCACCGTTCCAAATACAGTATGTTGGGTTATTGTTAATAGGACGTATCTGACACACGGATTCTGCCACTATGGGGTTTAGTGCACTCTTTAGTAGTGCACTCTACACTACTGCATTTCCATGCACAGAGGTGTAGGCTTTAGTGCAATCCCAGTGTGTGGCTGCATGTCTCTCTCAGATTAAACTGTGTTGTTTTTCTCAGACGTGCACGTCTAATGGCCGCATTGTTAACACAAGTGCTTGATTGAAAATGTCTCTCAAAGTTGCTGACCCACGCGTCCACTTTTTTTTTCAACTCTTACTTACGCGTGCAGTGTGCAGGTCTGTGCGCTTTAAGGGTTTTCAGTTTCTGTGTGGCTTAGAATAATTATTTTTTCAAAATGCTGCAGATGTTTTGGAGGTCTGACATTCTTGATGACCACTGCAAAATAAATAAAGACCACTTTCATGGGCAACAGGCTTGTGATTTATGTTTCACATCATTTTGTGCACACATACACACAGACACACACACACACACACACACACACACACACACACACACACACACACATACACACACAGAGAGACACAGACACACACACACACACACACACGCGGAGAGAGACACAGAAACACACACACACATAGGCACACACACACACACGCATACACGCACAGAGAGAGAGACACAGAGACACACACACACACACACACGCATACACACACAGAGAGAGAGACACAGACACACACACACACACACACACACACACACACGCAGAGAGAGACACAGACACACACACACACACACAAACACACACAGACACACACACACTCACACACACACACACACACACACAATCACCTCACACACACTCAGGTTTGGGTAATTATTTTGTGTTGCATGGGAGCAGGTGGTACGGGAGAGGGGTCTAATCAGACATCTAGCTCTGAAGAGGATCGAGATAAATATCACACACGCACATACACACACACACACACACACACACACACACACACACAATCCTCTCTACCGGGGGCCCCCATCACAAGCCACATGAGGGCCCCTTGCACCCCGCCAGAGTTAAGCAGACACACAAACAACACACACACACACACACACACACACATTGCGCGCACACACACACACACACACACACACACACGTGCGCACACACACAGAATTGCATTTATACAAGCATTTCCTAATTATCCCGATTTCATTTACAGTTTGCGTTTTGTCTGCAGGTTGGGCAACTGTCTATTATGTTTTGCCATTCTGGCTTGAATCCTGCAAGGTATAGTACTATTCGATTTTGGGTCTCTCTGATTTTACAATAAATAAATAAAGGCCATTGGAGAGATGGAGACATCATCATTACCATAGTCAAGTTAATTCAAGTCACATTTATCTGTGTAGCAATATCCAAAGTTTCATTACTGTAAATTGATTAACCTCAATCTCCAAGTTGAAAAAAACAAAACAATAAAATAACAGAACATGAGAATAAAGAGTAACACTTTACTTGACAGTATCGACATAAGAGTGACATTACACTGTCGTGAACACATGACACTGTCATGACACATGGAACCTAACCCTAATCATAACCCTAACCCTAACCCTAATCCTAACCTCTAACCCTAAACCTAATCCTAACCTTAACTTGTTATGACAAAAAACGAATGTCACTTAATAACAGAAGCGTTATGTCATAAACGTTTGACTTGTTTATGACACATTCGTGACAGTGTCATGTCACTCTTATGTCGACACTGTCAAGTAAAGTGTAACCAAATACTAAAGTCATAACAACATAATAGCACCATATGGATAATGGAACAAGATAATCCAAATGAAATCTGTATTACTGCCATGTTCAATAGCCACTGAAGAGGACAGAGGGCACCTCAATGCCACGGACTGTGTTGGACATCATGTGCCAGGACTCCTACTGCAATCACATCTCTTGTGTTTCTCACCTTTTCTGTTTTTTTGCCCATTGTGTGTGAGTTTCAAGTCATCGCAGATAAGACAAGTTTTCACAGTGTTAATCAGATAGTCATCCTCACGATCTGGCTCTCTGCAATGTACATACTTTGGTATGGTGTTTGCTCTTGAGAAATTCAGATTTAATCTCCCCTGTGCCCGCGAACAGGGATTACAGTAAATGGCTGGACTGGGAGAATGGTCTTCATAATGATTTTAGGTTAGATTTTTCACAATCGTTGCTGTAAATGTTGGTTGGTTGTTTAATTAACGTTTATGAAATATGATGTAAATTGATCGCTGATTTTGACCACTATTTCGGTGCAGATCATCCTAACATGGATAAAATATGAAAGGTGTTTTAGATTAACTGTGGCTGTTCCAGTAATTAATTTGTTTTTCATTAACTACTACAAAAAAAAACTTCAACCACTACATGCATCTGTGCATCCTAGAATCGACAGAACTAATTTCCAGTACATGAATGGGAGTCGGCATTAGTGAGCATTGAGTATTAATTACTCAGGCTCTACTGCCATCTAGTGGACATAGAACACACAACCTAAAATAACTCAAGCAACTTCTGTATGAAGTGAGGACGCATCACTTCAAGATATGCTTACTGTATCTACTTGTAAACAGACCTGTAAACAGAACAGAACAGACCTATATGGCAACAGAACATGTGTGACTGTGTAAAAAAATGTTGCTTTCAATACAATATGTTCCAATATGACACTAATGAAATAAAACATGAAGGTCAGGGAATGAGATTTCACCTGTTTCTCCTAACCCCCCGCCCCGGCCCCCAACACACTTCCCTCAGAGAAATGAACAATAATAGATGATAAGAAAAGAAAGTGTATCTTAAGTTGAACTTAAAGGAATTATCCGGAGTAAAATGCACTTTAGATCGATTTCCGGATGATTGGGGGTACATACGTTGAGTTGACATCAAAATTATGTCATTCGGATGTGTTTTGAGAAAGTTCGATTGTACCGTTTTCAGTCACAACTCGTAGCCTGGAAGTGAGCGGGGCATTTCAATTGCGCCGCTACAAAACGCTATTTTTGTACCTCTTCTACAGTTCCAAACAACATAACACTTACGTGGTAGTGAGTAGAGGGTCCCTAAAGCCAAACTGAAGTATCCCGAGGTCTTTATGTGGTCGAATAGAGAGTCCAGAATGAATTTCATCAAGCCAGTACCTTTCCGGGAATGTTGCCATCTTTGCCGCCACCTTGAGGGGTGAGGGGTCTTATTGCTGAGTGTGTTGTAACACGCTCTGGAAATTCACAATTTCGTCGCCGTTTAAAAAAAAAAAAAAAACATAGTCCAGTATTTCTTTCGAAATTGAAATGAAGTTGTATGGACTGGACTATGTTTTTTTTTTTTTAAAACGGCGACGAAATTGTGAATTTCCAGAGCGTGTTACACAGCAATAAGACTCCTACGGACTTTCCCCTCAAGGTGGCGGCAAAGATGGCAACATTCCCGGAAAGGTACTGGCTTGATGAAATTCATTCTGGACTCTCTATTCGACCACATAAAGACCTCGGGATACTTCGGTTTGGCTTTAGGGACCCTCTACTCACTACCACGTAAGTGTTATGTTGTTTGGAACTGTAGAAGAGGTATAGAAATAGCGTTTTGTAGCGGCGCAATTGAAATGCCCCGCTCACTTCCAGGCTACGAGTTGTGACTGAAAACGGTACAATAAAACTTTCTCAAAACACATCCGAATGACATAATTTTGATGTCAACTCAACGTATGTACCCTCAATCATCCGGAAATCGATCTAAAGTGCATTTTACTCCGGATAATTCCTTTAAATTACAGTTGAAATTAAAATATACAAGAAAATTGCTAAAATCTCATGTTGTGATTAAATTCAGCTTGATTATGTCTACAAGAAATGCATACAAAAGAGAGACCTCATTCCAAATTTTCTGTTTTTATGGTTGCCGTTATCACCACCCATTCACCCTCACCATTCCCAAAAACACAGTCCACAACAAGGAAAAAACAGACTTCACAAAGCTGCCATTCACTTGTAAAATAACAACAGGACCGTTACAACAACACATTGTGTATAATTGCACTATTGTGATGAGGGAGAGAGCACGCCACACAAATCAGCCTGAGGGGATTCTTGAAAGCATCCTCAGGGCCTCCTCTCCACACACAGCCTGCAGCCCCTAATTAACTGTAATCAGCGTCCACGGAGGCGGAAACTCAACCCGGGCTGGCTAATTAGGGAAATCGCCCCCCCCCCCCGTCTCCCTAGCTCACGGCGCGCTGCAAGACAAATAAACAAAAATACTTAAAACAGTAGCAAACTGTTTTGGTTGAATGGTTGACTTGATGTAGCCTATGTACACAGTGATCTAAGCAGAGCGGTCGTTAACTCAAAGGACTCAGGTGTAGGGGAAGGATGTTTGTTATGTTGAAAGCATGGAGCCTTGGCTAATGCCAAATGGCTGTTTGTAACTTCTGAACAAGGACTAAATACCATATAGCCCAAGACTACAACTACTAATTTCACTCTTCAGTTTTACACATAACGGACCATAATTTAAGATAGTGTCAATAATGTGTACGATGTTTGATTACACAGATTAGAATATACAATATATAAGGTTACATTTGCAATACATATATGAGACAGCCGTCTCTCACACTCTGTCAACTTAGGTATTGGTCTAATGTAAGACAAATAATAATAATAATAATAACTTGGACTTATATAGCACCTTTCATGGTACCCAAGGTCGCTTTACAATGAGGGGGGGGGGGGGGGGGGGGTTAGGGGTCCTCACTAGTAACCACCACCAATGTGTAGCACCCACCTGGGTGATGCACGGCAGCCATTATGCACCAGAACGCTCACCACGCACCAGCTTGAGGTGGAGAGTGAGGGAGTGAATGAGCCAATTACAGTGGAGGATGATTAGGGGGCCAGATTGAATGAACCAGGTTGGAAATTTAGCCAGGACACCGGGGAACCCCCTACTCTTTACGATAAGTGCCATGGGATCTTTAATGACCACAGTGAGTCAGGACCTCGGTTTAACGCCTCATCCGAAGGACGGAATAGAAGGTTTTATCACTCAATCTGAAAGTATTTATATATTTAATGGTGTTCCTGTATCACTTGTAAGAGGTATAATTTATGGAGTGGGCCACTGGGTCATTGCACACACATCTCTCACTCTCTCTCTCTTTCCCTCTCTCTTTATCTCTTTCTCCATCTCTCTCTATCTCTTTCCATTTTATCTCTCTTTCGTTTCCCTTGTACTGTACATGCAGAGGCACATAAAAGAGGGATTAATCCACAGAGAGAGGACCTTTGTTCATCCAGGACAGGTGAGAGAAGCAAGACACAATAAATGAGAAAGAGAGAGAGAGAGAGAGAGAGAGAGAGAGAGAGAAAGAGAGAATAAAAGATTCAGGAAAATTCAGATTCAGGCACCGAAGGCTCAGGTAACACAACAACACATAAGCCCCCTGAAAATCCACACCAACTTTTGAAGAAGGAGGAAGTGGAGGATTATGAGGGGGTTGGGGGGGGGGGGGTCATAGAGCACCCTCCCCTTAACACAGAGGTTTTTTTTAGGGTTACAAGAAACATGGAGGTTTGGCTACACAGTATTGTCTATAGGCGTCTCCCAGGTAAAGGCCCCTGCTGGGAGACCACAATGCTCTGCCACGCTACAGTGAGCAGAGTCATTAGTGGCAATTAATACCAATTAACTATTTAGAACCTCAGGTCAGGAGGGACCCACAATGTACAGTAGGTACAACACTGCTACTCACCTACCAGCAGTTACTGTCTGTTATTCTCCATTTCTGTGTTTCTGTGTGATGACTTCTCCTCATATAACCTTTGCAAAATACTGCTGCTACTACAAGTACTATACTACTGCTATTACTACTAATAATAATAATAATAATAGTAATAGAAGAAGAAAAGAAAAAAAGATGTTTCTATAACGCATCTACAGTATAACTATTATAACTACAATTATTGTTATTATTATCATTATTATGTTGTTGTTGTTGTTGTTGTTGTTGTTGTTGTTGTTACTAGTAGCAGTAGCAAGAAGAGGAGTATTTTACATGTTACATGCAGTTCAATATGATATTTTTGCATTTGCAAAAAAAGATAACAATCTGCCGTTCAGTGGCCCATAGAACAGATAATTCTACTGGTTTCAGAGGACAAGTCAAGCCTTTTCCTTATTCCTTTCCAAAAGTCATGCATCATTACAATGCCTGACGCCACTTGCCCTCTGCTCCAGTAGGTCTTACAAGAAATAGCCATATCTCTCTCTGTCATCACATTACCAGTATAACCTGTGTGTTACAGTTGGCAGTGACATCCTTTAGCGGGCAGAGTCACTAAATCACTTCCTTTTGTTATTTTATTCAACTGTGTAACTTCCTGGCAACACAAACAGACGCAGTGCTGGACCTGGGCTTTTTACTTTATTGTTTAGTCTGGTCTGTGATATGAAGAGGTTTTTCAAATGTGACAGAGCACAACAATTTCTTCGGCATGGTTGGCATGTCCAAAGTCATGCTGGATGGTATTGCAACACACTGGGAGGGTGTGTGCACATATGCGCTGCATGGTAAGAGCCTGTGTCTCATTCATGAATCCGTCTGAGACTTAGGGCGTACTCGCACTATGCCCTCCATACCCGACCCGAGTACGCTTGACCCCCAAAGTTCGGTTCGTTTAACCAGTGTCAAATTCGCTTATCCGTGGGTCAGCTTGAGGAGGTGGGCTCGGGCACGGTACGGTTGGGCATTACATGTATGATCGTGCCTGTGCAAAGATTCTAGAGCACAGCAGCTCAACCATGCCTGGGTACAGTATGATAATATGCTGTGTGAGTGCAGTCCAAGAACAGGAGAGAACCACACTCCGGCACAGTACAAGTGAGCCATGCCCAGTGTGAGTATGTCCTTAAAGGAACGCTTTTGGAACACAGACAAAGATCAACAAAGATATTTAAATATGTGCAGAATTCATTTTGCCATTGTTTGCCTAAAATATTCTACACTGTAGGTCTTCCCTGGAAAGACCATCTGGATGACAGTATACTGTATGTTGCTCAAAACCTGTGTACATCATTCAGAATTGATTGTGCCTTGCCAGATGTGCAAAACGCCCATGCACTATTAATGCAGCTCCACACCGTCATGGATGCTGGGTTTTGAACTGAGCACAAGTTGGAAACATTGGCTAGTTGAATAGTCCGTCTCCTCTTTGGGAGGCCCAGAGGAGTCCATGATTTCCAAAAAGAATGGCAAATGTTGATTGGTCTAACCACATGACCCTTTTCCACTTTACATTAGTCAATTATGAGCTCAGGCTCAGATAAAATGGTAGCAATTTCTGTATCATGTCTAAATAAAAATTCTTCTCTGCATGGTTTACACTAGCATTTGTGAATGGAATATTAAACTGCTTATAGATAATGGTTATCAGAAGTTTTCCTGAGCCCATACAGTGATTTTCTTTACAGAAAAAGGTCACCACCACCAATCCAATATTTTTTTTTCAGCCCCTTGTTTTAAAGGTTTCTTTGGATTCTCTGACTATTGTAATGGTATTATGTACTATATATGATGAAATCTTCTAATCCTTTGCGATTTCATGATAAGAAACATTATTCTTATATTGTTTCTTCATTTGTCCACACAGATTTATACACAGTGATGAATACCTCCACATCTTTACTTCTGAGAGACTCAGTCTCTCTGGAATGCTCTTTTTACCCCCGTTCATAATTCCAGTTCACCTAATTAGTTGTCTCCTTTTGTTGTCTTTATCATTACACAACTTTTCCAGTCTTTTGTTGCCACCGTCCCAACTTTTTTGAGATGTGTTGCTGGCATCAAATTCAAATGTGCTTATATTTTCCATGAAATAGTAAAATTTTCTCTCCTTCAACAGATGATATGTTGTCTTTGAACGTTACACTGACTGAGACCCAGGGACCAGCACAGACACTCTCATTGAGGGTCACTGTTGTGGGTTGTTAGGTTACAGATAAAGTGACTCCTATTGAAACTGCAATTTTGATTACATTGTCATGGACCACCTGTGGGCATTGAAAACCCCTGTCCTTGACTGAGAAAGACAGACAGAAAAGATGAACAGACAAAGATAGAGAAGGTCAGAGAGAACAGACAGAGAAATAGACAGACATAGACAGACAGACAGGAGTCAAAGAGAACATCATAAACAGGCAGACAGACATACAGCGGGGATAATAAGTATTGAACACGTCAATATTTTTTTCAGTAAGTATACTTCCAGTGAGGCTATTCACATGAAATTTTCACCGGACATTAGTATTAACTTAGGTAATCCACACATATATAAAAATCCAAACATTAATGTCTAATAGTAGAGTTATGACTAGAAAAGTGGAATGGCACAGGGAAAAAGTATTGAACACGCTAAGAAAAAGCAGTACATAAAGGCAAGGAATGGCCAAGAACAAACTGGAATCTATAAGTAGTTAGAGAAATAATCTCTCCTATCTGTGTAAATTGATATAATCTGGGTTAGTACATACTGGTGGGCTATAAAAAGGTTTTTTGTTACCAAGGTGTCACACAAGAAACATTTCATGATGGGTAAAAGCAAAGAGGTCTCCCAAGACCTTTGCAACCTTATTGTTGCAAAATATATCAATGGAACTGGTTTCATATGCACATCAAAACTTCAGAATCATCCAGCAAGCAGTATTGGAGCCATTATCTGCAAGTGGAAGGAACATTACTGCATCATCAACTGGCCATGCACAGGATCTCCTTGCAAGATTTCTGACCAGGAAGTCAGAAGGATAGACAGAAGAGTAGGCCAAGAACCAAGGACCACTCAGAGAAAGCTCCAGAAAGACTTGGTACAATTGTTACAGAGAAAATCATAGGTAATGTACTCCACCGCCATGGCCTCTATGCACACTCATCCCACATGACTCTATTGCTGAAGAAAAACATGTCAAAGCTCGTTGAAAGTTTGCTACACAACATTTGGACAATCCTATGAAATACTGAGAGAATGTATTCCGGTCAGGCGAGAGCAAAATTGAACTTTTTCAGATGTCATACTACACACCATATTTGGAGGAGAAATGGCATTGTGCATCACCCTAAAAATACCCTACCACCAGTGAGGTTTGGAGGTGGTGGCATCATCTTATAGTACTGGCAGACTTCATACAGTTGAAGGAATGATGAATAGAGTCATTTTGTTCCGGGAGAATCTTGCCATCCACCAGGACAATGAGGATGAGACATGGCTAGACCTTCCAGCAGGACAATGATCCAAACCATTCAGCAAAGAAAACTCTCAATTGGTTTCAGAGAAAGGAAATCAAGGCCCTGACTTTAATCCAATTGAACAGTTTTGGAAGTTGACTAAAGATCAGGATTCACAAGAGGAACCCCTGGAATATTCAATATTAAAGGACTATCAGTTTAAAAGAATGGGCCAAAATCACACCAGAATACTGTAACTGATTAGTTTCGTCATACAGGAAATGCCTTGAAGCTCTTATTACAAATAAAGGATTTTCCCCAAAGTATTTAAGAAATTTCAGCAGCCGTGTTCAATACTTTTTTCCTGTGTCATTCCACTTTATTACACATAACTCTACCTACGGACTTTAATGTTTGGATCTTTTTATATGGGTGGATTATCTGAGTTAATACTAATGTCTGGTGAAAATTTCATGCAAATAGCCTCATTGGAAGTATACTTACTGAAAAAAATGTTGACGTGTTCAATACTTATTTTCCCCGCTGTATATATACAGTACATGTAGAGAAAGAGAGACAGAGAGGGACAGAGATTCATTTCATCCGTTTTTGTTCTTTTCCAAATTGTTCAATGTTGCAAGGTTATTCTACAAGTTATTATGCTGTTTTATTTCGATGCACTGGCAACACTGTACTGTACCTACAACCATGCTAATAAAGCAACATTGAATTAAAGTTGAATGGACTTGATGGACACAGGGTCAGGCAGAAAGCCATAAACACAGACAGTGAGAGAGTGGATTAACTAAAAGAAAGAAAGAAGAGAGAGAGAGAATTGTTCCTCAGCAGCGGGACGGGACATGCTGCTGTGTGGCGCCTGGTGTTGGTTCATTTCCTCTGCAGGGGCACCCGGGCCATGCTGGTATCGGGCAGAGCCCAGAGCCTACCTGCAGCCAGGCAGCCATAAGTGAGGAGTGAGGTGGGTGGCAGCCACTAAGCCAAAAGGGTTGGGGGGGGGGGGGGGGGGGGGGACCAAGCCAGGCGTAGAACAACCGCCCTCAGCTTACTCACGCTCTGATGACACGGCAACATAAACAATTAAACATACTTATACAGACACACACACACACACACATTTACATGTGCACGCTCACACACATACAGTACGCACACACAGTCATGCACCCTCACATGCGCACATACACACACACATTACAGACACGGATCAGCAGGCTAACCTAAACTGCTAAAGGCACATTGTGCGGTGCTAATGGTGTAAGAAGGGGAAGTACTGCATGGGCTTTGCTATCTCTGTGATGTTTCTGTAGTTCTGTACTGTAGGATGTATGAAGTAATTGGGTCCGTCTGTCTGTCCGTCTGGACATGTGTCTGCTCAAAGAATTAAAAAAAATACTGCTTAAATGTATTTCTTATTTTTGTGAGACAGTCCTTAGATAGACTTATAAACAGTTTCTTTCCCTGGGCCATAAAGTCCCTGAAATCAAGTGTGTGTGCACTAGATGGTAAATTATGTATATGTTGCTTATTTCTCTCCTTTTATTCTCCAATATTTCACTGTTTTCTTTTTAATTCTGCGATGCACTTGCCGAAGAAGCACTACAATTTCATTGTAGGCTATATCTGATATGCAATGACAATAAAGATTTTATTGTATACAAAAACTATGCAAATGTGCAATAAAGTTCAGTAGATGAGTTTTTTGTGTCTAAAATGTTGCACTTTCTGCATATGAACTACAAATAATGTCTCCAAAAACCTGATACTCAGAAAACTACAGTTTTGACATCTGAAGTAGTGCAGTTATTTTTTGTGAGGGAGAGGGTCCTTCTACATCAGCCAGATCTTGAATTCTGTTGGGGGCCAAGGGCCAAAGGGAGACCCACAACCATGTATCAGTTGTCAGTAATACTGGAATTTGTGCATTTGTGTGTGTGTTTACACACGCAGTCACATAAAATACTGTTGCTGAAATATCCAGAAAATATCCCAGTCCGCTTCATGTAAAAGTTGTTCACATTCTATGAAAGTGGTTACAGCATAAGGTCACTTCTTCCTTAATTTGCTCAATTATCCCATTTCCGTCGTCAGCCATTACCACCGTGCCACTTACATTGGTACAACACAGTTTCTCATTCATCGTCGAAATAGCGTTCATTTGTCAGTCCTGTCAGGTAAGTGCACGCTCTTTCGAGAACCCTCGCGTGCCTCACGTCTGAATGACCGTCTTTTAAAAACACGCCTCCGTCATTGGAAACCCATTTGAATTTTAAATATTAGCTCATGGTAGTCGTCTTGAGAGACAATATTGACTCGGCTCGTAGTTAAATCTAAATGCTTAGTGTTTTCGTCATACGGCTGAAGGAATTAAGGTGTCTGTATGTTAGTGTATGCTAACATGCGTTGAGTTGGTTTATTTTTACAACGCTGTTTTCGCTCGTTTGGCTGTGTTTTAATTTAGGTTCCACCACCTGTCTGTAATTGCCCCTATGATTACGGCTTGAAGAAAACCACACTTAGGTTAGGCTTGCTTTCTGAACCGATGAGTGAATCATTTCCATCTCTCTCCTTCTTGCTTGGTCTCTGGCTCACAATACAGTAGGCTAAGGCCTGCTTACAGTGGGCCTACAACTCTGCTTTCGCCAGTGGTGTAAATAACTGATCAATAGTGCACCCTAGTGGGCAATCTTTAAAAAGTCATCAACCATTCAACACTTTTATCAACAGTGGCAGATCTAGAGATTTTTTCCTGGGGTAGCAAAGGGGTGTCATGAGGTTTTAGGCTTTTTGGATGGTGTAGGTCTTAATTTGTGAATTGTGGAGCCTTTCTCTGTGTAATCATTATGCACAGTCTGTGTATTCTGTACTTAATTGTACAGTGTCAAAAAGCAATTCTAGGGGGCTTTGGGGGTAAGGTTTATTTTTGAAATAAAAAATGACGTTAGTCCGCACACTGAGAACTCCTTTTTAAAAGATTTTAATCACCACATGTACACATGTTCACATGTGGTGATTAAAATCTTTTAAAAAGGAGTTCTCAGTGTGCGGACTAACGTCATTTTTTATTTCTGAAGTATTCTGGTCCAGCACCTGTTTGAATCTGGATGTGCGCGTTCTTTTTTGTACTTAACGTTTATTTTTCACAAGTTTTCTGAACAATTGTACATAGCGCAACAGTGCAACTATGTAAATAAGTACATTTCATCTGTTGTTCCTCGTTCGTGGAACACACTGCCAGTTCCTACAAGGGCAGGGACATCCCTCTCCATTTTCAAAAAACTCCTGAAGACCCAGCTCTTTAGAGAACATCTCTTCTCATAGCACCACTTACAACAAGTCTTGCTGATCCTAGCACTTACCAGCCGTCTTAAACTGACACGTAACTGTAAAAAACAGCACTCACTGATGCACTTATTCTTACTGTACTCTACCGTTTTTTAAATTGTCCTAAAATTGTTGAGAGAATTGCTTTAAAACTTAAACTGTTTACCATGTTGTTAGTCGCTTTGGCTAAAAATGCATCAGACAAATGTAATGTAATGTAATGTAATAAATATACAAATATACAGCACAATATACATACACAAATATCCTCTACCCACCCCCACCCTTCCCAATCCCCATGCATCCTCATCCTCATAACCTATCCAAGTTTATATTTGGAGTAAAGTGCACCTACATATTGCCACCCTCAATCAAAAAAAAAAAAGGGTATACCCCACATACATAAAAAAAATGATACATAAAAAGAGGCATAAATAAAAATAAATAAATAAAAAGTAACACAAACAGTAATAATTTCCAGCCTTTCCAGTTCAGCAAGATAAGTCATCGGGCTAATAAGGTTGCAATGCAATGTCACCACTGTGTGAGATCTTCTTGACCACAGGAAGTGGGAGTCATCAGGCTTGGTCCCAAATATGGCCGTGACTGGATTGATTTAAATAGCAATGATTCTGAGGGTTTAGGGTTATGCTTCCCTGGAGAAAATTTTGAAAAAATGACCCCTCGAGTTTTGAGCAAGGGCGCAGGAGATATTTTCAAAGTGAGGGGGACCAAATTGTGAGCAAAAACCCATGTAGTCCAATCAGGCTTCCAGATATTGGACCACCACTTCTGGCCCACTGTCAATCATCATAATATTCAAAATGGTAAAGACTGCCGTTAAAATCAACTATTAGTATTATATTAACAACATTTTTAAAATATCTAAATACATTGAATTAAGTAATGTATAAAAACATATTCAAATATTGAAACAAACATTATACCAAGGCTACATCACTTCAGGCAAATGCAAAACGCAAAATCATTTACCCATTGAAAAATATGCTATCTGACATGTATGCATGTAACATGCTATCTGACATATGGGGAATGTGGTGACTATTGCATTGCACGTTGGCTGGGGATGTATAAAATACTGTAGCGTTCAAAGGTTTCAGGACGCCAAGAGTAGTTCAAAGCAAGCTTTATTACTCAGGAACGAGGGCAGGGACACAGACACAGAACACAATGCACACAGGGCAGGTCAAGAAGACACACACACTACACATACAGGGGAGGTCGCAGCCCCCCACACAAAAAGGATCACACACGAGGGAGAACTAAAAGGGAAACATGTCACACTAAAGACGCTAACTTTACACTTATAACTAAGGAGAAATACAGACATAAACCCCCCGATTGTTCACCCTCATATCCCAGGATCCCCTGCGCGGGAGAACGCGAACACTTGTCTTTTTGCGCCGACGTTACACAGCTCCCCCAACAAGCCATTGCCGTCCTCGGCAATGCCCACGAGGTAGCCACATGCTAACGTCGGCGCGCGTCGCCCGCCACTCAGTCCAGTGCGACAGTTCCGCCAACTCACGTGGGGTGCACGCGCCGCAGGAGCTCACTCAACGGGCGCCACGCTGCTAGCAATCCAGTTCGGGCGTGCTAGCAGCCACGTGGCCGACCCGCTCGTCACCAGCTCCCTCTCAGCAGCCGCCCTCAGGCTGCCCTTTCCGCGGCGTGTCACCACGGCACTCCTCCTCTCCAGACGGGGCCCTAGGTGGCCTTACAACCGTCGACACTGTACCAAGCACCGGAACTCACGGGTCAACTGTCGCTGCACCTCCGTCGCTCCGCTCCGTTGATTCACCGACCAGGACAGACAGGCTCCGGTTCCGCTGCAGCCGGACAACCGTTGCTGCCTCGCTCCGTTGTCCTGCTCTGCTCCCGGCCCGCTCCACTCCGTCGTGGTCGCGACGAAGGCTTGACCCCCCGAGATGGCCATGCTATCAAACTCCACACAACGAACTTTTTTTCTTTTTTTAAAAGGCGCCGGCCAACAGGCCAACTAGAACTAGCGCCTAGCACTGCACGGTGCCCCTCACACGCACCCAAAAGTTAAAACCACACACGAAAACAGTCACACACTAGAGGGCCCTTCCGTCGAAGCTGCCCCACCGTCGTGAGTTCGCTGCCCTCAGCGGCTCCGCCAACCGTCCATCGTCTAGGAACCTCTTCCTCGCCGCACTCCCTCTCTGCTCACGCGTCGCGGCTCGCCGTGGAGTCAGCGCCCAGGCCATCGCCGTCCTCTCCGCGAACGCTTCTTCAGGCTCCTCTTCCGGCAAGAACTTCTCCGATGGCCGCAGGCAGTTCCAACCGAAAGCTCCTCTCCTCCGTCGGCAGTAGCGATAGAAGGCCCCGAGCTTTTTAGTAGCCCTTACAAGGGCTCTCTCTGGATCCTCTTGCGTGGGCCTCCACCCAGTGATGAGGTCTCCCGCTCCCAGCTGCTCCCGCTGAGTGGAGGCCATGTTCGAAAGTCGCTTCTGACACCAATGTAGCGTTCAAAGGTTTCAGGACGCCAAGAGTAGTTCAAAGCAAGCTTTATTACTCAGGAACGAGGGCAGGGACACAGACACAGAACACAATGCACACAGGGCAGGTCAAGAAGACACACACACTACACATACAGGGGAGGTCGCAGCCCCCCACACAAAAAGGATCACACACGAGGGAGAACTAAAAGGGAAACATGTCACACTAAAGACGCTAACTTTACACTTATAACTAAGGAGAAATACAGACATAAACCCCCCGATTGTTCACCCTCATATCCCAGGATCCCCTGCGCGGGAGAACGCGAACACTTGTCTTTTTGCGCCGACGTTACAATACTTACAATGTTTGCACTCTGTTTTTTTATTTTTATGGATTCATTTGGATTTTCCTTGATGTGCCTCTGAGCTTCAAATAACTCAAGTCTCTCTTCTTCCCCCCTTCAGGTAGACAAATGTTCCCCAGCCCTGGCGCAGACACAAGTAATAGTTTAGCTAAATTCCCAGCTTGTTTAGGACCCCCTGGCTATTAGATAGGATACTCTATCTATCCGATACTGTGATACCTTTACTGTCTATGAGGGGTTTATGCACAAAGGTAACTCAAGTAAATTAATTGTGTCTTGTAAATTATGTCTGAAATAAATGTTTTAGAACTTGTGTGTAAATGTGGTGTAAGAGCTACTCATTAGTGAAAACGAGTTGATAAGCAGTAGCTAGGGCTAGTTGGTTATTAAACATAAATAAAAGCTAACGTCAGGAGGAGCATGATATAGATCCAAGAAACTTAAAATCAGACATCTGGAGTCTTTCTCAGGTGTGTGTGCTCCTTTCGTGAGACAGAAAGAAAAACTGAATAGGCTATCCCTCCTGCATGCAGGCTTTAGCGGGCGGGAGCGGGACATCATGTTACAGATGCAGGCGGGAGCGGGACTAAAATGACACATTAATGCGGGAGAGGTACGGAATATTGCGGGAGACAGACCTCTAATTGCCGTCTCTTCAAAACTGCGGGTGTCATATTCCCCAATATCCCCCATGCCGCCAGCGCGCCTGCTTCGCAGGACAGACAGCTGACATGGTTGCATTCACTCACTGTGCAGCCTGCTGTGAAATTTCGCGGGGATCGCTGCCTGCACTGATAGTGATGGGTGAAACCATTGTGAGGGGGAGGGGGATTCTAAATCGGCGATGTGGTGCGGGTCTCATTGACCTTCAACATGTATGAACATAAAATATAGCCTACTTTAAAAAATATATTATATGATTCAAATGGGGTGGCAACAGGGGTGGCAAGACTGTGTCCCAGTGGTGGCAGCTGCCACCCGTTGCCACCCCGTAGATCCGCGCATGTTTATGAAAGGCTTTGCATTTATCATGCTCTGCAGTATTTTCTGTCTTTTCCTGGTCCAAGCACACATGCTTGATAAGTGAATTAATAAACTAATTAAACTATTTAAATAATTTTAATTAAATTGATCTAATTAAAATGATCTTGATTGGGGTGGGGTGGGGATAGCCTGTAATTAAGAGCCATACTGTTCTTCGTTCCACTTCGTTGATGTTTTACAATATTTACAAAACGTACAATATTTTGCTGTTTTTTAAGATTTCAAGGCGTGTGTGTGTGTGTGTGTGTGTGTGTGTGTGTGTGTGTGCTTTTTGGCGAACCATGCTGGTATGTGCTTGGCTGGGGATGATGGTGGATGGTGTACCCTGCGACCACCTGCTAAGAGGGGGTCACTATGCCAGGTTCTGTGGGACAAAGGTAGAATGTTCCGCTGGAACTGGAACACACGTGTACACACACACACAGATGGGGACACGCATACACACACACATTATGTGCACACACAAGGGGACAACTGACAAATACATATGCACACACACACATTATTTATAGACATGCACACACACACACACACATTGATTCTGACTTTTCTCTCTCTGTCTATCTCAAAAGTTCACAAGTTTCTCTAATGGCACCCTGTAACTCATACGAATGTCAACAAATACAGTAATTATCATGACATTAGATGGTCTTGTGACTTGGTACAAATCTTATCTGCAATGTTTTCCTTGACCTTTGGGGACACATTTACAGTGATATGTCCTTATTCCCTCATTGCCTGAAGAAAAGATCCCAGCAGATAACTGCAAAGTACTGATTGTTTTATCATTTGTAGCAAATAGCTCATATCGATGTGATTCTGAGATTAAAAGGCAATAAGGCAATAAGTTCACCAAAGAAATTATCAACGTTTTATGACACTGGAAATAAGCACTGCAGATAACAGGAATGACACATCATTCAGCTGGTGTAGACAGCACCAGGCTGAGAGGGAACCAGGTTGAGAGGGTAAGACAGGCTAAGAGGGTAAGACAGGCTGTGAGGGAACCAGGCTGAGAGGGAACCAGGTTGAGAGGGTAAGACAGGCTGAGAGGGTAAGACAGGCTGAGAGGCAACCAGGCTAAGTGGGAAAGATGTGACGTTATTGGATGTTACCCTTGCTCTCTGTTCCTGTGATAGTTTTGGGTCGTTTAAGAGGGGTCTAAAGACAAGGGGGCAGCCGTGGCCTACTGGTTAGCACTTTGGACTTGTAACCGGAGGGTTGCCGGTTTGAACTCCGACCAGTACGGCTGAAGTGCCCTTGAGCAAGGCACCTAACCCCTCACTGCTCCCCGAGCGCCGCTGTTGTTGCAGACAGCTCACTGCGCCGGGATTAGTGTGTATTTCACTAATTCACGGATTGGGATAAATGCAGAGACCAAATTTCCATCATGGAATCAAAAGAGTATACTTATACTATACATTACTGTTCAACATGCACTTAGTTCTTTAAGCGCTTCTTATGCATTATGGTTTGTATAATATTGTTTTATTTCCATTAGGCTGTTGATTAATTTGACATTATTGTTTATTATTGATATTCTCCTTAAAGGTTGTATCAGCGATTTCAGGCCCAAAAAGGCCCAAACGTAAAGGATCACATTCATCTAATCTTTCCCAACGATCCACAAGCCTGCCCCATAAGCAGGCCGTCAAAAAAACGTGTCTCTGTAGGCAGCCTAGGCTCCGAGATCTGTACACAAAAACAATTGCTACCAACAAGGGTTGGCAACCCACTCAAAGGCAAAATAAAGTGTTTCAACCAATAACCGACGAGATGCGCGTTTAGGACAGTTTTAATTGCACGGGAGGGAGGCGGAGGGAGTAGCGAGCTAGCTCTCTGTTTTGTTTGAACATAAACAGAAGTGACCTATCCCCGCTATCGCTGATACAACCTTTGATGTAGTCTTACCATGTTATTGTTTTTATATTATTGATTGAATGGTCATTATTGTTTATTATTGCTTTTTTCCCCTCATTTTCATTGCTTATTTTATCAGGGTATTGATTGAATTGACATTGTTGTTTATTATTGCTATTCTCCTTATTATAGTTTGACCAACATTCTAATCTGTTCCCTGTTAAATTTTAAATATTAAGCTTATATTGTTTTCGTATTTCTATGTCGCTTTGGACAAAGGCGTCTGCCAAATCCAATTACCATAACCATTATATCATCTGCCATTTCAGCTACACTAATTACTCTGTTAGAGTAAAGCAATTGTTTTACCCTCACTATAACAGAGATGATGGTGACAAGGTTTACAGGTTGTGAAAAGAGCCGTTGGGCCCTGAAATGACATGCGCCGTCGGACTTAACAACTGAACAGGGACGGTTCTCCTGGAGTAACTCTAGGTTAAGTGACTTGCTCATGCATGGGGCACAAGGGTGGCAGACCCTGGGATCAAACCCATCGATAGGCCAACCCACCACGACAGTGCTGCTTTGGGAACAGAATGAGCACTGACGGGTGGGTAGACCTATGACAAAGCACTGGCTATTTTGAAGTGGAGCCAAGGGCCCCTGCTGCAAACCAGTCTATAAGAGGCCCATACACACAAATGGGAACACATCTATAGGGGCCTGGGAACATATACTTGGCTCATGCTAATGCTAATTTTAGCCCACCAACTATAGAAGTGCTGCATTACATATAAATCATGATAGGCTAGTTTATATATTTCATGTACCATGTTTAGAAATGTTGAATGAACGTCTCACAGCTGTCACAATTTATTTGACTGAAACAAAGACTAGTTTGAAGCAAGCTAAATCTGACAAGTCGAAAAGGGAATCCCAAATGAGACAGCTTAAATAAGGTTCAGTGGTCACCCGGATGCACCTGACTTGATCCTGCGATATTGACATGCAACAGGGAATGATATTAACACCAGCCACCAGCCAAAATGCCGGTGAATTTGAAAAATGGCTGGTAGATTTCAGACACAAAGTAAAGTCATGATTTACTATTTAGTGGCTGGTGAAGTTGACCATTTACAGTATCTGTCAATATTTCAAAGATTTCTACTCCTGGCACACAATGGTACACAT
This sequence comes from Alosa pseudoharengus, assembly GCF_046254945.1. NCBI lineage: Eukaryota > Metazoa > Chordata > Actinopteri > Clupeiformes > Clupeidae > Alosa > Alosa pseudoharengus. Next base: position 15,411,042 of record NW_027468640.1, read on the forward strand.
CAGTCATTATACTATAATGGCATAAAGTTTTATTTTCTGGCTGGCAATGACTTGAATTTCCCCTGGGGATCAATAAAGTATCTATCTATCTATCTATCTATCTATGACTGTCATCTCAGAACATCACTCATATAGTCTATGTCTGTCTGGATAACCTTTGGCTTTTTCTGGATAACCTTGTGGTTTGCATGTCTAGATGATACGACTTTATCAGTCAGATAATCTGGGCCTCAACTTGAACTTCTTGAACTGCAAACCATTCTCTCTCTCTCTCTATCTCTGTCTGGCTGTCTCTGTTCAGACAATAAACCGTTATGTAACATCACACATGACTCGGTGACCTTAGTCGGATGCTCACTGACAGCCGTGTGTGTGTGTACATGAGTGTTATCTATAGAACTTGCACTGTTCCTCAGTGTTCCACACTCAGTCCATAAAACCTGCACACCATAGACTGCATACAACCTCTACACCATAGACTGCATACAACCTCTACACCATAGACTGTATACAACCTCTACACCATAGACTGTATAAAACCTCTACACCATAGACTGTATAAGAATGTTGCTGCTAGCTCTACACTCAAACTCAAAGATGCTGCGTCTGCATCTTCAATGTTCTCTTGGATGCAGGTGAAACACAAACGCTGGAGTGGGGTGGGATTGGATGGGATGGGATGGGATGGGGTGGGGTGGGGTTGGAGGCAAATGAGTATATTACTGTAATAAGTTGTGTTTTAATGATGCCAACTACAGTAATTTCCTGTGTATTAATTGTATTGTGTATAAGCCGCAGGACAGTGTTTTATGCAAGTTAAAACAAAAAAAAACATAGTAATACCATATTAACTGCCCCATCTGTATTAACCTCATAACTGAAGAAATTTAGCAAAATCAATATATAAACCGCCGCTAATAGTTGGGAAATTACTTATCTACAGTAAAGGCATTACAGACCTCAGGTGCTGTTTTTGTTGATTATCAAACCTGAATTCTACTGGAAACAGTAATTTGTCTGTGGGTACTTATTATTAAAGACTGTACTTTAATGTACTTACTGTATCAAGACACTGATAAAAAAAAGCAGAAACAGAGAACAGCAGAAAAAGCAGAACTAGCAAGCGCAGTGTGTCTGCAATGTGATATGAGTGAAAGAAAGCAGAAGACCCTCAGTTTAACATCCTCTAATTTCTCTCTCTCTCTCTCTCTCTCTCTCTCTCTCTCTCTCTCTTTCTAGTACAAACTAACATGCTTTGCATTGGAACCGACTGATATTTCCTAGAGGTCACCTGGGGTCATTTGCTATTACCACACTCACGGCAGCGCCACAGGGGGGAATGTCTCTCGCCCTCTGTCGGATATGAGAGATGATTTTAAGCTGTCAGACAGCGCTATCCTGGTAATATCCTCAGGGTACAATGGGTGTTGTCCGCGAGTGTTTATCTTTATATTCTTGTGGTGCAATGCCCTATATTTGCTGTGGGCTTAAAGTGTCCACATCAGCAGACTGATAATCACCAAGATAAGGTCGCCTCGCTGACTGTTCGCGTTTATAAAAAGGGTGGGAATGATAGAGAGAAGGTGAGAGAGACAGAAAGAGAGAGAGGAGGACAGAGAGTGAGTTAAAGAGTGTCCTGTCCTACAGTTACTTAGCAAAGATGACTTTCAATGGAACTTGGAAAGTTGACCGTAGTGAGAACTACGACAAGTTTATGGAACAAATGGGTAAGGATTTTGCATGTGTGTGTGTGTGTGTGTGTGTGTGTGCACGAGCGTACATTAATTTGAACATGTGTGTGCCCCTGTATATTTATTATATCATGTTTCCTGTACACATTTGTGTTTCTATGCTTGAGAGGAATAGAGGTGTTCAGTAATAAAAAACAAGACTGGAAGAGAGAGAGCAAAAGCAAAAAAAGGAGTATATGAGGAAAGAAACAGACTGAGGAAGAACAGAAGCACATAATGAGACTGAGAGAGAGAGAGAAATGGAAGGATGACACAGAGGTGTGCTGGCTTCCTAAGTTCACTGTTTTATTCTTAGCTTCGGTCTTACGTGTTGGCAGTATAAATAGTGTTTATAGCCCGCATTTGTCATTTGAAACTATGAGTATGTGGGGGCAGTGACATTGAAATGACACGGGAAGGTAATCTACTGTACAAGGGTGGCGATATGGAGGTATTAAAACTCTAGATAGGTATTAAAAGCTCAGCCATTACACAGGAGACATGTAGTCTTTCAACTGAATAAACCGTGTCGGAACTATATGCGGTTCCCACTGGTGCTATTTGAAACTGGGCCCATGAACTGGATTTTCAAAATTATGAATCCACAATTCTAGTTGATCTGCTGTTTGAAAGAAGCTGCCATATGGAATACTACAATAACAAATAAAATGTGGTTACTAATTTCACTTAAGAAGTATTTGTCTAATTATATTATGATTAAAAAAAGAAATAAAAAACTTGAAAAACAAAACAAAACAAACTCACTCAAAAAAGACTAGGTTATATTTTGAGTAGGTTGTTAGGCTTCTTCAAGTCCAGTATTTAGTTGTTTCTTGTCCAGGCATTAACATCATGAAGAGGAAGCTGGCGGAACATGACAACCTGAAGATCACCATCACCCAGACTGGAGAGCAGTTCCACGTTAAGGAGTCCAGCACCTTCCGCACCAAAGAGATCGACTTCACACTCGGCGTTCAGTTTGACTACGCACTGGCCGATGGAACAGAAGTTTCAGTAAGTCTCTTTGTCGCATGGCAGAGATGCTTGGTATTTTTGTAACTGCCATTCCATTAACTGGAAACTGGAAGGTGCTAACTATTACTTCTGTCATTGCCACCAACACTTCAGCTTAGAATATTGCTACAGCTACTGCTGCTACCAGTGTTAAGTACTGATTTAAGGTAAAAACTGCCAGGTTTAAACATTTTAAAATGGTTAAGTTAAAAACATTCATTTAGAAAAGTCATCAAAAAGTAATTAAATGTGATAAGTTACATTACTTTGATAAAGTAAGTGAAACAGTTACACAACTATTACATTTTGAATAGGATAAGATGTAATAATCTATTGCAACACTGATGATGGTGATGGTGATGACAATGATGGTGGAGGTAATGATGATTAGGTTTATGCTAATCATAAGGTTGACTGATGATGTTGGTGACGATGAAGGTCAAGGATGAAGGTTGATAATGGGGCATGAGCTATCCATCATGTTGTTGTTGTTATTGTTGTTGCTGTTGTTGTTGATGATGATGGTGATGGTGAAGATGCCAGTAATGTTGTTCTTAAATTTAATATTTGACCTGAAATAGAGTGAGAACCTAGCCGTAACCATGGACACCCGTTCACATCTGTCCTCATCTCTCTCTTAGGGCTCCTGGAACATGGAGGGTGAGATGCTGAAGGGTTCCTTCACCAGGAAAGACAACAACAAGGTTCTCACCACCACCAGGACTCTGGTGAACGGGGAACTGGTTCAGGTTGGTTTGGTTTAGTGTATTCACACCAGATTGACAAAATGGGTAGATCCCTAAAGTATGACACAGAAGTTGAGTCACAATGTGCTAATATCGGCTGTGGAAGTGCTAACTCAGACTGTCTTTTTTTGTTGCATATTTACATTGGACACATATTTATGTAATCACTATTAATTGAGTTGATTTAGAATCACTCCTTCGTCTGCACGTTCTTTTAAAACGTGCATCTTTTTTTCTCTTTCGCGCTCAGAGGTAGCCTTCCGAGCATTTGCTCTGCTGCTGGCTTGTGCCTTCACACCGCCCAAAATGCTTGATTGCATTGCATTCTCAACATTTTTAGCTACATTTTCATTTACCACATCAGCAGCATCAGCCTTCAGTGAATCTTTTGTAAATTTGCTTTACAATTACCATCGGGCCCTCCTCGTTGGCTGCCTTGTTATCACCTGGCTGGCCTCAGCTTCGTCGCCATTCACTCCTTCGTCTTCGTTAACATTCCTGGTAGAATTCTCAATCTTTCTGGCCTCTATGTGTCCAGTTACATAGTCTCTGTCTGTTCTTGGTATAAATAAATTTCTAAATATGCGACTTATACTCCGGAGCGACTTATAGCAAAGTCGGCGGCCATATTGCAACGCATTTTGGCCACTAATCGGGCATCTATTTCGGGCAGAACTGCGTGTGCGCAAGGCTTCACCAACCACCTACACCAACCTGGCTCCAGATGTGAGATCACAACACATGATTGGCACAATGTTTTCACAACATACCACATGATTGGCACGATGTATTCACAACATACCACATGATTGGCACAATGTATTCACAACATACCACATGATTGGCACGATGTATTCACAAGATACCACATGATTGGCACGATGTATTCACAACATACCGTATGATTGGCACGATGTATTCACAACATACCACATGATTGGCACGATCTATTCACAACATACCATATGATTGGCACGATGTATTCACAACATACCACATGATTGGCACGATGTATTCACAACATACCACATGATTGGCACAATGTATTCACAACATACCACATGATTGGCACGATTTATTCACAACATACCACATGATTGGCACGATGTATTCACAACATACCATATGATTGGCACAATGTATTCCCAACATACCACATGATTGGCACGATGTATTCACAACATACCACATGATTGGCACGATATATTCACAACATACCAGATGATTGGCACAATATATTCACAATATACCACATGATTGACACGATGTATTCACATGTCATCTTTTGGTGGCGGAAAGGGCGAAATATGTGTAGACGACTGCCATGTTTGCGTTACGAACTAACCCCATACATTTCTATGGGGGATTCTTTGAGTGCAGTGTCTCCTCATTAGAAAGTCTCTGCTTATAGTCGGGAAAATACGGTACATTGAATTTAGAGTTGATATAAAGTTAGAGTAATATATAGAGATATATGGATTAAAGAGTGAGGTGTTTTGACACATCATAGTATAACACACATGTTCATATTTTTCCCACAGAGCTACAGCTATGACGGGGTGGATGCCAAGAGAATCTTCAAGAAGGAGTAAAAATTAAACTGGAACAAGAAGCACAGACATTTCTGCCAAACACACTAGTGAAATGTATCTACCCCTGGGACATAATCACACATCTGAGGTTTAAAAGATCAGATATAGCATCCACATTTTCTCCCCCCTACACACACACACACACAAACAGTGTAGTTATTTTACCTTGAAATAACAGCATCAAACACATTTCAATGGCACACTGATGTACAGTAAGGACAGAGGAGTGTCTGACATAGCAGATGTGCATCCCGTATGCTTGGTATGGCCCTGTGCGCCGTTGTTGTAGATAGAAGCATGTCCCTTTTCATCGGTATTATACATATTTTAGAACCCTTTAGCACTAAATGGGTTCCCTGTACGTTGAAAATTGACGAAAAGTAGAAATTCCTACATCGTGTTTCTGTAAAGCAACACAATGTAAGAATTGTTTTAAATGCACTGAATACCCATTCAGTGCTATGGGGTCTAAAATACGTCGAAAACTGAGAAATAGGTTCCAAAACAAAACAACAAGGTTCCATAAGGCAATGCCAATCAATCTGGGCGTGCATTAGCAATTACAGAGACTCCATTTTGTCTATTGCATGTCAATGTGTCATCAAAATGAGTCTGAAGGTGTTATTTATTAAGGTGTTATTTATTAGTTGAGAAATGTTGATTGGAGAATTAAGAGATGGTTAACATCACTGAGGTATTATATACACCTGATACTATTGGAATGAATGGGGGCGGTACTTTCTCATTCTCTCTGGTGTATGATACCCACTCCATCCAGATAGCAGCTGCTTATGAGACATAATTTGGCCAGATTCAGGCCACAAGCAACTGGTATCTGGGAAATTCTTTATAGCACCAATGCTATGTGCTAATGTAGGCCTATCGAGCCCCTGCAGGGTCATAGTGGTGATTTTGTTTTCTCTGAGAGATTTTGTGTTCTCTCTCTTCTTTTAGATTCCCTTTATAACGATTCTATGTTCTGTGGCAATAGTTGTGCATTCCCTCACAATACCATGCCTTGAGGTAGTTTTGCATTCCTCGCCAAAAAAACGAATTTGCCACAAATTTTGCTTTGAAAGGGAATGCAAAGGTGTAGTGAGGGAAAGCAAAACGTGTGCAGGAATGCAAACAAATTGGAAGGTACATAAAAGTAGCTTATAAAAATAGATTCCCAACTCAAAACACTTCCACCACAACCCAGCAGGGGCGTTGTACTAATGCTGTGGTCTGTTAAAATTTTAACATCATTTAACCAGCAGTTTATTATTCGTAAACAAAATAAGTACAATCATTACAAAGACTTATCTGGTCAATGCTCGTGTTCCAGTGCAAATCCAGTAAAAACAGACTTGTAAGATAAAGAGAAATCCAAAAGAAACTATAACCTCTGAATACACTTTGCAAAATTCTTGACCTTTGTAATAAAAAATATTTATGTCACATTCCCAGTTTGTATTAACTTATTTGGCCCAGTGTTGATATTTTGAAACTTGTGGTCTGACTGCTGGTAAACCGACGGGTTTTGAAGGTTTGAAAGTCACCACAAGATGGTGCTATCACTATATCTATGGCAGTATGTCAGTTACTGTAATCCATGCTTTGTTTCTTCATGAAACTGTCTGTAAACATATAATACATATTTTAATCATGAATGTTTACATTATGAATTTACTTATCCAAGGACATTAAGTTTAGGCACAACACAGTCCAAAATAGGTTATGTTTGTTAATGAATAAAACTTAAACTGAATTTCAGCAAGAGTAAGATTCCGATGATCCAACTGTCTGATACTTACTGGAAGGAAACAAAGGACTCACAAACAATCTGCCAGGACACAAGTAAGTGATGTAGGTCAAGTGTCGAGAAATAAAGTGGTAAATTAGAGGAGTCTGATGCCTGATGTGTAGGAATTACGCAGCACTTTAATGGAACAGTATCCTGTTCCTGTTTTTGCTTTGCATGTGTCATTGTCTAAGAACAGCTTCCCATATCTCCAAGCTATTGTCAAAAAGTGACGTATAGTCCTGGTTCATAGACTCTGATGTGGAATGTTCACATTGAAGACATGTTTAGCCCAAGAGCTGGATTGATTAAAGGCAAAGTCCGTCGAACTGCGTCATCATTTCATGAGCCTCACTTGAGTCCCATTTGTGTCAACATTCCGTCACACACATTCTTTGCAGGGTCGACATGATTGGAAAAAAAAAAGAAAAGATTTGAGAATTAAGCAATAGTTCTCAAGAGAAGCGTTCTTCTGAAGTGTCTTCTCATTGTGTAATAGCTTCGTGTTGGATTTAGTGTCTTTTAATGGCAGCCCAGTGAGTGTCTCTCCCTCTTTCTCTCCCTCCCTCTTTCCCTCTCTCACTCTCATCTTAAAATAACTGACGTCTCTTTCAAGGCTGTTTACAAACTCTCTATCTAAAGAGAATCAGTTTTCCAAGGGAAATGGCCCTTTTGGATTTATGGCAGGTGACAGGTTGTTCTAAAGTTGCCATTAAAACAGAGACACACACGTGCAAGCACACAGATGCTCTCTCTCTCTCTCTCTCTCTCACACACACACACACACAACACAACAGCTGGGCCATTTCCCCTTCATCACAAACAACACAGACACCCATACACACGAGCAAGCACACGTGTTATGAGCAGATAGGATCTAGCCTCTTTTTACCACCCAATTTTCTTTCAAGGTGCCTGTTTGTGTGAGGACAGTATTGAACATTTACGGCTAGATCCAATTACCTATGGGGGGACAAAGTATATCCCTTGCTTTGAACTACTTGAGTGAAGACTGAGCTATGCATTCAAACATAAGGTAATATCTCAAGAGTAATCAATCGCTCATATGACGCAATCCTGCAGTTATGGAGCGGAAAACAGTCCAGTCTCCCCTCAGGTTGCATTTATCAGACCGGGTGATGACCCCCTGCAAAGTTGATGACTAATCCTCACACAGTTCAAACTCTGGTCATGTGATGCAATCTAGTGGCTGCTTTGGAAAGTTGACCACGAGTGCCAGAGAGGGGAAGGAGCTGGTGGATGTTTTTGATCCATCCCTTTTCCTTTGCTTTCCATCACAGCTTAGCTTGTCAACCATTTGCTAATGCTCCGTAATTTAAAACTAGCCAGTAGGCCTATTGGCTTCTATTGGCTGATATAAAAATGAAAATACCGGTAGGCCTATTTTTTTCCATGAAAGACAAAAAATAGTTGAAATTTAACTTCAGTGATGGCGTGGTTAAGGATTTTGAATTGTATATTTAGCTATACTTTGAAGTGATTATGTCATCTTTCTAAAAAATAAATAAATTGGAGACTCCTGGAGTACCACTAGAAGGAGTCCGTGTACCACCAGTGGTACCCGTACCACAGTTTGAGAACCACTGGTCCAGGAAGTCAGGAAAGCGTACAGCTATGTGTGGATTGTCATAAATGATCGAATACGTACAGTACACACATCTGTCTAATGGGCTATGGAGAACAACAGTGAGGGAGAAAGACAGAGAGTGTGTCTATTTAGAACAGAGAGAGAGAGAGAGAGAGAGAGAGAGAGAGAGAAGCACAACTGTCACACAGGCAGACTAATAACAATAAACTTGGACACACACTCACATATACTCACACACAAATAAAAATGGGCATTCACATTGACAAACTTAACTCTTCACTAACTCTTCTTTCACTTTACTCTGATTGGCATCCTATGCTGTGTCATGTCATCTGTTTGCACACTGTACGCGTGTCCCACAGCCTGCTGAATGCCCTGCAACACTCTCCTCAGCCCCGATCTCTTTATGTTCTCTTCAGACTGGGGGGGTTTGTTAAGTCAAGTACTCTACCACTGAGGACAAGTCAGCTGGGAGTCTGTGTGAACCCACACCCTGCAACCCCCACCCCCCTCAACCATCACCTCCACACAGCCCTTCGACAGGAGCCACTCTTGTTAATGCATTATCGAGTGCTGCTGCTCCCACTACATGAACAGGAGTTAGGGGGAAGCTTGGGCCTCAACACTTTGACACTCGAAACACATACACACATGTGCGCGCGCACACACACACACACACACACACACACACAACCACAAACAGACACATACACACTCAGGGGGAAGCTTGGGCCTCAACAATTTCACACTCGAAACACATACACACACACACACACACACACAGACACACACACACACAGACACATACACACTCACATCGTCTATAACCCTGACTGACCCCTGTCGTGGCTCCATCGATCCTCCTCTCTCAGACCCCCCGACCCTCCAGCCCCCTCACCTCTTACCCCCACACAGGATGCCCTCGGTGGGGAGGACTTAGCACCCGTGCCTGGGGATTAGCCTGCCTGGGAGCAGGAGGCTTTTGAAAAAGGCCGGCATGCAGAACCAGCCAAAACCCACAGCCCACACTCTCTCAGCCCCTTCAAACACCACCACCACCACCTCAACACACTCACATATGTCTGTGTACACACACTCCCATTTCTTTTTATTTCTTTTACACACACACACACACATTTCCCCACCCTCCAAAACCTGTGAACTCACTTTTTTTCTTGTCTTACGTCTTTCTTCCCTCTTCTCTCTCATGTACTGACTCTCTCTCTCTCTCTCTCTCTCTCTCTCTCCCTTTATCTCTGATTGGAGTCAGTCTGTGAAGTGAGAGGGAAGAGAGGAGAGAGGGATGAAGGGAGGGAAAGGTGGGAGATGTTGAGAGAATCAGCAGGACCTCCTGCCTTGTCTGGCCTTGACATGAACCACGCAGCTTGATGGCTGTCAGCCTGATTACCACGGCAGAAAGCAAAAGGGCGTGTGTGCCTCCACAGGCTCTTCTGGGTCCTATTATCCCACATTTACAAAGGCCGGATTGGAGAGCACAAGTACAACGCACAAGTCTCTGAGCTGAACAGTCGGCCTCCTATGTCAACATGTTTGGTCATTACATAGTCTATTCTTCTCCTGACTCTGATCTGGTTTCTAACTCTGATTCCAATTCTGATTTTTTTTTTTTAATCCTAAATCCGATCATAATTTTTTATCCTAATTCTAATCATGATCCAGATCCTGATTTTGACACTGAGCCTGGTTCAGACTCTAACATGCGCTCCAAGTAAAACAGTGAGTTGGCAAAAGTAACTTTCCGGTGTTGACACCTGCCAATGCTGAATTTTAAAGCCATTTCACATTAGGCCTTGCTTCTAAAGTCTGAGAAAATACCCTCTTACAATATCGCACCAGTCCCAAAATAAATCCAGCCATCTGATTGGTCGGTGTGTTATTGTTGACATTGGTGGCTGTCCAATCACCGGGCTGGTAGAGCAGAGGGCGAATGATGGGACAGATGTGTGTTTGGTCGCTATGAGACGGGACGTGAGAACGAAGAAAACCCTGAGGGGGAAACACCACTCAGTGGAAGTGTGAGGAGTGAGAAGAGTGTGAGGTGTGTGTGTGTGTATGCATCTGTGTATGTGTGTGACGTGAGTGTGCATGTATATGTCTCTATGTGTGGCCATGTATTTGTGTGTATGTATGCATCTGTGTGTGAGAGAATGTGTGTGTGTGTGTGTGTGTGTGTGTGTTGTGTGTGTACATACTTGTGTATGTATGTTTATGTGTATATTTGTGTAAATAATGAAAGCATGCATGTGTGAGTAATCAAGTGTGTGCAAACGTGTGTGCATGTGTGTTTGTTTGTTTGTGTGTGTGCTTGCGTGTGTGTGTGTGTGTGTGTGTGTGTGTGTGTGTGTGTGTGTGTGTGTGTGTGATCATGTGTGTGTGGGCTCTGGAGCCCTGAATGTTTAGTGATCCAGAGTGTCCATCTGGTGTCAGGCTGATTCTGTGAACTTGATCAGTAACTGTCGCGGGAAACACCTCTAGTTCTCTAGCAACTATTCTTGTTAAAGGCTCAGTGAGTGGATGTGAAATATATGAGAAATATATAGGCCGATACATAGATAGTTAGATATATATTTCATACACAGTACCCTCCAGAATTATTGGCACTTTTGGAGTCAAAGTGTCTTTTTCACTTATTTTTCTTTTTCACTAAGGTACGGTCCAAAGACAAGAGAATATACACTAAATTAAAATAAAAATAAAGTGTGTTGACATTTGTAAGTCAGAAAATGGCTATAAAAACTAGGTACTTTTTTGAAAATGCCTATATCTACAGTTAAAACAATAATTAAAAGGTTCAACTGGAAATGTGGCCAACATGTTTGGACAAAGACCCACGGTTATCTTGCCCCGTACGGAGGATGGTAAGGGCAAAACATTCCATAAGAACCAGTGTTTGAGACAGTAGCTTTTTTTACAGAAAAAAGTATTTTTTTGTGAATGGTGAATTTTGGGGTCACCAAGAAAAAAAAAAATTTCAAAAGTGACCTCACTGCTATTAGATTATTTAGGCATGCAGGTAAAAGCCTTTCCAGTTATTTGAACAGCAGGAGTTACTGAATGATACAATGGTGTCTGGAAGTGTAGTCTATGTCAGATTAAATGGTGCTCTTTGGCAAGAAATACTTTAGATGGGTTTGGCGTACATCAGTGGTCCCCAAACTACGGCCCGCAGGCCGGATAAGGCCCGCCACCTCATTTTAAGTGGCCCCCCAAAACATGTCCGTGGTATATAGGATCCGGCCCGCACGGGAGTAGGCTACGACATCGTTAAACTATAACCTCCGTAATTTCCCCCATTCATATTCTATGGCGGGTCTTAACAGTACACATGTAATACTCTTTTTGTCGACTGGTGGTTGTTTTGGCGCTGTTTCACGTTTGCCATCGAAAACGGAATGAAATGTATAGGCCTACAGTACCTGCAAGAGGCCTCTGCTGACAGCATCAGTGCTCAAAGTATTCTAAAAATGTATCAATTAATTGTTGATAACTAACTAACTTCTATTCAAGTCATAATTCTGGAACTTTCTGGTATAATTATTTATATTTTTTATTCACTCGTTCAAATGTTCATACAGAGTTCACAAAGTTCTCATCAGGTGAGTGAAAGTTAGAATGGTGGTCATTTCAGATGTTTCTGCCACCACTTCATGAAACTCATAGTTTGAAAACTTTAAATTATTTGTAGGATATTGTTGTTCACAACTTGAGCTGTGAAGCCTATGCAAAGTTCAGAGTTCAAAATATACTTTTGGGACTCCCTGCTTATAGTTTTGAGAATGCTATTATTATTATTTCATTTGAGCTACATTTTACACTGATATGGCATGATGGCAATATAAACACAGATAACAATGGTGTTAAATTGCAATAGCCTAAAGATTAAATGTAATGGAGGTAGACAGCCTTTGTTCACAGCACTAAGCTATTTATGGTTACTGATATACTGCTAGTCTCTGGCCCTCTCTTAGAGCCAGGCATAGTGAGCTGGCCCTCGGAAGAAAACGTTTGGGGACCACTGGCGTACATAGAGGAATGACTATACCTAAAAGAACCCCATGCCTAATGAGAATTATGTTGGAGGGGCTATGATATTGTGGCGCTGTTTTTGGGAACCTTACTAAGGTGCATGGTATCATGGAGATTTTGTAAAGATGAATGGTCCTAAATCCCTTGCTTTGTATTCTCCAAATTTATGGGGTGTCATAGGAGAATATTACAAGCTGTTTTATTGGCAAAGAGAGGCTTAAGAAGGTATTACAAGCAAGTGTGCCAATAATTGTGAGTGACGTGATTTTGTTAAAAATATTTATTTTCCTTTTTCTCAAAATAAATTGTTTCCCCTCAAGGTTGGATTTGTCCTTATTGTTTTCAATGTGGAATTATAATATATTACCAACAGATTATTTTTTTATACTTTTGTTTAGTCAACTTTAGCAATAAAGTGCCAATAATTCTGGAAGGTATGTATACAGTAGTGTGCAAAAGTATTAGGCACCTTACATGTCATGTCATAAGGACAATATTGTTTATTAATTGTAACTTAGCAGTGTTATAAGGACCAGTCACCCAAGGGGGAAATTCTTGACGGAGCTGCCGTTCTCCATGCACCCAGGCCAATGATGGGCATGCCTGGCCTGCCAGAAGCTGCTGGTAGATACAGCTACGATGGGGTCTTCAGATCAGCTGCTGACTTGACCGTGGCTCACCATAAAACTGACACTGTGATGTCAAGAGCATTTTGGCAGGGCGAAAAGTGGAAGAGCCACCTGAAAAGTACTGTACATCTCCGGTGACCCTCTTCATTGTATTCCCATGTGGTAATACAGTGTCAGCTTGCCTCATCAAGGCTCCTTCAATAGCAATCTTTGCCCATGCTTTTTCCACTATAGGTGAGCAATGAACTCTTCCAGCTGTAGCCTTTCAAAGACATCTTCGATCTGTACAAGTGTCGTCATCTCCTTCCCACTTCTGAAAACCAATGTCTCAGAGCCAGAACCAGTACCAACCGGCTTCAGCAGATTGGTCATTATAACACTGCAAAAACAACCAATCGAATGGATGCAGAAGACTAGAACCTGAACCAGAAATGCTTTTTATATTCCCTCTATCTTCTGGTTGAATTATAATAAAGACAATAGAAATCAACATATATGGTCATAACATTCCTAAAACAACAAATCTAATGGGTGCCTAAAACTTTTGCACATATGGATGTGAATACACTTACATACACATATTTATTTATTACACTTACATACACATATTTATTTATTATTTATTCAGATTCACATACAGTATGTGCAACTGGGAATTATATAAGTTAGGAAATGAAGAGATTTCTTACTTTGCTGCCTTATATGGTAAGTTTATGGAGTGTGGAGTGATCAAAGATTGCCGGTATGACAAACATTTCTGTGAAGGAGCACTATGAGCTGTGTCCTACTGGCCTTTCCTCAGAGAAAAGCTCCTAAATATAATGTATGTCATCTATTTTGGTTTGTTTGTGTACTGTTGTTATTCCCTGTGCGATGACACCTCCTCCCCACCCACACACTCACACACACACAAACACCGACACTCTTAAATACACTCAGTCACACACACACACACACGCATGCACACAATCACACACACCCACGCATTCCCACACACACAAAAACAGAGAGAAAGAGAGAGAGGAAGAGAGAGACTTTCATACCACTAGACACACACAGACACACACACACTCACATTTCCATGCACTTCCATGCATTGACTCAATGTGTGTGTAAACTCCCCTCATGCAAACGGTCTGATTAGGGTAATGAAGTGAAGCTTGCCTGTACCCCCAGCAGAATAAGTCTGAACTGTTGCCGCAAAAATTACTTGAGGGTGAGGTAATCTTCGCCTGAACGCTCAGATTTATGATCTAATTTCAGCACAGCGCAAACACCAACATTCTTGGGAAACTCTGTAATAGCCAAAAGGGGGGTGGTGTGTGTGTGTGTGTGTGTGTGTGTGTGGGGGGGGGGGGGGGTTGGTTAGACAAAAATAAATAATTAAACAAATAACGCCATGAAGTTGGAGTCGAAATAGAGAGCCAGGCAGTAGAAATAGACAGCCAGTCGAGTATTCATCTCCTCTGCAAACAAATACATGTGTAACTAAATGAGCTTGTTCGGCATGAGGAGGGCATTTTAGGAGTCGACCGGCGTGGCCGTGGCCCATAATGCATCTGGGCGGGAATGCCCCAGGGGCCCGTGGGGAGTCCAATGGAACTCCGTGGGAGAGAGAAAACAGGAAGTGTGAGAATGGCCTTTGAGCTGGGGTGGAGCGAGGGATGGATAGATGGTGAGGGAGAGAGTGAGAGAGAGAGAGAGGGAGGGAGGAAGAGATGGAAGAAAGAGATTTAAAGGATCTCTCCATCCAAGAAAGGCAGGAAGGAGAGAGAGGTAAAGATGGAGAGATAGTAAGAGAGAGATGGGGAATGGGAGAGGAAGTGAGAGGGGGGAGGAAAGGAGAAAGGGAGGAAAATAGAGACAGGATGGATGGTAAAGAGGGTGTGAGAAAAGGGAAGATAGATAGAAAAAACGAAGAGGGGAAAAGGTTGTAAGTGGAAGGATTGGGAGAAAAATATAGAGTGAAAGAAGGAGAGTAGGAGGAGACAAAGAGAAAGAAGGGAGGGAGGGAGAGAGGGATAAAGAAAGGGAGGATGGGAGAGGAAATTATCTCTGTCCCTCCCCTGAGGGCTGGTGGCTCCTTAGACAGAGAGAGTGTGTGTGTGTGTGTGTGTCTCAAAGTCAAAGTCAAAGTCAGCTTTATTGTCAATTTCTTCACATGTTCCAGACATACAAAGAGATCGAAATTACGTTTCTCACTATCCCACGGTGGAGACAAGACATATTTTACCAATTTTAAGTCCACAGACAAACATAACATTCAAGTAAACAAAAAAGTAAGTAAATAAGTAAATAAGAGGGCACATATAATGAAAAAATAAGAGCAGCAAAATTTGGTTGAAATTGTGCATAGACAGTCAATAAAATAAAATACTAGTGCAAAGTCAGGCCAATAAGAGGCTGAGGTAGTTCTGTTTGACCTAAGTAAGAAATAAAGTGGCATAGTGGTGCAAGTTATGTAAGAGCAGCAGAAGTGTTGTGTTTTCAGGACAACAGCAACAAGTTGCAAAGTGTACAAGTGTGCAAGTGGAGTGGTGCAGGCGGCCATTGTGGGTCCAATGTCCAGGATGTTATGTAGCTGAGGGTGGAGGGGGGAGAGGAGGGAGAGAGTTCAGCATCCTAACAGCTTGGTGTATGAAGCTGTTGGTGAGTCTGGTAGTGCGGGAGCGCAGGCTTCTGTACCTCTTCCCAGAGGGCAGTAGATCAAACAGATTGTGAGCGGGGTGACTTGCATCACTCACAATTTTGGTCGCCTTGCGGGTGAGGTGGGTGGTGTAAATGTCCTTCAGGGAGGGGAGTGAAGCACCAATAATCCTTCCAGCTGTGTTCACTATGCGCTGCAGGGCTTTCCTGTTGTATTCAGTGCAGCTTCCGCCCCACACAGCGATACAGCTGGAGAGGATGCTCTCAATGGTGCCTCGGTAGAATGTGGTCATGATGGCTGGTGGAGCACTTGCTCGCCTGAGTTTCCGCAGGAAGTACAGGCGGCGCTGAGCTCTCTTCACCAGTGATGCTGTGTTGGTGGTCCAGGAGAGGTCTTCACTGATGTGCACCCCCAGGAATTTGGTGCTGCTCGCTCTCTCCACCACAGCACCGTCGATGGTCAGTGGCAGGTGTTGGGTGTGACCTCTCCGGAAGTCAACAACAATCTCTTTGGTCTTGCTGACGTTCAGCAGGAGGTTGTTGTCCCTGCACCACGTGGTCAGATGGTCGACCTCCAACCTGTATTGAGTCTCGTCGCCCTTGGTGATGAGACCCACCAGAGTTGTGTCGTCAGCAAATTTCACTATGTGATTGTTGCTGTAGGTTGCAGTGCAGTCATGCGTCAGCAGGGTGAAGAGCAGCGGACTGAGCACGCAGCCTTGGGGGGCCCCTGTGCTCAGTGTGATGCTGCTTGAGGTATTGTTGCCAACACGTACTACTTGAGGCCTCTGACAGAGGAAGTCCAGTAGCCAGTTGCAGAGGTAGGTACTGAGTCCCAGTTTGTCAAGTTTGCAGATGAGTTGTTGTGGTATTATGGTGTTGAATGCAGAACTGAAGTCTATAAACAGCAATCTCACATATGAGTCTCTTTTTTCCAGGTGGGTGTATGTATGTATGACTGTGTATGCATGTGTGCGTGTGTATTCTTCTGTGTGTGTGTGTGTGTGTGCGGGGGGGGGGGGGGGGGGGGGGGGGGGGGGGTTACGGAAAAGAAAGGAAGGGGGGCAATTAATGTAAAGGTAATGGGAAAGAGAGAGAAGAGGACAGAGAACAGGAGATATGAGAGGTAGTCAAAGAAGACAAGATGGAGAGGGAAAAGAAAAGAAAGGGAATGAGAGTAGAGAAGAGTGGAGGACAGGAGAGAAGAGGTGTCATGGGGAGAAGAGGGAAGGAGAGGAAACAATGAGTGTAACAAAAGGAAAAGGGACAGCGAAAAAGGAGAAGACAGAGAAAAGACAAAGAAGAGGGGGAAGAGAAATGGAGACGAGAGGAGATAAAAAAGAGAGGAATCAGAGCAGAGGCACAGAAAAGAGGAGAGGAAGAGAGGGTTATGGATTTGGAAGTGTCGGACGGGAAAGGGTTAACATCAACAGACAGCGAAAAGTGAGAGAAAAAGAGCAAGCAAGAGAGAGAAGAGACACAAAGTGACAGAGCAAGAAAGCAGACAGATGTAGAGCACATGATCAAGAGAAAGGGAGGGAGAAAGAGGGAGGGAGAGATAGAGAGAGAGAGCGAGAGAGAGGACAGAGTGAGAAGAGAAAAGGTGTTGACTGGAAAAGTGTGAAAAGCAGTGGGTGAATAGTGGTGTTGTTAAAACGAAGGGGAAAAAAAGACATGACAGTCAGGTGACCACGGTAACCATAAACATTCACACGACTTGGCTACTGACCAGGAAGTGGATTTTTATAGTCACTGTCTACACAGAACAACACGTCTTAAAAACATTCTCATCTTCATGGAATTAAAACATTTAAAACTTAAAAACTACTTTTCAGATAAGGTATTCAAATAAAGAGAATGGTTATGTATGGTTTAGCTTGATGGTGTAGAAGTCCTATTTCGATACTCCAACTTCA